>NC_071468.1:17249507-17560850 GCF_028500815.1 Rissa tridactyla | reverse complement strand
CAGCTCCAGCCAAAAAACGTAAATGAGTAATTTAATGCAGCAAAGACCAGAAAAGATGCATCACCCATCAATTCAGCCACACATTATTCACACGTTTTTAAGGAGAGTGAATGGAACGAACCTACATCCTCCTTCTGCCACCTGATTAAGCAAATAAACACCACATATAGCCTTAATGGAAAAAAATATATAACCTGCTTTTCAAATCAACCCTACGAGGTATAAACGACTGTTAAGCCAAACACACCGATCACATTGCACTCATCTGAATTAAAATATGACTCATTTTTCCCCCGATTATGCAGCTACCACCGGCTTCCTCAAGCCCTGCCGTCCTGCCAGCAGGACCCAGGTGTCAGGAAGCCTCCCAGCAGGACACCGGTGACACATCTACAGTTGTAGCAGGGAAATTTCTTTAAGGTTCTCTGCCCTTGGACTCCTCACACGTCTGGGAAATTTTGGAAAACGCGGGTCTGATGTACCCTCCACTTGCTGAACAAAACTTCTGTGAGTTATCCCATTTGAACTCCCCTTTTCCAGTACAACCGCTCCACTCTGATGACTTGCAGCGTGCTGACAACCACCACTGCCCAGAGTCAGAGGGACATCTTCTATTACTGCCTTTGTGCTCGTTTTGCAACCCAACAGCGTGTGTGGCAGCGGTGGGGAAGCAGCACCTCAACACTCAAGAGCAGATCAGAATTGACCCTGTGTGCGCCTTGCAAGCCGCCTCCTGGAGTACTGGCATATATCAAGAGCAATTCCAATGGGCTCAATGAACTGGCAGTGCTGAAGCTAAAGTGAGCGAGCAAAGGGGCAAAGCTGCTACGCCCAGGTGCAGGATTTCATCCAGCAGGCTGGAATTACTGGCCTGACTGTGGTCTGAACTTCATCCCATACGTTCATGCTTGCTACAGAAACACAGGCCAGAACTGTAAAACCATGGTGGCGTGTCTTCCTTTCCTCACTCACACCATTTCATTTGCCAGGGCTGTAAGACACTGTTCCTCTTGCAACCACCTGTGAATTCAAGGCTCTTGCTATACACCCTGGAGCACTCTGAGCAGGCAGAGAGCACCAGAGGGCAGAATAATGACTCGCGCTTTGCACAGAGAAGCAAGGCAATGGATGGTTCTTGCACCTTCCCCTCAACCACCCAGAAAGGCCAAGCTCCAGTCTGTGCCTACAACTTGCTTCATGTATTCAGGCTTACTGACACTTTAGGACTAGCAAGTTAATTCTCACTTTTCCCTCACTGCACTGTTGTGAGCAAGATAAAAGAAAGCAAATTAAAAAAAACAGTCCCAAAGATGTAATTATGTGTATGGTGCGTAAGGCCCAAGCAAAGACTCAAGAGGAATTTCTATTATAAACTGAGTTGTTAATCTAGTTATGCATCTGATTATTCTGCTAGAGATATTTTCAAAAATAAGTTGGTGTGAAAGCAAGATTAGACTCTGGCAGCGCACAGCTGTGCAGACACCTCCCGTGCAGACTTGGCAACTGCAATAGAAGGTGAATGGGACTTCAGTACCTACGGGCTTTTTTGACCTCTCTGGACCTCAAGTTCCCTCATAAAATAGAAACATCACAACTTATTTACATTTTCAAAAGGCTGTAGGAAAAGTGCCCTTACTTGATCTCATGGCTTATTTAATTCAGTATGCTCTTTTCAACAGCAACGTGATCATCTTTCACAGCTAGAGCTGTGAACAAAGAGCCTTGCTTTCAATTGCGTGAAGAAGTACGTGCGCGTCAGGTATAAGAGTAGGCATGATCATTTTCGTGTAATTTTAAATGCATTTGGTGTTTACATCTGAAATGATCAATTGTTTATAGAGCAGCCCAAAAGAACCCCTACCCTGTGGAAGAAGCAGGGCAGGCAGTCAGGAGTCAGGCTCAGCTTTTTTACCCTCCCCACGTGCCTCTGCATCCACAGCAGAAGCCCTGTCAGTGCTTTGCTAAAGCTCCTACGGGAAATAGCAAGGACGATAAGAGTGGGGAGCAGACGGAGCAGCGGTCGCTCCTGCAGAACTGACCCCGCAGTTGCGTCGGGGGACGGGACAGACACACGTGGCTTTTAGATGCTGGGCAGCCAGCACCTGAAAGTGCTCCCACCACAGCCTCCAGTCAGTACAGGGGCAGTGCTGAAGGTAATATGTCCATATTTGAAAGGCAATGCCACTTTAAAGTTCCTTCACTAGACGTTCAAATCAAATTATAGCTCTGGGGAAATCCCTGCTTTATAATTTACAAGGATGCCTATGGGAACAGAGGAAATAGAGACAGATAAACAGTAAAGCACTTATACCCAATTAAACACAATATTCTAACATTTCCTTTTTTGTTTGTTTGTTTTAAAGGCATAGCTGTAGATAAGATCTATGTCTCTGAACATCACTTTCTGTCCTTTACTCTGAGCAGGACTACAGTCAGTATACTACAGCCTAGCCAAGAGTTTCTCCAGGATGGATCCAGAGCTGAATTGCTTTTCTTCCCAAGTCAAGGCTGTTATTCATTCTTTCCCCACTCAAAAATCTTGCAACTTTCGCAAGATCCTCCAGTAAAAGGTGGCAACACGCTGTTTGCACACAAACTGCCTCTCTTAATTCCACATATATTAACACTGGCCCAGTTGGAGAAAGTGAAAAAACCACCCTAAGCCCCCGCAAAAAAGAAAGGAACCAGGATGAAAGCCACCTGAATGGAAAGAGTCACTGGAAAGAGGGAGAGGAATTTTCCCTGTCCAGGTCAGGTCAGGCCAGGATCTAAAACTGCGGGGAGAAAGAAAAAAAGCCTCTAAAGCCAAAGCCAATGCAGCACTGCAGGGATGGCAGCAGGAGGCTGCAGCAGAATTCAAGAGCAGGCAAGAAAATTGTTTTTAAAGGGTGGTCTTAAAGAGCTAATCCCAGGTTGTGGCAGGACATGACATTTTGGAGTCCCTTCCACCTCCTTCCTTACGATTTCTGTAACAGCTGCACTGAAATCAGTCACGCTGGCTAAGGATCAGGCCTAGAAAGCTAAAATAACATTGCCCTAGCTTCTCGTGATACGCTGTGTAAAACCTCAGCCTGAGGCTTCACTGCGGGCTTTGTTGTTCCTCTTACTTGTTCTCCGCCCCGCGCCAAAACCAAATTCTCACTCCAGCCCAAGGGCAGGTCCCACTTCTCTTTTATGTAAGTGAGAGAACAAGTCAGCTGCACCAGTGAGCCAGCAAAACCCACTTAACACTTCCCAGCATGAAATCCACCTGCTAGCAGTTTCATGCCAGAACTGATAGCCTGCTATGACATTTTCCTAAACTAGAGTTTTCCCCCAGTAAAAATACTCCAGGGATGGCTCAGCATCACTTCCCTGAAGATCAAAGTATCGGCTTCAACACTCTGGTATCGTTTGATATTTCAACACTATTTAAAACAATCTGAAAGCTGAGTACTAGAGAAATGCTCCAACTCCCTCAGACTGCCAAACCCCACAGCAGAGGCCCTCCCAGGTGTGTTTGCAGCTCCCTTTCTCTGCGACACCCTCCATGGACCTGCAGAGCAGAGGGAAGAGCAGTTTTGGAACTTCAGTAAATAGGAGATGCAAATGTTGCAGCTCTCCAACAGCCTGAAGGAGAAATCTTCACCTCAGCTTCCTCTCCCAGTCCTCCCCTCCTCCCCTTGCTTTAAAATGAACAAATAGACAAAACTCTGAAACAGCGAGTGAGTGCTAAAGCTAAACCACGTAGCTCGTGTCTGCTTTTCTCGCTCCTTTCTAAGAGAGGATATGAGGGCTCAGTGATGGTGAGTCTCCGGAAGACGTAATTGTTTTAATTTACCGATGAAGAAATCTGGTAGTTTCGCCGCACTGTTGCATGAAGACATGCTTCACCTTACTTCATGACATCTGAATTCTGGAGAAAGGAAAGTTTAACCTTAGCTCTGTGCTCACACAGGAGAAGCCACGAGGCCAGTGCTTCAACAACTCCTGAAGAGGATAAGGGTGGCCATGGATTTGGCTGGTGCTGTTGTAACCCGGGGGAAGCTGCACGCCAGTCCACGTGGTCCTATTCTTCTACCATCATTTCATATGCTGGCCATAGAAGAGTCGTTCAACGTGTAGAAGTTCCTATTTTGCTAGCTAAACACACAACTGAGGAAGCTCAAGAAAACTCAGGGTCTTTGGGTTTGGTCTTTTTTGCAAAATCACAACTGATTGCTTGGTGCCTGGAGCAAAGAATTAGGGTTGTGGTGTTTTATACTTCTCCAGAAATTCCACTGTAGTTCATGCTGACGGGGAGCTCCAGTCACTTACTAGAAAGCAGCATTATCAGATAGGTTTAAAGACTCATCTAGGGGAATTTTGGACATTCTGTATGTGAAAACCACCGCTCCCCACAGCTGAATCACTAAGCGACGCTTCTTTGTGTTTTAAAGAGCAACTATAGTAGTTAAAGTGACTATGAACGAAGTTACTGTCTCACAACCGCAAACAGAAAACAACCTCCACTGGCAGGATCTTCCCCAATACCTTTGCTCTCTGCAGATTGGTGAAAAACGCCACCCCATTTTTCCCTCAGTTCAGCAGTTACTTACACTTCCTTTTATTAATTTTTCCCTGTAACCCCAACGGTGTGCTGCAGCCATGTCAGCCAAGTAATGCCCTGGAACATACTTTAAGCCTGCAGAGGACTGCAAAGGGTATTGTAGAGAAGACAACTTGTCTTATGGCAGCTTGGATGTTCCATGTAGAAATACCAGACACCCAGGTGGCTCAACAGTAACATCAGTGGCAACAGTCCAGGCAGTCATTTACCCATTCTGACAACCTGAAGTAGAAAAACTGGTTGTGACTTGGGATGTGCACAGAAATGGCAAATCTCTGTTAATGAAAGAAAAGGCTAACGATGCTTGATGGCCTGCCTTCTCTTACTTATAAGTAAGAAAACACACAATAATGAAGGTGGCACTCTGTAAGAACTGCTTCAAGAGTCATTGGAGCATATAGATACCACATAGGAGCAGGATTCTGCCTTTGATAGATCATTCGTGAGGAAAACAGACTCGGCATTCTTTAAAAGGACACTGCTATGGAGCCAAGCACCTGGTCTGTTCATATTATATTTGTCTGGGATGCAATGACAACAAAATAGTCACATCTTACGTATATAATGTATGCAGAAAAATAGATATCTCTACAGGCACATATACACACGCATATATCCAACATGTCTGTCTTCTCTCATGTACAGAAATAATTTCAGAGCCAGCCAGAATTAATCATTAGAAAAACGAAGAATTCCAAGTTCATTTGTATGTGCAAGCATAGCAGCTGTAGACGCATTGGGCCACTATAAAGGGATCCAGATGTTCTTCCTTGACAGGGTGAGATGTGGGGGGCTGGAAGCGAACAGATGACAGACTGTGATCACCAGACTATGATCACCATGCATCAGCCCAGAAATCCTTCACTACAACACAATCATTTACGTTGAGCAAAGGCGCAACAAAAAGGCACCAAAAGAGTTAATCTAAGGGCTGCTGGGCCCTAAAAAAAGCAACTCGCTGTCTATTTATTCTTACTCAGCCCTCGGTAACTGTAGTGGTGTTGATCACATCACGTTTTAAGACTTGGTGACTACAAAAGATAAAACCTATTTGCCTACTTGTCAAGGAAGTGTATTTGATCTAGAAATCCCTAAGAGACCATAAAAGAAACATCCCTTCATGTTTTCTTTCTATACCACATTCATATTACAAGAATGCTTTTAAAACATTTTCAGGTCCAAAAAGGTGGCTCCTACTTTTTGCTAACTTCTACGATTTTAAATAATGCATGATTTCCTATTTCAATAAATACTTTACTGAGGAAAATGCTGCAACTCTTTCTCTATGAAACAAGCGATATGAGCAGGTAGGGAGTTGCCCGGTTAGAGTTTCTCACTAATTGAAGCTCTCACTGGAGGTATGAGGAGGAATGGGAGAACCCTTACACTACCTGTGGACAATGTCTAACTAGAGGGGCAAAGGAAAATGGGAAATGAAAAAGGGGAGAAAAATCCAATTTCTTGTAGTTAAAACAATGGGAGATGATGGAACATGTTCATTCACCCCAGTGGTGGGTCTACGTGCTATGCGTTAGTTCAGTAAGTGCCACAGAAAAGTACAAGGCACAGAACATGGCCGAATATTCAAACATTCAATGTGTAAAGATCATTGGGAGCATGGAGGTGTTACTGGAGAACATTTTAAAGGGTGAACTCATACCTCTCATACCTTCTGCTGTAAGGTAAAAATACACACAAAATACTAGCAGCCTCTCTGTTCAGTTCTTAGCCTGCTTCAGCTTTTATTTTCACTCTCTCTGTCCTGCTTTTAACTGAGAGCTTTGGTTTAACTGAGCCCGGAGCCTTCAAACCCTCAGGCTACGTAAGGCAAACTCATGAGATCTTTCTTGTGCGCATTTGTTGTATCAGGACGTCTGGCTGCCAGTTCTGCAACAAGGGCAGATCCCCGCGCTGGCACAGATGGAGCACTCATTGACGCACGGGTCTCGTCACGTTTGCTCAGCCTGATTAGTACCTTACTCTGCCAGTACTACCGCCAAAACCAAGAGGAATGGGGAAGCAATAAAAAACTAGCGATAGAAGGCAGCAGGATTTGCCTCTAAAGAGGACACATATACTTTTGAGACAAATAGTTTGTCACATCTTCCAGCAGACTAATCACCAGGCAAATATATCGATGGCACTACCCAAAGCAGAAACAGATCGGTAGCAAATAAGGAACCATCTCAAAACAGCAGCGAGCGGAAAAGAAAGCAGGAAGTCCCGGGAAAACTCTGCCCCCTTTATAGGGAATTAAAGCCGGGGGGGAAATGACAGCGCCTCATCTTCATTAAATGGATAACCTGTGTGCATTTCTGATGTAACCCCGGCCTGAATTTCCATCTCATATCAAGCTTTTGCAGAAAGATCTATCACATACAGGTGCCACTTCACCCCTAGCTGATGCAGAGTGTGTAGGTGCCCTAAAGCGTTGCACTTTCAAAATGAATGTTGCTGATGTTGCTGTTTTATTCTTTCGGTCCTCTATGACCTACTTATAAGCCTCTCCGATAGCCAGCGCTTCCAGCACCTTCTACATGGACACTATTTTTAGAAAGCACACTTTATATTTACACTTACATCTGTCATCAGGAGATCTATGGCCAACATCTTATTTATGCTACTGTACTTTGACACATTGTCAGGCCTGCATTTCAGCTGAAGTTTGATGCTACGTTGAAGGTCACATCTTCACTAGGATTTGGACAGGCACTCTTCTAACGTAGGCTCTGTACACTGATCCCACCCAAATCCAAGCGCACCGCCTAGGAAAGGAGCCACCGCTGCCTTCCCACCCTCCCAGCAGCAGAAGGGCAAGTGAAGGAGATGACCGAGGGGTCTCTTTTAAACAGTAAAACGTGGTGGGAGAGGCCAGAGCAGCATGGCATGGAAGAGCTAGACCTGACTTTGGATTGCCTTTGAACCTTTAATCAGGACTGACCGGACATAAAGCTTTCTTTTTAATTAAAAGCATGTTTTAAAAATCCGAGAGGAAAAAAAACAAAAGCAACCCTAAGGAAAAGGGAAAAGTTACACAAAATTTGTCAGTTTTAAGTAGAACGTTTTCCTTTCTGCAGAAAGTACAGTCCTTTCCAGAAGTCTCACAAGAGGCGGAGGGGGGCACTCGTCACAGCTAAGTGACAGGCACAAATCTGACTTTCCTTCCAGTAAGACTAGCGCAGCGTGGCCATCCATTGTTATTTGTATAATTCAGAGAAGATCTGTGCTCTTCCCTTTATATTTTGCCTTGAGATTGGCACGTAAGGCTAGACATAAGCCAGCAGGTCATACAGAAACTGAGAGGGGTCTTTCATTTACTTCATCCCTGTAAGCAAACAGCTGAGCGCTGCTTTGAGACAAAGGGGTGCCTCCAGGAATGAGCTGTGCTCTTGCAAAGGGAAAATACAGGGTGCTGAGAGCAGATCCCTCTACTCCGAACCCAGCCTCTGGCACGCCTGTCACAGCCATCGCCTCCTCAGCCAGGAAAAGGAGCAGCAGCTCCAGATTCCTCCCATGGTGAGACACATCCCTCCTCCTGCAGCCACCGCGCTGACACCGCTGCTTTACACCCTTCTGAGGCCAGTAAATGTCCAGACAGTGCAACCTGCGACTGCTCCACCACAAGACATAGGCACAAACCAGAAAAAAGCGAGCTGCAGCTGGGACGAGGAGACTTTATGCCCTTCGGGGTGAAGAGGAGCTCTTCCGACTCCTGGTTTGAATGCAATAGCTTGTGTCAGGCCACGCAGGCTGACTCATCTGCTTGGGAAGGGCTGGCCATCAGGAAGCCTCTTCCCCTCACTTCTTAAGGACGTTTTTTTTCTTACTTTTTACTTTAAATACTTCGATTTATTCCCCCCCGCCCACCACCACCACCAAAGTACAAGACCAGCAAAGCATTTGCTGAGCTACGTAGTGGGATTTGGTACAATCAGATCTCTCTGGGATAAAAAAGAGAAACAGAAATCAACTGAGCACCGGTGACACATGAGGGCTGTAAACCCTGATGAGAATGGGCAAGTCAGCCTACTTTGAGTATCATTTGGCATAGTGAGGAGAGAAAGTTCATGCCAAGCCCATGGCATGGTTGCATTTTAAACAAGACCGTATATCTTTCACTGAAACTGAATCCCCAGAAAGCAAGATGTTTTTAATGTGGATATCTGGGTGCCTGTATGTGTCTCCTGTCCATGACTCCTACCGTAGTATGGCCACTGAAGAAGGGGAGGATTACAGAAAACATCACTGAGCATTAGTCCTTTTGGAGGAGGGAAAAGGTGAGTCTTTACAGCTCTTTGCAGGTGCCACAGTCCCTTGTTTCAGGATTGTCTGTCTGATAGGGGGGTCTGGAAACCCAAACCTCATGTTTTCATGAAAAGCTAAAGCATCTTCCAGAGGAAATACCACTGCTTGCATCTTCACAGGTGGGTAGATGAACCCAGGGGCTGCTCCGAGACCAGGAGAGCTGTCATTCTATGTTATGGGCTAGCAGGAGCACCAGCTGGACCTCGTTTAGGGTAAGCCTGGTATTTCCAGGGCAGGCAGGGACTCCAAGTGTGCTCAGACCATTAGAGGTCTTTCCTAGGGCCTTCTTTGATGAGCCCCAGTGCATTTCCTAACAGAACTCTGACGTGGTCCACACCAAAGGACAGAGGAGAAGCAGGTCCTGGATCAAGCCTGGACCTGGGATAAGGAGTGCAGGCACAGGTTACCACGTCCCAAGAGCCTCCTGCAACACAGAATGTGGCCAGAGCCACATACTCAGCTGCAGAGCAGAGGCAGCCATTAGTCCTATTCCCCAGGGGAGGAAACTGGAGCAGAGAATGATGGTAAGAGCAGCCACCCTGGATGAGACCGAGTACCCATCTAGTTTCATTTGGTACCCCCTACATTTTTGGGTTTGGGAATTATAGGGCAGCAGTAAAACTAAAATAGGACTTTTAACCATACTGATAATCCCAACTACAATTAGAAGGCTTAGAAATCAGTACAGAAAGGACACCAGGAACTGCCTCTGAGAGACTAGTTTTGTTGCATTGCCCAGGACTTCAGAATAAGTTCTGTAAAAATATGCAGACTTAATGCCCGCTCATTTCTATGCAGCTCTTTAATATTCCTCTATCCTGGGTACAGAAAAAACTAGACAGCATAACTCAAACCTGCAGCATAAACCACGCGCTTGGCGGTGCTGCTGTCTGGCGATCGGTGGATCCGGCTGAAGGAAAGCAGCAAGATTTGCCTCGAAGCACTTAGCCCTCTTCCCGGTTGTCACTGTCGAACCCTCGCCTCCCCCTCAAATGACAGGGTATGGAAACTATCATGCACAGGGCCCTGTAGCCTGGGAGCTAGTGTGCGTGGCTGCTCTCGTGGTAGGGAATTTAACAGCTGTGGGATTACACGATGATCTTCGTGTAAATCATCCCATGTATAAATAAGGGTGTTTCATCCAGTTTTTGGAAACAGCGCAGCCCATTTTAGCCATGACGATTGTTGGATGGCTGAGAAGGTTTCTTGTGTTGGGCCCGTGGGTGGAAGGGTGGGCAGAGGTGGAATTACAGGGTATTGTTTCCACTGCTCCTGCCTGCAGCATAACCTCACCACGGACATCCCCCTGTGCATGGACACTTGGCTGAGCAGCATCCCATAGGAATCTCAGTTCGATGTCTCTGTAATGCTGATTAAATACAGCAAGCACACGTGCTGGATCAAACCAACTTTCCTTTGCTCCAGGCGGCCAATCTTCAATCAAAATCCATTTCCCCCCCAAATTCACAGTCAGCATCTGCACACAGCAAACCACGTCCCTCCTCCATGCTCACACCTCAGCGTTCAGCCCCAGGGACAGCTTTTCCCCATTCTCTAAAGGACAAAATGTTCAGGTACCATCAGATCAGGAAAAAAAAAAAAAAAAAAAAGAAAAAAAGAAAAAAGAGAGAATGCCAAAGCTGAGCATAAAAACTGTATTAATGCTTGTTAAAACTTTTGCTCCTTCCCCCTTTCCATAGCATCCAGTCACATTTTGCAGGCAGGAGGAATTCATGTCATTGTAGCACCAGGCAGGATCCCATGAATTATTGCCCCTTTGTGACATCTTATGACACAATGCAAATGACATCATACCCCTGAGAAGCATTATATTTTCACCGATTCCTCTGTCTGCTTTGAAAGGCCAAACTATAAAAATATTCACTTGGAAGAGATGTCACAGGAGGGAAAGGCAAAATCTGCCTGCCTGGTTTAAAGCCTGGGTTTCCCTGGAGCTGGAAACCCTTTTTTTTTTAAATTGAATTGCATCATACTAGAAAATAAGCACCAGGGGATTCAAAGGCTACACAGGGCTACCAACTGAGATCCTTTTGTGAATCCCATAAAAACTATACAAAGTGGGCCAAACTTATTTGTCCTCTTCTGCTGTATGTCATTTCGCAGCTACATTACATCCCCAAATATCTACCAAAAGGCACTGAGGCTAAAAAGTCAAGCACTCAGAAAGTTGTTTGGAGGGAGAAATTAAGGTAATCTTGTCTACTTATAACAGAGTCTTTAATTAGATGATGCCACGCTATTTTTTTTTTTTCCCTAGCCTCTGTTTTGTTCAATAAGGAGCTATTGAGGCAAACCTTCCTCTTCTCCCGCACACCACATGCCCCACATCCCAGCTGCCAAACGCTGCGGCTGTTCACCTGTGGTGCCCTGCACCAGGTCTCTTCACCGAGATTCCGGAGGACGCAAGCACCCAAGGAGATCTCTGCCCTTCAGCTGCAGAGGGGCACCGGTGGGTCACCCTGTGAGATCCGACGGGCAGAGGATGCCGAGGCCCAGGTCTTCGCACTAGGCTCTGCAGCTGCTTTCTGGCAGCGGAGGACAAAGGCTCAGCCCCATTTCAGACCCTGTGGAGAACACGCTCCAGTGCTCAGGTCCCTCCACCCTGTTCTTTCCTGGCCTCTTTCTAGGGCAGGTCTCTTTACCCTCTGCCTCTCACTTGCTGACCCCTTGCTTATTCTGCATCTTTTTTCAGTCTCAGTTTTGCCCCAAAACACTCGTCTACCTCCCACACCCCTCCATTCCCTCCAAGTTCACCATTCCCGTGCCTTTGTCCTCCTTTCCTCGCTGCATCCCAGTCTCAGTGCCTTCCCCACCAGGTCCTCACCCGAGACTACCTCCACCAGTTTTCCCAGAGGAAATCTTTGCCCTCCCCTGAATTTACACTCAGACTATAGCTTTGGCTTATATAAAGAGAAAACAAAAAGTGTTTTCTCTTTATATCTGTTTTCCATCAGAGCGAGATACGCACTAGGTGAATGCTTAGCACCTGGGGAATCTACCCGCCCTCCCAAAATTTAAAGTGTTTTCTAGCCTGTTGATATGGTATATTTCACTGAAGAAACATATGAAGTATTGGCTTTCCAGCTAATCGCTTTTAACCATCTTCATTGCTACGAAGCAGCTGTGAAGGCATCTGTCTGGACTGTGCAAGCCCACACATCAGATGTTTGTTCAGCATCAATATAAACAGACACAATGTAAAAGCAGCAGTTGATGATTAGAAGGAGCATGTCACTGCAGACAACAGAGAATTTCCCTTAAGTGGACAGATCACATCCTTTTCTTTCTCCCTCTACTCATTTTCATCATGCAGGCAGAAACAAAAGACCTCATTTCCTCCAAGAATCAGTCTCACCTGCTTCTGGATTTGGCAGAACATGAGAGCAAGAACCTCCATAAGCAAACAGTCCATGTTTTTTTTTCCCAAGACTGATTTTATTTGGAGGTTTGATTTCCAAAGCCCCTACTGTACTCCCTGTAGGCTAGAGTGTCTTGGGAAAAACATATTGGGGTTTTTTTTTGGTTTGTTTTTGTTTTGTTTTTTTTTTTTTAAGAAACTCCTATAAGCATCTACAAAGTGTCTCTGTTGCAGCGCTCTCCTGCCAAGTTACCCAGAAAGAACCTGACAGCTTGTAGGTTGCCGACTGCCCTAGGTCCTCTGTAATGCTGAGTAGCACCGTTTCACTGTTTTCTTGTCATCTCCTGCGTGTCTTGGACCATTTCGTCCCAGACTGGAGAGTTTCTTGGGAGGGGAAGGTTCATCCACACAGCACCCGGCACTGCCACGCTCTGGGTAGGAAGCAGGCAGTGACATTACCTCTCTTTCCCAGGTTTTGCATGCCAAAACTATAAGGGAATATTGCAACTGTTCCTTACTGCGCAAGTGACGCCTCTCCATCAGGACGTTTCATATTTCGTATTCAATTCCACCCGAGAGCCCATTGGCACAGAGCAGCAGGTAACAAACCACTGTTCCCTCAGCATCAGATGGGGCAGCAGAGCCAGCTGGCTCCCAGGAGGGAAGCGTTCGGCAGAGCAGCGTTCAGCCGAGCAGCTCCCACCTTACCTGCGCTTTGTCACCAGAGCTCTCTGCCGACACCGCACCTGCTGCTTCTAAAAAGTGGCGGAGGAAATCTTATGATATACCCGGCTATTGCATTACAACCCGCCTGGCATGTAGCAGAGAATCGCACAAAGCCCCCAGCGACAGATTGCAAAGTTATAAATAGGTGCAGGACCTACATAACTGGAGTGACTCGTAGCTGCAGAGCCGGCCTCCAAATTAATGACATTTATGAAGTTTCTTTCTCGCTGGCTGCCGAATAACTGGCTCTGCGGACTGGGCGGCAGCAGCTTCCCTCTAAGTGGCATCGGAGACAGCTAGCCAGTGACAGGGACACCCAGTCAAGGAAACTTGGTGGAACACGTGCAAACAGGTGGGGGAAAATGATTTTATGTAGATGTCTCCACTTCCAGGGGGTGTTGTGTTCACAGCACAGCCTGTGTGCTATGCCTGTATTATTTGTCCACCTAAAGCCACGCAATGAGGTAGCCCCAAGAGCAATGTGAACAGAAAATGAAGGAGTTTGATCTATTTACTCACTCCAATTACCACCTCATCTGCCTGCTCACATGGTTCTGACTCCTCCTCATAAGTGATTTAATTAAGAAAAAAAAGAAAAGTGATTTCTCCATGAATTTTTAACCATTTTATACATCTTTTTATAGCAGACTCCTGTTGAGGGCATGCATTCCCTGAACTGCTGCTCTGAGCCACAGCTCAGTACCCCCCATTCGATCACCCCCAGGAGAAGCGCATTTGTCACCCCCTGCACGGTGGCTGGGCTGGGAGGTCAAACCCATCCCCCGCACCCAGCTGGGAAGCCACCTACTCTAATCAACTGGTTTGTTTTCACTTGGAGAGTCATTAAAAACCGGGCAACAATTACACCCACTGGATTATTTATTTATCTTTTGCCAGAATGACGAAACCAGAATGTTGTTTTAAATATCAGTATTGTCACATCTCAGAGTTTACAACCTGCTAAAACAGGGATTATTTTATGCCTGATGAGCTGCCCCCAGCAGCCTGCGGGCTCCGACACAGGCAGTACAGCATGCTAACTGATCGGCAACAGCCATCCTTGGGCACGCTCTCACCTCAAACAGCACACAGTGACTGAACTAGGTTAACCCTCCCTTAAAAAAAAAAAAAAACAAAAACAAAAACACACACGCTCCTCCAAAACCCCACTAAACTAACTTAAACCAGCTTGTATTTGCTGTGAGACAACAGCAAGCCAGCAGATGGCTATGACAGATTAGCTGAGGAGAGGCAATCTGCGCTTTTCCAAACCTTATGTAACACGGCTTCACATTTTGGCTGAGGTTTTAACACCTTCCTAACTCCACGAGTTTGCAACAGCATTTTCCCTTCATGGGACGCATCCCATGAAGCCAACTCTCTGCCCGGGGGAAGTAGAGGTTTTTACTGACATAGTACTGGAAACTCTCAGACGGAATTTGGTCACATTATGCTGTGTCCATATATCTTCATCTTCCCAGCTATAATCCATCTCTCTATATTCTTGCCCTGAAATACTGATGGTCTAAATAGCATGCCAAATATACTCTGGTTTCAAAGAAAGTCTTTCTTAGGCATTTAGTTTTCACATACATTAGATAGGGGCTATAGATAGCTGAATCAGGCACCAAGATTTCCCATATGCCATGGACACAGGCGCTGAAAAAGGCAGGTATGGGTACTTAAATCTCTCTAAGATTACTGACCTGGTAACGAACTATTGCAGGAGCCTTTATGGCCCCTACCTATTTGTATCATATTTTATGCGATCATGGACATTACATCATACACATGCAGCCTGATCCTTTTTTTTTTTTTGGTTATCCCAAATTCTGGGCTGTGAGTCCCTCCTTTAGCAGGAAGTGCCCTACAATGGACCGTGTCTTAAAAACAAATGTAACAGATTCTTGGTTTCCCAAGTAGGCAAATACTACAGAGGCTACAAACCAACTCAGTCTCGCGTCTCTGGTCCAGCAGAGATATTGTGCTTCTCTTCCTTTTCATAGCCTTTTCCCTTTTTCTCGTTTTTTGTCCTCTTATAACGTAAAATCCCTTCCTCCCTGTACCCTACTCGCCCACAGTTAATCCTTTTACCATCCTCTAGATCCTCCCAGCACCACCCCACCCTGTTTCTTTTTCTACTTCAAATTCAGGCTTAAATACCTGATCCTCTCTCTCTCTCTGTCTGTCTCTCCCTCCTTTCCGTTTTCCTCCTGGCTCCCCCAGAAATGTTTTTCTTCTTGATGGACCCCACTGCTTTCAGCTTCCCAATCACCTCCCGCCAACACCCCCACATCACATGTCTCCCGCCCTCCCCAACCCACCTGCCCTTGGCTGGGTGCGAAATACCTAGTAAAGGCCAGGACATGTTTTGTTGAGTATTTTGAGTTGCCTACCAACTTTGGCTGGGTCCAGCGGGTTGTGTGAGAGGAGGCGGAGCAGAGCTCGTCATTGCATGCAGGAAGGGTGCCTGGAGGAGAGCTGTGCTGTGGGCACGCTTGTCCAGCCATCCCAGGAGCTGGGGACACCACGCCAAGTACATCACCGGGCTCGTGAAGCCAACACACCACCAGTCTTCAGAAAAGTTTAAATGCCTGCTGGAGAGCTGACAGGCTAAAGCTTGCAGCATTAATGGCAGGCCTAAAAATACTCCCCCCTGGGAATTCAGACTGCATGGCATGATCATTAGAACTTCTGATTTCCAATAAAGTTGGAAGGTGTTTTATCTATAAAAAAACCCACCTGATCTCATGAAAGTTTTCGAAGAAATCTTCTGGCAGTTCCAGCTGCTACTGAAACACTTATATTATGTTTCATACAGAAGGTAAGAATAGAAATATACAAACAAACCCCAACCCTTTCCACGGAAATAACACCTGCGGTGTCCCATGACAAAAGTTGTCCTTCATCAGCCCCAAGTCTTCATTCAATTCCTGCGCATACAACAAAACCGCCAGTGATCGGGGACTGGGAGTCATGGAAACATCACACAAAACAATTTTTGGAGAGGTCAGGATGGGACAGAGAGTTTTGCATCCCAACTTTCCCCGCAGCTGGCAGCATCCAAGCACATCCTGCAATGGCTGGTCCTTTCGCTCCCTGGAGCTCCCTGGAAAGCAGCTCTCAGTAGCGCAACAAGGAGCTGAAGATGATGAAACTGTTGGGCGTACGTTAGGTTAGAAAAATACCTTCTAGCCTGCTAAATCAATGTAAAGCATCAAGCAGCGTTTTAGACACTGGACATTTTAGACACTTGGCCCTATTTCCAGTTCTGACACACATCTCCTGTCTAAAGTTGCCCTCTCGGTGACACTTCTCTCTTAAAAGCCCTTCTCTTCTCTCTTAAAAGCCCTGAAGTGATGAGAGAAGTATGCAGTGAGATCTAGGGAGCTGCTAACTGGAACTAAGACCAGAAAGAAAGGAGTAAATATTCCTTTCATTACTATTTGCCCCACTGCTTTTAAGGCAACCTCATCTCACACACCTTGAAAAAGATGTAAAAAGACTGAAGTGAAATTGTTGTCTTAATCTGCAGCTAAACTATTTAGTGGGGAAAACACAGCTCTTTCAGCAGTGATTGCTACTAAGATCTTAGTGAAATCTCAAGCAGATAAGCCCCAGTGAATAGCCCACCTCAAAAACATAAATTTATAATCGTTTGGGCCTCAGGCAATGTGGGCTAGAAATTTGGTAGCAAGAGCTGACAGAAAATGTCATGCTGCTCTGTGTAGGGAGGACAACTAAAAATAAAGTAGTATCAAAGCTGAGATGACTGCGTCATGCACTTTGGACATTATTTTGATCTTTCAGTGCACTGGAAGTAAGGCTTATAAATTATAGATGCTATTGGGAGCGGCATGTAAATATCACAAGACAGAAACAGGTTATTAGAGGGAAAATAAGGAATAAAAAAGATGGAACAAATTTGAGACAGCCTGGGGAAAACAGTAAAATCTGTTCTTGGCTACAACTGTGTATACAGAGAGGTTTTAATTGGAAGAAGTAGCTTTTTCTGTCAACTACGGCCTTATGTTGTCATCGACATCCCAGCAACAAATACAAATATATGAGTCAATGCTCTGAAAAAATACAGGACAGATTAATGAGTCATTATCTCCTACAGACCTCCAAATCATGCGAGACAACAAGGTGATGAGCTCCTGAAACATCCCCCTCTAATACAGCTTTCTCATTCAGCATTATGACCAGGATTTCAGCGCGAGGATCTTGTTTTGGAGGTGTCAAACTGCCAGAACTAAAATACGCCTGTGTTTTTTTAATTATTGACAACAATTTCAACCATTTCCTGACTCAAAAAGGCTGTATCTTGACTCAATCTGGCAGATAACAAGGAAACACAAAACCAAAACAGAAACCAAGTGGTTGGCACATGCGAGTGCTTTGGCTATTCATTTTGAACATCACAAATGCATAGCCCAAACCACTGATCTAACTCTACTTCCTGCCATTTCACACAGCTAAAAGTATTTGACAGTGAGATGGAAAACAGACAGATAAAAACATGAGTTATCATTATTTAAGAGCATTTTACTAAATAGCCTAGAAACGAAGATACCATATTACCAAAAAAAAAAATTTCACTAATTTTAAAAGCCCTTGCCTTAACACAAAGTGAGCAACTCTACACTTGAAACAACATCAAAACCCCAAGCTATAACACATAGCCAAGTGCAGAAGTTGTTAACTGATAATAGAAATTTCAATAGAAAATAACAGAAAATTGAAAAAAGAAACTGAATTTAGCGCTAAATAAAGAGGATTGGGTTTTTCTGAGGATGCTAAGAAAAGCAAACAATACAGAAACTGTGTAGTTATCAGTAGTAACAAAGAAAATGCTGTAGTAGTTGATAGATATTTCTGTGCTACAGAAATAGGTAGAAGAGCATCGGCTCGTACCATATAGTGATGAAATACCCTCTGTTATAAAAATAACAGGAAAAGGTTTAATGAAAGCTAATGTGGATTCAAGTTTTAAAAAGAGTCGTCCAAAGGGTTGTTTAAAACACTGAAGCTGAATCTTTAACCCTTTGAATGTTGGAGAAGCTCCAGGAGAGTACAAGAACACGATATTGTACCAGAGAGACCCAATTTTGGCCAAGACAAGAGGATGGCTGGTGCGGGACTTCATAAGAGAGGTAATATAGTTTTTACCCTTCTGCAATAGCTTGCCTTCTGGACCAAAAAATGACAACACAAATCCATGTGGCACATGCCAGGCGGCTCTCAACCTGGACAGTGGTGAGATCTTCAGCAGCAACAGTAAATAAGGGATCATTTCCAAAGACAGGTGGGTTTTTGCAGGTTTCTGTAGGAACCAGTCCTCGCTCAGTGTTATTTACCGCTTTTTATCAGTGACCTGTCAGCACAAGAAAAATCACTCTTGATCCAGGGTTACAAATGGTAGAGAGATCTAAAGACTAGTAAGTAAGGAGGAGGACAGGTATTGATGCTTGGTGGCCTGAATTGCTGGTGAGCCGAGAATGAGGAAACACCTCCCACTCCAGGAGAGCCGACTGAGCGGCTCTGTACCCCTGAGGGAGGAAAACAGGCCACGCTCACCAGGGAACCAGCAACTTTTAAAAAAGGCTTATGTTTACAGCAATTATCAATCCGCTGTGGCTTACCGTGATCAGTATATTTAAAGCATGCAAGCAGGGGAATATCAAGAAGCCAAACAACCTCTCATTTGGCTCTGTTGCAACTACTGCTGTGCTCCATTCTGGTATCCACATGCCTAGAAAGCATCTGAAAAACTGTAAAGGGATCAGCGAATAATGAAAACAGTTAAAGAATGAGGGATGTACGCAATTCGGTCTGTTTAATTTACGGAAAAGAACACTACAAATGTTTTCATCCCAGTTTAACTTCCACAATTGCCATAACTAATGGCTCTTACATTCAGCAACCAAAAATACAGTAGGAATCAACTGACAGAAGATGAAGCTAGAAAATTCATCCTAGAAATAAAACACAAAGCAGGAGTGGAATAACTGATTGCTGGGTTTGTGTATCCCATACCTTGTGATGGATCTTCCCTCACTGGGAATCTTAAATCAAGAAAAAAAAATAATTGTCGTCTGAAAGCTATGCTCCAGATCAACTCCGAAGTGGACTTTGAGTTATAGTTAATTCCAGGGAATTGTTATGACCTTTGCAGCACAAGAGCTCATCACTTACATCCCTGTCCATTCCCCAAACATATCTGCTTGTAACCCTGAAATTTAAAAATGGAAATCAGTATAATTCCCAAAAATATATACTTTTAATCCATTTTGAGGCTTCTGTGCTACCCCATGACCTCACAGTAGCTCCATGTGGATAGATCTTTGTACATCTGTTACCCTGATTGCTGAAAGAGTAGTGCCTGGGAAGCAGCAGACACCAGCACTAGAATTCAATACTTGGCTCAACTCTACCTCAGCAACAACATCTGAAAAGGCCAGGGCCTTACGACACACATAATAAAAACAGCCTTTCTATTAGTCTTCGATATGTTTTGAGGGCAAGTGGGGCAGATTTTTGAAAGCACCATGAAGACAAGAGACAGCTGTGCGTTTAAGGCCCCTCAACGAGCGAGACTTTGGTCCACGGCCAGCAGCTGGACTGTGCCATGAACTTCAGCAGAGTTGTTCCCAGCGCCCTCCGAGCCGTCCTGTCCTGCCTCCCCACACCACCATGCCATGAAGCTGGGCGCTTGTGGCAGCACTGCTATCTATTCCCCTCGCTCTGGTAGGTTTCAACCACCGAAACAGCCACTGCCCACATCCCCATTGCTCCCTGGAAGGGTGCACTAGAGCATCTGAGCTGGTAGAGCCGTTTTGAGCTCTGAAACCCTCCTGCTTTTCTCTGTGGTGACAGACGAAGCATAAAGGGGGAGACACCCCACTTTGATTGTGGATTTTCCCAGGAAAATTAGTTGTAAGGACAAAGATCTTTTGGTGACTGGGGAGCACAGGAACATCAAGCTGCGCACCTGAAAGCTAGGCTATATATTAACATCTTTGTTGTAGCCTGGTTGCACTTAATTTACAATCCAGCAGACATGGTAACATCAGGGAAATGCTGGCAATAAAACTTCCTCCTTTCTGTCCCCTAGCCAGGCTGTGGTTTGTGCTGGGACATCTCCTTTCCTCCTGTGACAAAACCCCAACTGGCTTTATCGTGCCAGTCTGCCAAACTCAGATAGGTTCTGCTCCCTCAATAAATCTCTAAGATTTGATGCTTTCTTCTCCTGGGTACCTGAAGGAGACCCCTAAAGCTCACTCGAGACCTAAAACACACTCGGGGCATTTCTGAGAGGCTAAAGGAAGGCCCAGGGCTGCTGGGATTGATGCTCTGCCACCTCTTCAGCTCTGGCGAGCCGAACACTTGGCTCTCCCGCCAGCTGAACTCATCCTGTTGCACAATGCTCATTTTTTACCCCCGAGGTGAACAGCAGAGGAAGAACTGCTGCCTGTTGGTGGGAATTAGGGCACCCTAAACTCGGGCTGGGATAAAGGAACTGCAGGAGAACTCCAGTAGCCTCCTGCCAGCTGTATTGCTCACTCCTAGCATTTCCCTAAATAATCCACTTTGTGTCTGGCTTTAATAATCTCTGAAACACAACCAGAAGGTGCTGTGAGGCACAATGAAAGGCACGTATCAAAATGCTTAAGGCTGTCTGATGCACAAAGAGTTATCCAAATACAAAACACCCCTAGTTTTCCCCTAAATGCCTACACAATGCTGTGTACTACTCAAGGACTCTCAGCGAGAAGTTGTTGTAGAACTCTTGTCACCAACTGCCTCAATGACTGTAGTGTCAATAAGTCATTCAAAGCTAAGCATGAAATATTCAAACTGAAATATCTCGGAAACAGCAGTCTCTTTAAAACATCAACAGCAAAGCGGATCACGATAAAGACCACAGGAAGATAAATTTTCCTGGAAAGCATTGTCCTATTTAAACACCAGACTAGCAAGAAATCGGAGGCAAGAGAGATGGAAAGGAAAATGCCATTTTCTGCAGGACAAGCATGAGAGAAAGAAAAAAAAGCTCTGGGACAGCCCATAACACTACAGTCTGACTTCTAAAGAGACTTAAGCTGGCAAAAGCCTTTATTATTGTCTCTAATTATCATATAGTCTATATATTCTTCAGTGTGATGATGAAAAGGGCAATTTGATTTTGGAGCTTGAGAAAACGCTGTAGAAGTTTATCAAACCTTACCCATAATTGCTACTGTCCATAACCGTGGTTATTCTAAGGATGGGGTGAATAAACTGCTTTGCAGAAGGAAAAGGGCTCATCACCAGTCCACTGCAGGCAGACTGGCTGTGAGAAAGGTACATTGAAATAAGGATAACTTTGCAATTCCAGCCAGTCAATGCCCAGACTCGGGTTAGAGTCAAGATCCAGAAAGTACATGGAAAGCAAACGAGTCAGTGAGCACCTCTCCTCCAAAAGTGCCTCAAGGGCACTGCCAAGACAATGCTGCATTTCCACGGTTACAGATTGAAGTGTTTCTCCTCTTTGTCCCATGTCCCAGCCACGGTTTGCACCTCTTTGGGTCTGATTCTCCGCTGAAATAATTCAGCTGAGCATTTGTCTTTGAGTTGCTGCAGAAAATAAGAGACTAAAGCTACCGTATAACCATAATCAGTGAAAAATAAAAGTTGTCAGGATTATTAATTGCCTCTAAAGGGATGACTGGACATGTTAAAAATCAAGGCTTAGCTGGCAGGAAAAACAATCTAGAAACCAAGACTGTAATTGCTTTACTTCCACGTGTTGAAGGGATAACAGTGTCTTTAAGGCAACCCTTTTTAGAGGGGTAGGTTCACTGATATGTATATGCCTCACTGCTAGTGTGGGTTATGTACCTACAGTGTGAACAGCAAGGGTAGAGGTTTCGTGCACACACAGCTTACTACAGGAAAGACTTCGTGGACGGTGCAAATGGGAAGGGACAGGGTATATAAGCGACCACTGATCTCTTCCTGCCCTATTAATTCAAGATCATCCATCACATCGGGTGTTTTCTTTAAAAGAAAAAAGAAGTGCATATACTCATATATTTTATATGCCTAAGTATGCTGTTTCTTCTTAGCATGTTGAATGCCTGCCACTTGGTCACGGGGAGTGATTTGCCATGCAAGACCCAGCAGACATTTCTGTAGCCTGAAGGGAGAGAAACTTGCCAGAAGCTCGGGATCCCAGTCTCTGGTTCATAGTGGTGCTTCCGACATGCAGAAGTGCTATATTATTTACTAATAGACTTTGAGGCCAAGTATTACAAGAGATGACCATGAGCAGGACTCTTATCCAAGTTTTCATGGAGTCCTCTCCTTGTTCTTGCTGCAAAACCAGAACAGCCACTGCCATTTTTCATACCCATTGTGTATCCTCTGATAGTTCGAGTGAATTAAGTGCCATTTTGGGCAAATGGCAAATACAGCAGTCAGAAAAAAAAAAAAAAAAAAGGAAGCTTGCGTCTTTATATAAAGCTTCATTTAACGTCCTTTGAAATCAACGTAAAGCCTTGCATTGACGTCAGTGAGCTTTCAGTCAGACTCGTACCACTGTAAATGTAAATTCAAGCTTTCCAGTAGTAGAGCTCATGTAATAAAACACATTTTTGATGTATTGAACACTGCAATCAGACTTCCCTTTGATCATCCACAGCAATCTTCTTCTGTGGGTTTTAAAGTATGTTACAAAGGCAGGCAAGCATCATCAGCCTTAATTTACAAGCAAGAAAGAAGAGGCAGGAGGAGACGAAATGATTAGCAAGGCTGCCTAATACGTCAGTACAGAGATGAGAATATAGCACACGCTTCCCGACACCAACCCTGCGTCTTATCTAATAAGTCACACTGATAGAGGATCTAGTTTATTACTGAGATATCAAAACAATCCTTCCTCTATCTTCCCAGGCAGAGTTTTCAGAAGGAATGAGCTCCAAAAGCTTCAGACACAAATTCCAATCGGAACAGAGGTTAAAAAAACAAAACAAAAAACACCCAACCAACCAAGGAAAAAAAAAAAAAAAAAGACACTCAAAAGCCATAAACAAAAACTAAATGGTGCAAGGTCTCTGTAACGACCTCATGTGACCTCTGCACGATTCAAAAACAGGCTCAGGTCCTCAGTGAAGTTTCTTGTATGACCCTTACCTTTAACTGGGCAAAGGTTCACGAGGGCTATAATTTGGGTATCTCCTGGCTCCTTTCTCCTCCTGGGGGTAGGCTTCCTGACCGCATGACACCTTCCACTACATACCACAATACCCCTTCCTGCCGAATGGGTCGTGTCCATGCCTCGTCACACGTTCTCCCAAGAGGAGGTAGTCCCCCAGTTCCAGCCAGCTGGCGCTGTAGGGCAGCCACAGCTCTAATTTCCACCCAGAGGTTAACTAAAAGTCAGGGTGGGCAACAGCTCTGTGCCCAGCTGTGGGGTCACCCATCCCCACGTCCACCTCCCCCAGCAATCAGCGGCTCCTCTGTGGGCTTGCCTGCATGAGGGCCTTTGGGCACAAAAAACCTGCCAGGGGGCTAGCGAGCTACGTCAGCCCACCTCAGGGACTGAGGGCGTGCAGGGCCCTGGTAAAGTGGGGAAAATTGATAAACAAATAAAAGTAAACACCCGGCTTCACAGTTGAAGTTTTTCATGTTGCTGTGGTCAGATACACCACCACGTGCTGACCTTAACCGGTGCATGGGTGGAAAAAAGGAGGGAAGTCTGATCGATACGTGTTAGGTTCAGCAAGCACATAATTATTCAGTTTAAAATAAAATAAATAATCAGATTAGTTCAAATAAAGCACCTATCTAACATTTTACACATCATTTCCCTTGCTCAAAACCCGCAGCACTGTCTTGCGCCACTCTTCGTCATTTGGAAGTTCATTTGCTTTCCCTAAATTTCAACGGGCAGCACGAAGACAGCAATATCAGACTGCTTGCCAGAAACCCTCATCATTTATGCAGAGAAAAGCCTGATTAATTAATCAGTCTTTATTTAAGCACAGAACAGGAAGGGAAAGCGGAGATACAGAGCCACTCCAAAAGAGACTCTGTAAGGAAATGCTATTTTTAATATAAAAGATTGGCTCACGGTGCAGTGTTCAAAGTCGGAAGGACTTAAAAAACTGTTTTCTATTTCTGTTAAGCAGAGCAGTTGCAGTTAGGAAGGCTGGAGCCCACTGACGCTTGTGCATCAGCAACAAGCCTATTTATGTAAGCTGTCAAGTATTAATATCTAAAAAAAATAAAAAAAAAAATCACAGCGCACTTAGTTTGTAAACAGGCAGACAATGCCAGCGAGCCAGGGACACAAACACACACACGCTTCATCTCCTCCCCAGGCGGAGCGGGGAAACGCCGTGCCCTGAACTACCTGAACTCTACATGCAGAGGCGCCTCTGCCAGTCGAACCCGAAGCTGCCAGATAAATGTTCCCTGGGATGCATCCGCGCACATCGGCGTGACATCCTGTGGCAGGTTCGGTTAGTCTCAAGTGCTTGCTCTTACCTATGTTTCCCCCACACAGCACCACAACTTTTGTCCTTCCCCCCCCACTCCCAAACCCTCTCCCAGCCCCAGGAGAATGGTGGATGCAGGTGGCTGCCTCGTCACATCATGCCATGCTCAAAGACAAAACGAGCGAGAGGGCTTTGTTTTCATCAGCTCCTGGGTTAATTAACACTCTTCTGTCTTTTCTCATTCGGTGGTCAGCGCTGCATCCCTTTTATCATCTCCTTTGCCAGGGGATGCAGGCAGCACCCTCAGCCCTCCCGTTATTTTCTCTTCCTTCCCTGTGAGAGCAGAGGTTTCTGCTGGGGGGACGTGGGGCACTGCCATGCTGCTCGCTGCACATCACGTTGCCTTTTAATATTTCAGGCACGGATCCAGAAACAGCAACGCATTTTTCTGTGTCACAGCAAATACACCACATGGCCAAGCTACTGTTACAGCGTTCGTCTCCAGCAATCTGTGTTTCTCTAAGGTGCTCTTATGTTTAATCTTAAAATCCAGTCCCTCTCCTTAGGTATTTCCCATTCATCTAGAGGGCCACAAGCAATACCTTTCCTCCACGTCAGAGGAAAACCTTTGGTTTAGGTTTTTTTGAGATGTGCCTTGCCCCGGAGGAGGTCTCAGGTGGCTTAGACAGCCAGCCGGCAGCTTCACCAGCATGGAATACAAGAAGATCCTTTCTGCAGGTGGCATCTAGGATAACCCAGTCGGGTTCACTAGGTCTTTCTTAAGAAAGACAAAAATCTTAAACTATTTTAGAGCCTGTTGAGACACAGCTAGTGAACTAGCAAAGTCTGGGGAGCAGGGCTGCGTCCCTTTCTCGCCAAGTGGTGGTGATAGGTCCTGTTCACAACTCACGGATGAACAGTTTTTCCATTAAAAACAAAATATAAAAGGCATCTGTATTTATTTGCAGCAGCACTTTCATAAGAGCTGCCTGAAGCAATATTAGGACTGCATCTCAATGGAATTGACTTAATCATACATAAAATACATACGTTCTTCTCCTGGGACTCGTTAACGGGGCTGGGGGCAGACGGGGCTGAGACCACGCTTCTCGATGGCTAGGTGGGAAAGGGAGCTTTGCCTACTGGAAAGGCTTGAGAATTGCTACCGTAACAGGCTGTGATTTAATGCTAGGAAAAAACTGTATCCCCTCAGTAGATGTACTTGGACTAGATTGTACGTAAGTAAATGCAGAAAAACCTTACTCACCCTCACGTCACTAATCCACACACCTCATAATTTGCACAGGGTGGGGGGAGGAGAGGAAAACCAGCACTCTGCTGCTTGCCAGCCAAAACGGTGATTTCTCACTACCCAGATTTCATTAATTTTCTACAAGACAGCAGCAGAGTATTTAGTAATGTACACAAAAGCACAGGCTTTTGGAGGTATTTATTGCCTTTGCTCTTTGATATCTACTATGCATAACTAGATGCCTATGCACAGGCAGATGTAGAGGCACAGGCTTTACTGGCGTGCCACATTTGAACTGCCACAAATGAAGTGAAATTACACCAGTGGCCGTTATTTGGGGGCAACATCCCTCTTTTCCGTCTGGTTGAAGCTCAAATATTTAACAGATCAGCAAGTAGCGTCTTAATGTCAAGTCACTCTTTCTTTGTATCCTTGTGCATTCTCTGTTCTTGGAAAGACAGCACAGTCATTATCCCCTCCACTTTTCCATCCTTCCCTCTACCCACAAACACTTCAGAGGCAGCGAGTAATTCAGTCACTGCTTTCTCAGAGCTGCCTCCTTACCCGCTGTGAGAGTACACTTTAAATAAGAGCAAATAATGACAGAGAGCCTTTGAGGAGCTAAGGGAGCCTGAACGCACAAGGTGTAGGGTCCCTTGATTGGTAGGAATACATACACCAAGCCCCACGTACCCCAATGAACCTCAGATCATCCCAGTCACGTGCAGGGGCTTGGTAAGCTTCCACTTCATGAAGCAATGGATGTGCTTTAATCCCCCATTGGCAGTACCCAAAAGAGCATCCGCATAAGCAGAAAATTAATCAGTTGCTAAACCTTTCCCAGGAACCACATTACCCTCAGACTTAATGATCTCATCTGCTGGTTACTGGCTTTGGGGCTTTTCTTAACAGCTCCTGATTCTCTTGGTCCTCTTTCCCTGGGAACGCTGCTTTTTCCATACACAGGCACATAATTGTCAAGGCGAAATGGTAACACCACTCATGTTCAAAGTTATTGCTCCACAAGTACACCAACATGTTATGAAAAAGCCCCAGGACCCACAAATCTGTCTCGTTCCTCCTTAATTGGGCCCTACAAGACTTTAGAACTACAGATAGCAAGAAGGAACTGAATACACATATCCACTAAACAAGCCAAACCATAAATATTTACTAAAAAAAATTTTCTAAATGTTCTTGCCCTTGGAAATTTTGCTGCTGAGTAAACTTGTAGAATGAAAAAGATAGTGTCCTGACCTTAGTGCCCCTTCCCTTTGTGTTTGGTAGGAGGGTCTCCCTGCCTCTTCAGCCAAGAGCAGCCAACCACCCAAATTTTACTCGAGTGACCTCCCACGCGCAGAGATCCCTCCCACCAGCATCTGTCTCGCCCTACCCAGCGGTGGGAAGCGGCCCACACCATCAGTCCTGACAGGTCCCGTTCAGAGCAGCACTTTCCCACAACACAGACATCGGCATAACTGAAATGCCGTGGAGTCAGAGGCAACCTTGGCATTTCAGTTGGCAACAGCACCGCTCTGCTGCCACCAACAGCAGGATCTCCTCCCTCCCGGGACAGGGGAAGAGGAAGAAAAGGACTCCTCACATCTCTGGTCATACTCTGTCGTAACCCTCGAGGAAAACACAGTGTAAGCCTAGGGGAGCGTTTCAGCCTGCACGTTTACCTATTTGGTCTTCACAAAGCTGAGGAAAATGTGGATTCGGGATCATGAGAACTTACAGGAACATGACCAACGCTCACAGCTCTACCCAGCCTCAGCCAAAACCTCATGTTTTGGATGAGAACAAGTCATTTTGGAGACCCTCCTGAGGAAGCCAGCTCATTGTTTTCTGAAAACAGGGCACCGGTCTATAATCAAAGCCCCAAACCCAGACGCTTGTGAGTATCCCACACCTTTCCGTCAGGTAGCTCTGAGAGAGATGCGTTTCGCCACAGCTGCTGCTTGAGCCACTTCTAGCCATGCATGAAAACTGACCCCAAGTTTCATGAGTTTTAGCCATGCTATAATTCACACTCTCCTGCAATTATTGTCATTTTATGACTTTTAATTGCGATGGTTTGATTCTATTACATCTCATTAGATAAGACATGATTTTATGATGAGTCTGTACTTCACACTGATCGCTGGCTACTTAGTTTTATGTGACATCTGACATTTTAGGAATTTCAACTCCCTTTTAATTTCAGCTTTACTCCAGGTTCGTACCACATTTATAATGAAAGGCTGGATTCCCACACACCTTTGGGGGTCCCAGCCCGTGGGCTTGGGGAATGGCAGCCCCCTGAGAGCAGAGGGAGCTGCATCTCCCCATCCTTGTGTCACCAAGGTTCAAGTTAGGAGTGTCTGCAAACTTGCCCCAGGGACAGGAAGGAAAGCACAAGGCAACACAGATTTTTGTAAAGTCATACTTGCATGAAACATGTCTCACCCTCCCTGAGCAGCTCCCTTTCTGAGGGGAAGCATTGGGAACAGCAGGATCTCTCGCGAAAGCTCACCGTTACGTTAGGATGGACTAGAACAAGTATCAGTGTTTGGTGCAGACATTTTTCAGGCAAGGTACAGACGTCCTGGACTCAAGATCATTTCCAAGCCCCTTTTTAAGCACTGCATAACAATTGCATCAACACGTGGCTTCCTCTGATGGAAATTCTCATTCACGACTGCCTATTCCCACCCTTTCCAATCAGACAGAAAATGCTCTTTCTTGTGCAAGCCCAGTCCTAACCTATGTCCCCTTAACCAAATCCCTCCTTCATGATCAACCAGGACAGATGTGGAGAGAGGGCTGTGATTCCGCTTATTATCCAGAAAGCTACTTCTTTTTTAAATGTCTTAAATTTGCTTCATTCAAGATATCTAATGCAACCCCTTCTCACCCCAAATCGTATGCCACTCAGAAACACTGTTCAGCCCCGCCTGGTGGCAATTATTATGGCCTGAGTTTGTTTCAGGGTTCATGAAAAGGCTTCTATAGATTCTGGCAGCAGATTTGTTTGTTATTTTTATGTAACATTCACAGACCGCAAGCGATCACTAAGGGCGAGAGTGTTATTGCCAAAGAACTTCACCCAGGCTGGCAGTAGCACTCTATTACTTTAAAACAAATAAAAGGAGAGGTAGCTCAGTTTCCCTGCCCGTGCCCACAGACCGAGAACAACAACGTCTTTGAGTGAAAACTATGCAGACTGATCCGCCACTCATTAAATTGCTTACATAGTAAAAAAAAATAAAAAATAATCAGGTTTTAATGGAGGTTCCAACCTACAATTGGGTTTCTCTGATGCTGAAACCCATTCACAACTAACTGATGCATTTCACGTATGCCACAGGTATCTCCCAGCTTTTGGAAAGTACCTGGCTGGATGGGATTTGATAAGTGACCTGACAATACAGATGGACTTACCCCATCACCCTTCTGCCAAGCCATTTGATTACCAGAAACTCAAATTAGTTTCCTGAAGTAGAAATTTAAAGATCACGCAGTCCATTAGGAAGGGAGGAGATCACAGCAAGGCGATGCTTCAGGAATTGAATTTGTCAGGTCAGAGTAGCTTAGAAGCAAGGAATGAGGTTTACTTCTTTCCAATTTAGAAGTTAATTTAAGTTATTCACTGCAATTTCAAAACCCAGTGTTGCTATCAGAATTGTAATGCAGTAAGGATATAAAAACCTCAACACAATTACGGTAAAAAAGTGATGTAAAGTACATTAATAAAATAATTACATTAAATAATTATCCCCTTATTTGCATTCAAAAAAAAAAATCCTTTAAAGGATTACGGAAGAAGCTTGAAATAAAATTACTCAGTCAACCAGTTAGTATGTGGTTAGGATGACAGAAAGCAGGCTGGCTAATTGTTTATGGAAGGTTATTGCTGTGGCATTCAACCTCAGGGTCAGTTAAGGAGAAGATGATGAAGCAGCAAAGTTAAGCTAGAGCAAAATAAACCGCATGAGCTACCCGTAGTGGGAGAAATATGCTGTCAGGGGATTGAGGTGGATCAAATTGTAAGCATGACTGATGGTCACCACCATCCACGGAGTCAGGAAGTAAGCAAGCAATAAAAACCTGGTGCTAAACATCACAAAGCTTGAAAATCTGGACTTATAAGTAGCCACTTTCAAATAGGTACACAGATTTTGGCTTGAACTGCCACAGTTAGTGTGTAATTTTAAAAGCACGGGTACAGAGAGGCAGACTTATTTTGTAATCACTCCAATATTGTGGTTTTGATAACTAGACTGGAATTTGAACTTTCACTGGTTTATTTTCTGGGTTAGAGTGGGGCTGATAAGGAAGAAAAAAGGACCATCTTTTCTGAGAAATATTGCATTCTGTCTGGTAACTGGGTGCTCAAAACATAATAAGAAGGGGAGATCTAGAAAAAAAAAAAAAAAGAGAGAGATATTTTTCTTTACAAATTACCTCTAAGTTTCCATTTACAGAACACAACCAGAACCTGGAGAGAGGAGCAACAAGAACCAGGTGTGTGGAAGGAGCACCAAAGTCTCCGACCCCTCGAGAGCTTCAGGCAACCTTTGCAGGGCTGTTGAGCGGGTTTTACTTTGCAGGAGCTCAGAAGCTTTGGCGACTCCATCCCCAAGGCAGTAAAAAGGAAAATAAGATGCTTAAAAGGAAGTTTGCAAACTCATGAGTCACCTGGACTTTGGTGGAGACCTTGGAGCTGTAAATGGAGAAGCACCAGACTGTCTCTCTAGCTACACCACTTCTCACCACTGAGTTCCACTGGGGTGAGAAATCCTCTCTCTTGGAGAGCTGAGGGCGCCCGTGCTCCCTTCGCTGGGTCACCAGCCCGGCAAAGGAGACACTGTAGCCGTAACCTCCATTTTCCTGGTTTCTGAACTTGCGTTTGCTCCACACTGAATATTTGGATGAGTTTCCTCCAAGGGTTTCCTCCAAGAAACCACATACATCTTTCCTGAGGCCACTGTTCAAAAACAGGCAGAAAATGCCATGGCACAAGAACTGTGTGTCTCTCACTTTCTTAAAAGTTTACTCAAACTGCTAATTGCAAGGACGCTTTCGAGGAAATTAGATTGCTAATGCTGTGATCACAGGTCTGTAAAAATTTTGCTAGCGACTTTCAAAAAATAAAGCTATAAAATTCTATAAAATAATTCAGAGGAGGCAATCCTAGTTCCATCCACGCAAAACCAGAACTGTGCAAACAAGACACAAAATCCTGAAATCTACATTTCAATAGAGAACTGTTGCTGCAAAAATTATTGTAAATGATGCTTTTTACATTATCAGTGGAATTATCTGTATGAAATGAAACAAATGCTCTTCTGCAAGCAATATGCAGATGCTTTTCGAAGAAATAAGAGGGAAACTACCAACTAAAGAAAATATCTGAATTATTAAGATATTAAAATCCCTTTTTGGCATACTTCGCTTGCTTCTAACTTGACCTTAGATGGCAGCTTCTCCACAGGACTGGTTTCTTCATAATTATGAATGATTTTGTTCCTTTCAGCACATTTTCAGCTAATTTTCATATATTGTATTGCAGGTCTTTGTACCTGCCTTCACCACTTGTTCTCTTTTATCATAGAGAAACCAACTTCAACGTGGTGCTTTCTTCCTTTCACAATTTTCTTGACTACGCTAAACATCAAGCCTCCTTTAATTTAACACTAATCATCCCTAGTGAATACCTAAACCCTTTTGTTACGTCTCTGAATGACCCAGGATAATTATGCACAAAGTCACGGGGGTCATACAGCTGAAAAGACAACAGGAACGTTTTTCCCCCCCAAGATGAATTAAATGCTCTGAATTAGAAAGACACGTGTTGCCTTTATCTATAGCCTGGTATTCAGGCATACCTTGATTTCTTACTAGCATCTTGCAATTGGAAAATTATGCTTTCACTCAAGCTCAGAAGAGCATGGCACTTCAGGCACAAGGCTGTCGGCATGGCTGAGCACTAGGAAAGTGGAGCTGAACAAGTCAATCGTGGGCAACGTGAGGCCCTTGGCTTTCAAGCGTATGAACTTTGATACTCCCTACTTCTTGGGTTGCTCTTTGGCAATTCGAAGCACTATGTCGACTTCAGTTGCATAACATTGTTTCAGAAACATACTAATGTTCCCGCTCTCGTTCATAAGCATTCCTATCCCGTTACCACATGCAGCAGCAAGTGCTCTTCAAGTGCTTTCAGAGTGAATCCGGAGAAGTGCACCGTCACTTGCTCCTTAAGCTACAGCTCCTCTCTGAGGACCCCCAACTAACTTCAAACTAACAATACTTTCTGCAAGGAGCACTGAACCCTGAGATGCAAGCGATTCCCTCTGCTCATTTTACAGGTGAGAATGCTGAGAATGAGAATTAAGATCACACTTCACCACATAGATGCCTACCTGCCTGGAAAGAGGATCAGAAACAAGGAAACCTCCCCTGACACAGCTGTCAGATCAGATCCCAGATCAGGCTGACCAGTCCCTGCTGTAACCCCGCACTGACTGGTGGCCAGCCTCGGGTCAGGATGTGCTCCAGGAAAGGAGCTCGCATCCCTCAGAGTGTGAACATGGCATCGCTACAGCCACAGCACCACCCTCAGCAGCATGGTTTGTTCTTGACATTGCCTTGGAGTCAACAGTTTCCAGGGGTCCCAGCTGGTCTGGACCCTCACATGGAGATCCAACACTGAACGACCAACTCAAACACATGCCCAGAGTCAATAGCAAAGGAGGAGTTGCACTTCCCAAGACTACAGACTTCAAACTCCCGAAAGGCCTTCTCCTACTACTTTCAGGATATCAAGTGAAGGCTTTTCCCAGTAAATATAGCTGAGTGCTTCTAGTGCTAGTCTGAGTGGTCCAAAGGGAATCAGGCTAACAAACATTAGCAAGGAAGAAAAAAAATACTGGCATAGAGTATGTCGTTAGAAACTGTCACCTAGAAGGAAAGCTTCACTTCCCTCTAAGTTTGCCAGGCTCAGGAGACTGAAATAGTAGTTTGGGAAAGCTTGAAACTCCGGGGAGCCTCTGTAGGTTAATGTTGTTTTGTGTTTTTTTTAAGATCTCTCATGAGTGTAAGAATATGTCATTATTTTCTATAAGGAGAATTTCACCTTCACATTAAGATGCAACTCACGAATACACGTCTATTTGTCCCCCCTTTTGCAACCACATAGACTTGGTAGAACAAATACATTGTCAACACCTGCCCTCCAAGCTACTGACATGGACATTTTCCTTTCTCAGCCACAGTCCCATAAAGTCTGGTTTAGCAGTACCATGACCAGGAGCCCGTGCCGCAGCACAAACTGCCTGAAGACAATAAAAACAGGACGCAGGGGCCTCTTTCTGTTTTCTCTCTCCCACCAAGGCCAGGCCGGACCCTTCTCCTACCTGACTCCAAGTGAACGCTTGGACTCACCTGGCAGAAGAAGGGCTACGTTTCAGGATGTCAGCACACCACTCTGACGTCGTTAACAGATCTGTGTCACACTCGTGATGCAGGCGGCGCAGGCAGGTGCTGGGCACCAGCGGTCCCACCGGTGACCCACACAGACCCTACGCCAGCCCCTGGGGAGGCACCTCCACAGCCTCAGGGTGCTTCAAAGTCTGTAAAAAAAAACAAGGCAGTCAGGAAAAGCCCCTCTCTCTGTTCACATTTACTATTTGGGATTATTATCCGCTGGGAAATACTGACATTCCTTATGAGAAGAAACACCATCATTTCAAAAACTGCCTGCACTGAGCAGGCATTTAAAAATGGTTCATTTGAAGATGACCAAAAAGTTTTCGACAAAAGTCAAAACACTTCTTTCCAACAGCAACTTTATTTCATGTTAGATATGCGTTCAGAAAATGAAGTCCTTTTTTGGGACGAGCAACTGAACCGTTTCATTGCTAAAAAGGTCGAAGTGACATGCTCTGACCTTATCAAAAAGGTTTCTTTCCAATTATTTTCTAAGCAAAAAACCTTATTAGAATTATGCATTCGATGCAATGCCTTGCTGTTAATGAAATTAATCACTTTCCTAATGAAAATTATGTTATTTTAATTTTCCTAATGAAAAAAATCAAAACATCTTATTCCAAAAATTCTCATCAGTTCAAGTTAAAAGAGAATTACCTAAGAGCACGACGGAAACAGAGTATGTCAGCTTCAGATGAGCACAAAGGGGTGCTTAGCCCTGACATCCACCCAGCATGGAAAATTTTCGCCCCAAATAGATCAAGTTCATCAAAGTTTTAGGAACTGAAACCTGAGCTTTCTCATGATAAGTGCAAGGAAACCGCAATGAGGCTAACAGAGCCAGCAGGGTCGATGACAAAGTGCCCAAGTCCCCTCCGTAAGGCAACAGAATTTAACCTTCACAGCAAAGGGTTGGAAGCCAAGATGGTTTTCCGGTGGGCGAAGCCGCCAACGGGCTGGATGTCCAGCCTTGTCTCCCAGCATTAGGATGCCAGTCGGACCCAATCGGCTTTCAGTCACCAGGATGCGGTTAATCCCAGGCCCTCCCTGGGAAGCTGAAGACTCCAGGAGGATCTCAAACCCTTGGACAGGCACACAAGGTCTCCATTGCTTTCTGCAGGCATCCTATCTCAACCCAGCTCTCCTCGCTGCCTAGAGCGGGGACTAAGGTGGGTGGGTTTTTGGCCATGTAGAAGTTCCCTTTCTATCTGCCTCACCATTTCCATCTCACTCAACCAAGTCAATAATATCATAAAGAAATGCGTGAAGCTAAATTATTGTTTTTCTCCAGCCCAGCTCCTGGGACACATTCCTTTCCCTGCTCAACAACTCATCTCAAGAGGTCCAGCTACCGGCTGCCAGAGGTGGTGTTCCTGATTCCCCACCACTCAGCAGAGATCTGGCATTGTCCCTCAAACCCAAGGGAGGAGGGACTCACTTCTGCACCCAGTTTTCCCCTGTGTGAGCCACCCTCTGTTGGGCATCCCCCACGCACGGTACTTTTCAGGAAGGCGGTTATGCCCTTTCCACCCTCCAATCATTAAAAGCCTTAAATTTTTTCACCATAAAGGTGAAAAAGAAAGCAAAGAGAAATACTATCTCCAGCTGAAGAAGAAAGGAAAATTTTAATAGGCAAAACATCACTATTCTGTGGGTGTAGGGCATGTGCCTGGAGTGCTACTGAAGGCATCTTGCAGACAGAAACATGGAATAGGAGAGGTTAAAGAAGCAAAAATACTATAGTATATTTCTGTGGGATCTTAGGATGATCCTTTTGCCCAGTTTCTCCATACGTGACCCTTAGTCTGACAGATTGCACTAAGTCATGGTTCCTCCGCTTCCTCATGTACAATGTGCGGTCATCCTAGCGAAAGCAAGGCAAAGGTAGCAGGAGCTTATTTACTTAATTCCTCAGTAGTTTATCTAGACATATCCAGCCCAGTCACCCCAGGAATTCACCAGGGAGGGACATTAGGTCCAGCGGACCCTGGATTTGCAAGGTGGTGAGTGGGAGAGGGCTCAGCTCTGCGGGAGCCTGTCTTGAACCAGGCTGGTGCCGATCAAACGGCTGCAGGGGGCTGCCGGCATCCAGCTGACATATCCCCACCACGTCAGGGTGCGCCGTAAGAAGCTGCTGTCTATCCGTTCGGTCCCCCAAGCCAATAGGACACACACAAGCCAAATGAAGAAAATAGACGAGGAAAACATTCCTGCCTTTCAACAGGCATTGGCCTGTCCCAAAAACAAATCTCCTGCCTGCACAATACTTAGTGACCTGCGTATCATGTGGGTGCAGAAGGCCAAATCCCCATTTAGCAGCCAAAACAGCGGTACCGTCGCTCCTGTGCTTGCCCTGTCACTATGGTCCCTGTCTTTGTACAACTTTCCCCCATCTTGCCACACCAGGTGGGCATCACTCCGCATCTCATGGTACGCTGCGCGGCCCCTGCCCCAGGCAGGAACATTTCCTGAGTCCCTGTCAGACCCCAGCTTTGGCTTTCTTGTTCAGTGTAGTCCCTGACTCCAGGCTCCTACCATGAGGATTTCAGGATGATTGCAACAGGACCGAGTGCTATTGAAGACTCAGGTTCCGTTTTCAAGAGCAGCTCACACCGCCTCTCAAGAGAAAGCTTCTGCAAACACAGCTTAGACTTGAAGTCACTGAGGACAGCAAGAAAACACAGACTTGGCTTGTTAGCAGCACTCTTTATAGCCCATGGGAAAGCTTGGTGCAGGTGTCCAAGAAGAAAGGGGCGGGGGGGGAAAGAAGGGAGAAGCACAATAACGTGGTCCCTTTGCCCAACAGCTCTCTCTGAATTATGTCCTCTGGCTTTAAAGCCGAGGCTGCAGCAGAGTAAAGCCATTCCAGCCGCGTCCGGGGCTGGTGGGGTGATGGAGCACCGTTCCCACCACACAGGTGCTTGTGCTGCACAGCTGATGGTCACCGGCATGGGCAGCAGCTCCACCGCCCCCCTGAGCGACGAGAGATGCTGGCACGATGGTTCACCGCTCACCAGCACAACCCCCTGTGCTGCAGGGCCTGCCAAAGCAGCTCTCCTGCTCAGCCTCAAGGTTGCACAGACATCTGCGTACACCCTCGTAGTCTCCCAAATTGCTTCAAAGCCCCTCATGCCCTGGGTCGTCTCTGCCATGGAAAGGCAGCCCAGCCAAGTGGAAGTCCCTTTGGGGCTGTGCTGGAAGCTTGTCTTTTCCAAATACGTCGAAAACAGAAGGCCAGGGCTGGATGCAGGTTTGCTGAGATCAGGGCTATTCTGGTGCAGACAGGCTATGCGCTGCTGATAGGGAGGATTAATGAGCCGGGCTGCTCATCTGTTGCAATTAGAAACAACACTACAACTATTTTGGTGCCATTTCTCTGCAGAGTACTCAAACGGCTTATCAGGCCCTTCTATATCTCCACGTAATCGTGGCTTTGTTAAATATAGGATGGTACGCTGCTGTACACACACATTGCTCTTCGTTTAGAGCTGAGGTGCAGAGGACCGTCTGCTAATGCTCGTACAGCAGCAGAAAGGGGTTTTGTGAATGGCACTAATAAGACTTCAGTGTCACTTTTCTCAAGCTACAATTGCCCTGGCAATTTCAGTGCATGTAGGAGATTGGGACACAAGGAGGACCTGATCTGCTCCAGCTTCAAGAAGGGCCTCAGTGTCTGAAGGTGTAGCTAATCACCACGTTTATCAGCAACCAGCTGAAGCTTTAAGAGATGTTTTTGTGACATTAGTAAAGCAAGAGGAGTTGTAGCTCCTGGGCTCCGTTCCTCCCCTCTGCTCTGTGGCCATGGACGTCCCTCTCACCTGCCCCAGCCGCAAAACGGGAGGGACAACACCCATCTAAAGGATGAGGTCTTGCCTCCTGCTTCCATGGGGTTATTTACAAGCACGGGTCCTAACTAGGGACAGAGAGGAACTCCCAGAGAAACCCAATCCTGTCTTATAGCAAAGATGTGTTCAAGGCCAGGCTGGATGGGGCTTTGAGCAGCCTGGTCTGGTGGAAGGTGTCCCTGCCCAGGGCAGGGGGGTTGGAACGAAATGGTCTTTAGGGTCCCTTCCAACCCAAACCATTCTATGATACTGTGTTTCATACAGATCTTATAGAGCTATAAACATTTTATCTGCCTAGATCCCCTGACAAAGATAATTCATGACTCTGCACAAAAACTTAAATTACACATCAAAAATTCAGAGTAGCATCTGGGCTCTCATTTCAAGCCTTCTGAGATTGTTACTGATGCTCCACAGGCAGCCAAGTTCATCTGGCAGCAACAGCCCCCCCAGTGCACTGGAGTCTCGCTTTCAGGCAGTGCCAGGGACCCCAGCCCAGAAGAGACAAGCCCAGAAGGGTTTCTCCATAGGTCACACTCCAGCGGGAGCAACGTCTGAAGTGCAGCTGGACTTCACGCTGTGGCCTGATGGTCACCACAGCCCTCAATACCCAAGGAGCGCGGCTGAAAACCAAGGAGGGTTTGGAGGAAGAGCACAAGGTGTCAGTGTGCTTCTCAGCACATGTTTGCCTCCGGCTGGAAACAAATCTTTATAAGGTCCTACCAGTACCTGAAAAAGTTTGGTCTCAGGTGATGGAGCAAAGCAACTCGATGCAGATGTGGAGCACGGCATCAACACTGGATGCCTTGAAAAGAGCTTTCAAATGGATGTTAGCAGGGCAAAGCTTTGTTTGGGTCTTTCAGATGGACCTCTGAAAACATAAACGGCTCCAGGCAAGCTCCTCAGCCCAGATACCAATACCTCACAGTTTTTCATGCCAGCATCCTCTTCATCACCCCAATGGATTTTAGCAAATGACCAGGACATGCTCTTGGGGACACCACTGCCTGTGCCTCCGGCTAGACATTTTGTATCTGCACGTGTCCTGGACCAGAGGGAGATCTTACAAATCCAGTGGCTCTCTGTGCAGAGTCCCTGCAGCACAGACAAACCTCTGTCCATCCTTATAGCAAGTGACTGCTCTGCTCCACAATGTGATCTTCTTTAAACGCTCCACTGACGTCTGCCAGAAGCGCAACTTGATATGAAGCCCCCAAGTGCCAGGCAGCTCCTTCATCTCTCCGTGACAAAAAAATCTTCATGATAAATCCATGTTCTCCCATGTCACCTCTTATATATAGACAATCAAAGAAGCTAAGGTACTTAACCAGAAGTGTGAAGACAAGGCATATGAGTCAAATTACACATAACCCCTGGTTTAGTGCTTTTATCTATCAGAAATAGTTTGTTGCATATTTTAACTTTACTCCCTGATTCACGTTACATTATTTTTTTTTAAATGTTTCTGTACTGTGGTGAGCTCTCCCCTTCACAGATGCTGCAATTCTGATCCCCAGGAATAAAACTTTGTTATTTTCCCTCGTCACTGAAATGAACCCAGCCCCGAGGCTCCGTGCTCCCTCTGACAAACTCACATCACAGCCGGGGAACACGCCGAACAGACGGGCATCTCACGGTGGAGGATTTAAGCCAGACTGGATCCAACCAAATTCAACAGGAGCTCAGACAGCTCCCGAGGCAAGGGACCATATCTCTACACACTCCAGGATACCGGCTCCATAAAGATGCAAGAAGACGATCAGCTGCTGAGTCACCAGTGGGATTTCTGGCTGCACACTGGGTAATTCCTGCTACATACAGCTCATTCCACACCTGACAGGCCTCCCCACCCTGGGCAGCACCAACTAGAGACTGGGACGCTACTCAGCAATGCGTAATTTTGTCATCCCAACAGCATCCCTCGTTTCTAGTAACAAGGCGGTTGCAAGCAGGAATTGCTGCAGGAGAAGGTCTTGGACTCTGGCTTCCCTACGAGAGATGCTGCCTGGATAAAACCTAAATCAACCCAGGAGCCCATCAGGATCCCGCTGCAGTACACCTTCAAAATGACTGGCTTTAAATTGCTTTCATCAGGGTTGGAAAAGATGCGGTAGACAGCTGAAGCAAGACAAGAAAGGAGCCTGCTCCTCCATTCCATGCTCCGCCGGGACAGAAGTCCAACCGAGGGAGTGGAGACAGCAGAAGAAAGAAACCCCTCAGCAAATGGAGCACCCAATTGAGCAGAGAGATTAATATTGCACCTGGCAGTGGGATGATGCCAGGGGCTGGCAGCACCCGGGACCACTCCTGGGAACACGGCATGGCTTGAACCACCTCCCTTTGCTGCCAGCAGCAGCACGCTCAGGGGGAAAACCAAGGGCTCTAATTATCGGCTACTGATGTCAGTGTGTGCTCAAACCATTTGAAACCTGCTCATCAGTAACCTCCTCTGCGGTACCTACAAGAGCAGCAGGCAAACATGCCACAGGAAAGCAGATACCTGCTAATGAGACAGCCATCAACCACTTGTTATCTCTCTTCGATTACCTCCTTAACTCAGTCAAGAGATAGCACGCTTTATTTTTGTCCTCCCTACTGAATCAGCATCTTCAGTTCCTAGAGGCTTTCCCGTTTCTGGTACTGCACACGCTGGGAGCCAGCTCCACCGTGGCCAAAAAAGCTCCCGCTCCGCTCGGCGCTTGCCCACACCCCTTGTGTCTCCCATCTACATCTTATCAGCTCCTGCCTGTGCTTTTGAACACACCCCCCTACAACGAGTCATTGGCAGATCTTGTGGCCATAAGGTACCAATGCGCTTCCTACGCGATTGCTTCATCTTGAAACACTCCTAGCCTGCATCCATCAAGTGGGTGGGAGAGGGACCTTTGATTTGTCTTTCCCCAAAGGATGCTAGCACAGCATTTGTGAAAGGTAAAGTCATAGGAAGCCTCAGAAAACCAACCGCCAAGAAAAAAAGTGGTATTTGGTTTGATCCCAAGCGTGACACAAAAGAACGAAGCATGCGAGAGACTTTGCGCAGAAAGTTAAACCATCTCCTGGCTCTGAAAGTCCAACCTTAAAATCAGGATATCTTGCGAGACCAATGAATTGAACAGTTTAAGCTTTAACAGAAATTTACAGCAGGTCTTAAAGCTCTCGCACGCTGACAGTTCACCATTTGGTGGAGTTCCCAGTTCGTAAAGAGAAAGTGGATTTGCAACCAGAAGCGGCACTTGCTCTGAACACCCTGCCTGCCTTTGCAAGCTGGATCTCAGGGACCCACTCCCCAGAGCCGGGTCTTCAGGGTAATGCTCTCAGAAACACACACTCACGGGTCTACCCCAAGATCCCCAATGGGGAGAAGTGGAAAATAAGGTATGAGGTAATCTAATTTTCCAGGACAGTACCTATTTTAGCACACCCTGCACACAACGCTGACGCCGAGAGGGGAAAAGCAGGTCCCATCCTCGCTGACGCTCATGCGTGTGCCAAACATTATCAAATGATTTTCCTGATTTGTTTTGTTTTAACCATGCCCCATCTCGGAGAGGCCAGGAGCGTGCTACAGCCAGTGGTAAGAGCAGATCAGTGATCAAGCCTCAATTCTGGCCTTAAAGTCAAAAATAACCTTTCCGGAAAATTCTGCAACAGAGCAACGACAATGTCTGCTGAGATTCCTTTGTGGCTGTGGCTCCTACCCCTTCAGCCTTGTTTCTCCTCTTAGAAATGAGGGAAAATTCCTTTTTTTTTTTTTTCTCCTGGCTAGGAGCACGTGGTGCTCAGACAGGGGCTTCCCGCTGATACACAGGCACATATTCACCACGTATCACAACAGGTACCAGCAAGGAGGCATCCCCAACACACGTGCACACAGGCAGGTCTCCATGCATGCCAAACGCGAGAACTTACACAGCTGCGAACTTGATCCTGGTCTAAGGCAGCGTGTGGCAGCCGAGGCCACACCAGCGAGGACGCCGTGAGTCACGTCAGCGTGGCAGACCCTTGGGAGAGCTGTGTCCCACGTAGGCGGCTCACACGCTCCCCGTGCTGAGCAACCCGTTCCCCTGGCAAAGCGTCGGCACTATTACACAGCGCTGACGGCCACAAACACAGGCTGCGAGGACCAACCTTTCAGCCAGCCCTCAGTCCTGCTGCTGCTGCCTTTGCTTCTCTGGCACCAAAGAGGTTTTCTAACCTCCTCCCTGATGGCAAATGACCTGCACCTGCAGCTCATGGGGAGCAGCTGGAAGAGGTTGAGCCTAAATGCAAGGAAAGGGGTGGGGGGAGGAAGGGAGGGAGACCATCTCTGCTAAGGGACCTCCTTCCTCCTGGAGCATGAAGGCTCCCAACCAGCTAAACGGTGACTTCTCTGTCTGGCCGCTCTCTCCTTAGCCCCAGGAGCAGTCACAGTCGCCCAGGTTTTGCCAGCTGGGCAACGCTCGCTGCCAAGAGCGTCTCAGCAAAAGGGCCAATATTGAGCATAGAAAAGGGAAAAAAAAAAAAGAAAAAAAAAAAATCAATTCCAGTAGAAAAATAATTTAATAAAGGGATAAGTTTCAAGAAAATATCTGTATAGTAACAACATTTTAAGTAAAATGTCCACAAAAATATACATGTCTAATGTGATTATACATAATTTTTCCAACAGGTCCTGTTTTAAACTTGGTTCAGTCCATCTAGGCTTTCATCTAGGAAAAACCTTCCCTGCTACCAGACTTCCTGGGATATTATCAGTTTGCACAACAGAATCATATGAGAAATGTTTTCTATCTCAATTTAGGCTCATACAAATAAACCTTAGAGTTGGTAACAGTCCAGAAGAGATCAGGTTATTATCGTTGAATTTAATTATCATTAAAAAAAAAAAAGTAAATACAAACAAAGAAAGCAAAAGACAGCCACCTAAGGGATGCTGTTGGGCAGAAACACCAGCCCTACAATACACACCACACTTAACACTGACACAGCTGAAAAGGAGGGGGATGAAGGAAAGATGGGCAAGTGAGAGGGGAAAACCCCAGGAGGAGAACTCCCAGGAATCGTGGAACTGCTAAAGGAGCAGGCTATCGAGAGGCCAGGAAAAGCACACAAGAGACCAACATATTTCTAGAAACCAGACAATTTTGTAACATAGAAAATAAGTTAATTGGAGGAAGATTAAAAGGAATCAGTGGAGAATGTTTTTTTTCTTATTTTTCCAAATGGTTACTGAGCTGTAGAAATCACAGGTCTGTCCCAAAGAGCCCCCACCAATATTGCTAATCCAGCCGAACAGCTCCAAAACTGATGTACTTCCAGGAGAGAAAAAATCTGGTTACAGAAATTGAAGGATGCGAGAGTACAGTAGAAAATAAAGAAAACATGTTCCACCAGCAGAGGACAGGAACGAAACACTGAAGAGGAGATGCCAAACGAGAGATATCAGTTTTGTCAGAGAGAGATGTACACCGCCACAAAAAACCAAAACAAAAACAACAGAAGAAAACCCCATCCCACAGAAAGAAAACGTAAAATTGGTAAAGAAATAAAAGGACACACATTTTCCAAAAGATTTTGTTTTATAATCAATTTTTTTTTTACATAGACAACTGAAACACACCAATATTTTGTGCGAAAAATATTTTTAAATAAACTTTGCTCGTTCTCGATTTTTGTACATTCCGATATACATATGTAACAAGGTTTATGGCACTGTAACCAGGATCAAAATCATATAAAGGAACGAAATAATTGCTCTCATTTTTCCTTTCTGAACCAAGCCGGCTGCCGTTGCACTATTAGACTTTAAAAATTATTATCTTATTACTAGTGGGCAGCCAACTCTAATTGGTTTGAACACTCAAAACAAATCCCAAATTATTATTGCACAAGAAGCCAGTGAAGGCATATGGCATAGAATGATCAAAGTCCCTTACTGTTAAAACCTTACACCCCAAAATAGAAAAATAGAACTGGAACATGAAACACGCCAAATAAACTTCTTTTTTTTCTTCTTCTTTAGTTTGAGTCAGGAGTGTGAAAAGTGCCTTACAGACTTTTTAAGCTGCTCCAATTTCCTTTGCATCAGTGAGCGTTTTGCTAGGTTATCTTTAGCAAAGCCTTTGCAGAACGAAGGCCCTTATGTTTCAGGGAGGTTTCTTTCCTGCTTTGTTTTGGCTGTTTGTGTTTCATCTTCAACTTAGGTTTCTTCAGTCTATGAACCTGCACAGACTACTTAGCCATAAACTCTACAAGTAGCTGGAGAGGAGGGAAAAAATAAAAAGAAAAAAAAGCCCAATATTTCTTTTTCTTCTTCTTGTTTTGATTTTAAAACATACTGCTTTTGCTCCGAAGCCTCCCTGCTCTGCCGGCATCCGGGAAGGAAATCACAACAGCATCCCAAACACGGCAAAGTTCTTGGATCTCTTTTAAAAACCTTTCCTTACAGAAAAAGAAGGTTTTTATTCACAAAAGGTTTGCCACAACCCCCCCCTCGAAAGCTAAAAAGAAAAACCCACAAACCCACCCGTCACTGCCCCAAATCAGGTGAAGAACAGGTTAACCCCTTCATTGACCACCTCCTCCCAGCTTCGCCGTCACACGACAGTCTCTACGCCGATCAGCTTTGGTGTGAGGATTCGTGGTGTAACACCATTGTTTAGATCTTCTTCAAACTCCAGTAACTGCCCCATAAAGTTAAGGTTAGGGGAAATGATTGGTCGTTTGCCTTTTACAAATTTATATGCATCCGTCATGGTCATGCGCGTGTGCTTCATTAAGTATGCAATAACTATGGTGGCAGATCGCGAGACACCAGCCTGGCAGTGGATGAGGAGACCTTTTCCACACTGATGAGCTTCCTCTGGAAACGAGAAAGACAAAAGAAAGTAAGACTTTTGCCAGTTCATAAATTGGAAAAAGCTCAGTGCAATTAAGAGTAACTTAATGTGAAATGTCTCTTTATTTGACTACAAGCACAACACCATCTCCTCCCCTTCCCCTCCAGACCATCTTCCTTTGGGGTTTCAGAGTTATTGAATGTGAAACACACAGGCCAGCCTAACAATGAAAATCTTCAGGTTCACTTGTATCTCTTCATTAGATGAACTGCACATCAAGAGACGCTGCTCGTGCACCTATTTAGGAGGTCAAGGCCCATGACAAGGCAGCTTGGGCTCCACCTCCACCTCTGTTGCAATGCCTCTGCGCTGTATCAGCTTCTCAACCTCCCTGTCTTTCAAAGCAGGACACCACCTTTTCAAAAACAGGTATTTTCAGATTTAATTCATAATAACACATCTGTTTCAAAGCCCTATTCTTTGAGGCTTTTATGGAGCTACTTTTGAGATGAGCTTCAACGGGACGCTCTGCTGTGGTGCCTCTGCAAAAGCAGGAGCTAGGTCCTTTTTATAACTCAGCAGGACTTCAGCTGTAAGAGACCTCAAATTCTGACTCGTCGCTTGCTGCGCATCAAGCTCTGCCTGTTCTGAGTCACCTTCTGCAGCGTGAAAAGGGCATTTGCCATCCCTGTCTCTTTGCGATTTGAGCCCAGCATCGCATTCTGCTCAATGCTTCCCCTCCAGAGCTTCTCGCTGGGAGCAGTGGGGAAGGAGGGAAATGACAACACACACCCACAATCACACACATGGACTCTCCACCAATACACATCACTTAGAGAGATGCAACCTGGGCAGGATTTAGGGAGGACAGAGCTTCTGGAACCATCTGCTAATATGACATGAGGAAGAGGAAAGTCACTACCATACCATCTTCATCTCCCACAGCTTGCTTTTTAAACAGGAGACAAAACTTTCAAGATGCGACACTTCAACGTATTTCTTCTTGTTTTAATCCACAGGAGGAGCATGAATTTAGTTTTAAAGTTTTGGCATGAATCCAACCCCACCAACGCTATGGTTCATCGTACCCGACATGTTCAACCTGTATTGTGAAAGCATACATGCAGCCAGCTTCCCTCTAGCCATTTTTGCCAGTTACTATTTCAGAAAGCTGAAACTCTCTAACACATTTTGGCACGCTTTCCCCAAAGAGTTTTTGATGATTTCACTTCCTATGGCTTTAGTCTTAGCTAAAGCTGGGTTTGGTTGTGTTTTTTTTCAAGACATATTTAAAGAAACACAGGCCAACAATCTGCTGTTTAAACGTTTCCAAATCTCCTCAAATGCAATTTAAAGTTTACCCTGAAGAAGGGAAATCTTTGACTAGTTACTTCCCCGGCTGGCTAAATTTGCTATGGAGGAGGACTCCGAATGGAGAAATCTTTGTTTATTAAAAAGAAAGACAGACCCTCAACCTGTAATTATTAAAAAGGAAAGTAAAACAGGTTTTGAAACACTTTCTAAACCTTTTCAGAGCAAGGCTGTTTTCTCTGTCCTTGGTAAAGTTAAAAGCCAAACACTATCTTTTAGTGGTTTCAAGAGCTCTAATGCTGCAGTTTGTAAGGATGCTGGGTATAGAAATCTCCCTCCCACCCCCAAAGGACCTCAACAGAGCTTTGCAGTTTCTTTATGTAAGCTTAGCCTATTGCATCTCCCCATCATGCAGAATTCAAAGTTTAAGGTTTTACTGGATTTCTTGACCCAGCTTTTCTTCCCAAAGGATCAAAAGAATGTTCCCTCACTGCTGCTCTCTGAGAGGGCTCTACCCAGTGTGCCCCAATGGCCAAGAAGGCCAACAGCATCCTGGCCTGTATCAGGAACAGCGTGGCAAGCAGGACTACTGGGCACTGGTGAGGCCCCACCTCGAATATTGTGTTCAGTTTTGGGCCCCTCACCACAAGAAAGACATTGAGATTCTGGAGCAAGACCAGAGAAGGGCAATGAAGCTGGTGAGGGGTCTGGAGGACAAGTCCTATGAGGAGCGGCTGAGGGAGCTGGGGTTGTTCAGCCTGGAGAAAAGGAGGCTGAGGGGAGACCTTATCGCTCTCTACAGCTACCTGAAAGGAGGCTGTAGCCAGGTGGGGGGTCAGTCTCTTCTCCCAAGTAACAGGCAATACAACAAGAGGAAACGGCCTCAAGTTGTGCCAGGGGAGGTTTAGACTAGATATTAAGAAAAATGTCTACGCCAAAAGGGTTATCAAACATTGGAACAGGCTGCCCAGGGAAGTGGTAGAATCTCCATCCCTGGAGGTATTTAAAAGACAGGTAGGCATGGTGCTTAGCGACATGGTTTAGCGATCATTTTGTCAGCGTTAGGTAGATGGTTGGACTAGATGATCTCAAAGGTCCCTTCTAACCTAGACAGTTCTATGATTCTGTGGTTCTACTCACATGCCACAAAAGCTGTGCCCACAGGACATATAGAGGGGCAAAGGACTGTCCTCAAAAGCTTTCAGTATCGCATGCTGATGTCCTCACTGACCAGCCCTGCTTAAAGAGGCCATCTGGCTTTAGCCTAGATGACTAACCAGAGCTGAACACACCCCTACACTTGGCTGAGGGCTGTGCAGTGTGGATCGTAGTGAGGTTCAGAACAACGCAATATTGATGGGTAATTTCTTCAGCAACCTTCTCAAAAAGCTGCATGTCTGTGATGAGCTCTCTCACACAGCCTACAGAGTTTAGAGGCTTATTAATATAAGTTTTCATCACAATCTACTCATCCATACACACACTCTGAAGTTATAAATCTAACAATAGAAAAAATGAAGTATGAAAATTTGTCAGTTTTCTCAGGAAATTAAGTTAGGAAAGACTCAGGCACCATTAAGAACCATTAATACGAAAGATTGGCTGGAAGCCACTGGGGAAACTAGGAATGCAAAGGAATCAACAAGGGTGAATGACAAAAGTCTCAGTTTTCTGGGGTTTCCTGAATTTGGAAGCCTGGAGGTAGGCATCGCTATCAATGGATAAAAACTGTACCCCCAGGCTACTTAACTGCATTTGCCGGAGATGAGAATGAGTAGAAACATGAGGTGCTCAGCATTTCTGACAACCTAAACAAGAGTAAATACAGCCTAACACAGCCTTCGGGGTAGTTAGCGAAGCATAACATTCACTACGGATTCTTACAACAGGTGAAAAAAAACCACAACACAGGAGTATTTCCAGTCAAGGGTAATTACCAATGAACTCAAAAGCCTCTTCAAAATACTGCCTGAGATTCTGCTTGTTGCTGTCAGTGGCCGGGAGTCGCTTGTAGTTGAACAAGCCTTTCTCGTAATGGTACAGGGGCAGGTGGGTGGTCACATTGATTACGTAGCCTATGTTCATTCTCTGCATTTTCTCCAAGTCCTGAGCATCGTGCTCGTTTCCGAGGAAGAGGAAGGGCAGGATAGGGGTGAGCTCAGCGTTCTCGATGTCCGGCGTGGTGGGGATGGACTGAGGTAGCGTGGGGGGCACGGCAGACGCGCCGCCCCCTCCTCCCCCCTCCGGGCACTCTTGCAGCTGGAGGGAGTTATCGCAGAGGTTTTCATGGTTCTGCTTGAAACCACTGAGTCCTCCTGGCAAGAGAGACCAAGCAGATATTTTGGTTAGACATCCTAAGTCAGCAACGCTTTGGACCCACTTTTCTTCAGAGCCCGTGCTGGGGCCACCAGGACTGGAGCTGACTCTATTGTTCCCACCACCACTGTCACGGTGACCAATGCTGGGCACGGCCGCCAACAGCAAGGGTAGCATGAATCAGCAGCACGCATTGTCCAGCCCTCCACGAGGCTGATGGTGCCAAGGAACGGGCTCACAGACAAACATGCCTCTGTGTAACATCAGCGCGCTGGGGCTGCCTCACCTACGAGCCCATGGGAGGAGGAAAGAAAAAAAGACAAAAGGCATTTTTCCAAGAAGGAAAAAATATCTCCAAAACTATGAACAAACGGGCTAGCAGCATGTCAAAACCAAGCGGTGAGCCAGCTGGGACAGTCTTTCAGCTTTACCTGCAGGGCATCCCCCCATCCAACACCCCCAAACAGGGGAGGGCGCAGCTCAGGCCGGCACCGCTCTGGGGAACGGTACAAACACATTTGTGCTGCCAAATAAAACAAAATTGCTCCTCATAACTTAACAGCAACCAAGGTGCTCGCTTAACATGTGGCAAACAGCTCTCCTTTTTCTGCCCTGGTTGCCTGAAAATATCTAGTAAGAGTTATTTTTAGGACATTAGCATGGATTGGGAAACAGATTTGAGGGGGGAAGGAGGAGTCACTTTTTGGCTCGTGCCTCCCCTGGCTCTACTGCACGTCTTGCTGGCTTTGTCAAGCAGCATTTTCCCCTTTTTTATTTTTTTTTAATTTTTTTTTCAGGAGGGCGGCTCCACAGAACCAGAGCAAGAAAAGCAGGACTTCTTTCTACACCTCATTCAGCAATTACATCAGCCCCAGGGTCCCCACCTGCCCAGTTTCCATAGCGATTACACAAAGCACACAATGACATCAGCTGGCATGACATCAGCTCTTTGAGCGCAAACAATACAAGAAGAACTACTTTGTGTAAGGCCTTTGGTAGGAGGCGGCGTTCCTGGGAGCCGCTGATGTAATGCTAACAGGTGGCTCCTCCAAAAGAAAAAGGCGGAAAGAGGAGAAATGCAAAGATATATTCCCCCCCCACACACACCCCGCCTCGCCCACAAAAGCGCACGTTTATGTTGTACCAGGATACTTAGAGTCATACACTGCATTGACACGGGCCAAGTGTTCAGAATCAATGGCACTTTGTTAAATGCAAGCCAAAAAAAGAAATAAAAGCCAACGCAGGAGGAGGGGAGCGCTACACTGAAGTTACTAGAAAGAGCTACACTAATAGAGCTACTAGAAAGAGACAAAATAAATGCTGAACGTCACCATCCCAATAACGTTATTAAAAAAAAAGAAAAAACATTATTTGTCCTTTCCATGCTCTGTCACAGTGATCTAGGGAAGGAGGATTTTAAAACAGAGCAAAACATGCTGTCACGCAGGCTCTGGATCAGACACAAAAGAGCTTAAATGCCTGTGTCTTGAGTGCTGCATCTCCAAATATCCACACGCCTGCCCATAAGGTGGGACTCACCAAGGGACCATCTCAGTGCCCTACACAGTACGCAAGGGCACGAGGCACCCAGACTACACCATGACCATTTGAGCCCTTCTAATTCAAGTGCCCTTTCTACTGTCCAGACTTCTGTCCTTCACATGCTGCTAGTAACTTATTTTCCCAGAAATCCTTGAATTGCCCACAAAACATGGAGTATTTCCCCCACCTCAAAAGCATGCTTATCTTCAACTGTTTCCAGGACACAGAGCAAACGGATCTGCCTTAAAGATCTCGACGCACAGAGTTGTTCTAACAGGGGAGCAGGATGGAAGGAAGAGCACGGACAAAAATCCAAGCTCACTGCTGGCCTTGACAGGGTCTGAAAAGTCTTCTCAGCCCACACAAGAAAACAAATAATACTATGGTCCCCAAGCTGAAGATGTCTGAAGTCTCATCCAAACCGACAGCCCCAGCCTAGAGTCTGGGCTAAGCCCTAACCCACATTCCCATCCTTCTGCATAGGCAAGCAAGCCATTCAGCTTAAACATTGCTTTTTAATCAATAACCAGTACATGCTGGATTCCCAAGAAAACCTCTCAAAAATAAGCTGCTTCAGTGACTCCAGAGCCAGTACTTGTTTTCCATCTCTCCTGCAGCCTTCTGGGAGTAGGCGGCCATAGGATCCCATTGCTTCATCACTCAGGTGTGGACACATCGATGGTGTGGCAGACACCACCCTGCTTCACCAGCCGCCTTGTAAGATACAGCAGAGCTGGAGAGTTTAGATCAAGCTTTCCCCACAGCCTATGTCTATGTTCTCCTTCTGGGGCTTCCACCTGCCCTGTTGGCCAGAAGACACTATTACTGCTCTTACCAACTCTTCCTCACTGCTGTCTGAGCTTGGCTCCAGCAAATGAGAACAGGAGAGTGAGGACAAGAGACAATTACATTGTGCAGAGCTCCTCCACTATCACCATACCCAGCAGAGACCAAGGGGTACAGGGCAAACCCCACCACTCCAGCGGGAGCATCGGGGAAGGTAATCCCAAATATGCCATGTGGAAGATGTCCAAACAAGTGGGGTAGACAAACATACAATAGCTTCACTCACAATTTCTTTCCTGACATTCACCAGTAAAGAGATCACCTTTCTTAATGTCAGTCCTCACTTCCCCTCTCCTCATTCTCTTACCTCGTGGGTAGGGAGTTTAAAAGTCAGTTCAAGCGCTATTTAAAGTGCCATACCCAAGCAACTCTCAGAGCAAACATCCCTGAAATGATACATTACTGGGGAGAGGATTAATAAACCGAACCAGCTCAGACATGTAGGCAAGGGAGGACTGGACAAGAATAGTGGTGCCCAGAAAGGATGCAGCAAGATGCAGTCACAGAGAGAAGCTGAATTCCAAAATCAGCAGTAGGAGCTTAGCTTGGATTTGCACCACCATATGCATCACATGGGTCCCAAAACATGATCCAGGCACCTTATGAGCCCTGTACCCTTCCCTTAATCCACTCTCTCCCCATGCTTGTCACATGTGATCCTTGCTCCTAGTTGCTTTATGAGGCACTAGTGTAACTGAAGTGGAGCTCATGCACACACAATGCTCAGGTTTTTTGAACGTTTACGAGACTACTTCCCAACAAAAGTTAGACCAGTCAAAAGAGTCAAAGAGTGATGGACCTTCCACATGAAGGTAAATACAACGTACAGGGTATTCAGATGCATCTGTATTCCTCTGTCAAACAGGTGCTATTTCAGCATTTGAAGTCTTTGTGCAGTGGGGGAGAGGAGGTGGGAGACAAGAGGCCATACTCGGAGAAGCCACCAACCAAGTAAGCCTGGTCTAAGAGTCGATTTGCTCAACACAGCAAGGGCCAAGACATAACACTGCTACTGACAGCAACTCCAGATCACGAGGAAGCTCAAGGCACAGATGCAGAGACTCCACTCATGGCTGTAACAGAAGCTGTTTGTGACTGAAGCTGCTCAAGCCTCCCCAAACATGGGACAAGGAGGAAACGTTATGGAGGGCACTAACAGGGAGCCTGAGGGAGAAGCAAAACCTGGCATAAGCCTCTCACCAGCACAGGAGTAAGCTGTATTTTAAAAACAACTTTTCAGCTGCCATTTGCAATATGCAAAAAGCCTTCATCATATACAGGCAGTCTAAGCAGAGAGGCAACATAATATGTCCAACGAGGAAAGGCCATTAGCTTGCATAGCAGTGCAGTTTGAACAACGGCCATGAAGCCTGGACTCAGCTGTGTAACCACCTTCAATGACAAACCAAAATGCCAGCCGCTAGGTAAGCCACCAACATTCACTTTTACAGAATGTCATGCTTGTAACCTGTCTTTTCTAGCTTTAAACACATCACAGAGCTTTAATGACCAAAGTACAGCAGAAAGCCTGAACCGCCCAGCCAGTCTGACACAGCCCACGCATGGATGCAGAGAACATCTCAAGTGCTTTTGTGCACACTCTGCTCCAAAACAGCTGCTGAGCAGGCTTTCAGGGGGGCTGAACCTACCCAAACAGAGATGAAGAAGGGTATGCAGGGATGCCCAGCACGCTGGGGAACCCACAATATTTCTTCCATAAGAAAATGAGTCAACAAAGCAGGAGCCTCCACAGTAGGTGGCCTTGTCTGCTACCTAGTGAAAGACAACAGAAGACTGAGGGCTCTTGCTTGCCACCAATGTGAAGAGCCAGAGATTTTTGCAGTTATCACTGCATGACATGTTCCATCATCCTGCCCTGCCAGAACAGTTAGTGAGCAACAACAGACTTTGGATTGTCTGAGACCTCAAAACTTTTCAGAAGTTTCAAGTCAGCACTGTACAAGCTCCAGCTATTCATACTTGTTTGTTCAAGTTCTTTGCAGCCATCTGCCCATAAACATCTCGCTTAACGCTTCTCAAGATCCCCCGCCGAGCAGCACCCGGGCAGCAGCTGCACACAGATTTCCCAGCTCCGAAGCCACCCAGGAGCCCAGGGCTCGCACCCAGCGCTACGAGGCCAGGTGAGCAGCTGGACAGGTGCCAGAGCAGCTCTGAACAAATAAAATTAAACAGAGACAAGCAGCATGGCACTTGCATAAAAATCGCTCCAAACATGGTGTCTGTCATTTGCCATCAGAAGAGGGCAAATAAGATGCAAAACAGGCATAAGAGGTACGGCAGGAACTAGGCAACCAGCTTTTACAAGGGACCATGACCTTGCAATAGAAACAATCATCTTCAAAGAACGCAAGAAAAAAATAAGTCTTACCTGCACACATTTTATACAAGGTTTTTTTTTGGTGTTCTTTTTGGTTGTGGGTTGTTTTTTTTTTTTTTTTAAAGAGAAGATTGAGAATTAAAGTACAAGGAGCACAGTAACAGCTGCCCTCCTTCTCTGTGTCTTCTTTGGCACCTCCTTCAACCATCACTGCTGCTCTATGGCTGTGTGACTACATACACACTAGGATGCGAGTTCACAATATGTTTTGGTAGATTTGCAATATGTTTTCTGTCTGGAAACAGACTCTTACCCACAGTAATGAGAGTAAGTGAACTCGTTCCCTCTATAGTGAGGGAGCTTATAGAGAGGCAGTTACCATGAAACACCCTCACCATAAAGCAATACCTTTGCATTACCTCATCGGCATGGCCATGCTTTGTTGTGAGCGACGCAGGTACCGGGTGTTCCTGCTACGATTACAAACAGGAACATATTTTTATACATAACAGATTGCAGATGCAGGATCCACATTTAGACAGAACACGTGGTCCCGGGAGACAAACAGACCTTTTATACGGCTTTCAAAGCTGTCCAGGCAGATTTCTGAATCCACTCATCCTCGATGACAATACCACAAAGCCATCTCAAAAAAAAATAAAACCAACGCATACACATGCACGCATGCAACAAGAGCAGAAATCCCAGGACACTGTGAAGTATCAGCAGAAGAGATGTTTGGTCTGTAACTTCCCCTCCTCTGGAGTTGCTGGGCTCTCACAGGGAGGCAGCGGAGAATTCAGCAATAGCGGGGTTGTGGCCACCAAAAGCTTTACTCGCTCAGGAACGAAGCCAAGTTTTAAAACACCCACTCAGCATGTGCCCTGTCAGTACCGACACAGCACATCGAGCCCCTGCGGCTGCGTTTGAGTGCGTTTAAGGTCAAAATGTTACAGTGAGCATTTGGGGTGCAGGACAGAGATATTCAGACATTTGGTGCATATCTGTTTAAGATTACGCTTTGAATTTGTGCAAGTACAGCCTGTTCCTTTAAACCTGTGACCTCATTTATTTACATTACTGCAGAAAATCACTGCCAGAAGCAACAGCTAATGACAGTCTCATGTATTTTTCCACTAAGACAACAATTAAACTGCTCCTGTGTTATTAATGAACAGATGACTTTGTGTCAAGTTGATTCGAAGTGCAGGATGCCTCAAGGTTAAGCAAACGTGATTCCAGAATGTAAAAATAGAGGCCAGGTCCTGCCAGCCGCTTCACCCACCTGGTGCTGCACCCCTTCACCATCCAGGCAGGAGGGTTCGGTCCCCAGGGCCACCCTTGTGCCATGCTGCCGGAGGTGCCCAGATGTCCTACTGCGGGGTGGCATGCTGGTGTCGAGCCACCACTGCTCTACAGCTTGTGTTCAGATCCACTCGTGTACCACAGGTAGGGCATGCTGTGGACTGTAATGCCATGCTTGAATGAGCCATACTTACCTTTGAGCACCAAGCTTGCTTATCTAATTTTCCTTACTGTCACATATCCCTCCCTTTTGGCTCAGGCTACAGCCCGCACTGACTTCAGCAGGCAGGTAGCATCACTTCTCTTGTGCTGACCTTCACATGACAGGTTTATGGAGGGCCAAGGCTGGCTGAGCTTGTTTGGAGGCAGTGGCTTGTCCCCAGGTCACAGGTACATGGCAGATGTGCTCTCCCACGCAAGGGGAACCAGTGAGCTCCAGCGCAGAGGCACCCTGAGGGACACTGTTCCCCATCCAACACGGGTTCGCTTTTAGCAACAAATCCATCACAGGTAGCTTGCTTCCACCAAGGAAAAAGGAGCTGTACAGGCTGAAGTAGAATTCAGCCAGCATAGGCCAAATCCACCCCCAGGATGTAGACAACCACCTAGACCACCTCTTCATACCACCAACCAACACAGCCATCTCCACAGAAGTTTATGGCTGCACACAAAGGATCTTGTATCTGGGCCATAACCAAACTAAAGGCCCACCGCCTTATCTCCAAACACCACCAGATAACATGGAAAGAGTAAAAGCATGGGAAAAGCACCTAACTCTCCATACTTCTTCTCCAGCACTCCCTTAGCCTCAAGCAGGGGTAGATCTACTGGGTACCAAAGGCGCTAGTAGGGAAGGCATGGATGCACTGGGGGTGCACCCACAGAGCACAAGAGCTAAAACTACCTTGTAGTGGAAGATCTGGCCATCACTTTCTCACAGCTATTGAGGGCAACATTTTAGCCACATCAAAGACAGTTCGCAGCACATACTGGGGATGCTTCTCTGCTCACCCTGAGGTACTGAAAGAAGGGACGTACAAATTTCCTAAACAACACGAGACAGCCACTTTCCTTGTCCGAACAGGGCTCCGCTCACTGTGGGGAAGAACTGTGCTTCCCACACCTCTTCCAGAGCAACGGGGCTAATCCAAGCAGGTCATCACAGGAGTGTTCCTACTCTCCAAGACAGATGTCCTTCTCCTCACCACAGCTGACATGGTTGAAAATATCGTATTTGCCCCATACAGCGTGAAGCCAAGATGAGAAGGGCAGCTCCCTTCTGTCAAAAGGGGTGGGGACCTCTCAGACCACAGTCACCTAAGCGACATTAGGAGTTGCTCATTTGATTTCAATGAAATTGCAGTTTGGTTTTTTGTTTTCAAAACACTGGAGGGAGACTGATGTGAGGTCAAGCCCACAGCAGCGGTGAGCCCATCCTTTTGCAGTACAAGGAGACCATAGTGATACCAGGACTGCTTTACACATTACCTGCTGTTAAAGAAGCAGGAGGGGGTCCTTTTACAAAATAAGTATCCACAGTTACCTCAACAACCCACACTGACCCCCTATTTTCCAAAATCAAAGGCATAACTGAAGGTTTTTCTAATTCTACTTGCTACTAGCAAGTAGAATAGGTCTGACTTTCTGGTCCTGCGAGCGTATTTCTCACCTGTCCACAGAAGGTTCAAAAGACCCATTGCAGGGTTTCTTTCCCTGTTGCCCACATGGCATTCAGCATCAGCCTTGCTGCAAAAGATTAAGCTTTAAACAAACATAAAAAAAGTAAAAGTAAACATAGTTCACAACGAACAGCTTCCACCTCAAAACACTCAATCTAATCTAGTCTCTCCCCATAATCGAGCTGCCAACAACACTTCAAAAAAAAAAAAAAAAGGCAAAACGCTGCATTCCAGAGAACTTGCAAGGTCAGGTTTTTTCCATGTGGGAACTATCCCGAGAGGTCAGTTTGTACACAAATTCTGTCCGAGTTACAAGCACATCCTTGACACAACCGCTTTGAGGTCCCTTTAGAAGTCAAGACTGTGTCACTAGATAAAGAGGAAAGGTTTCCCCTCAGCATCGAGGCACATGTGTGCAAATTTGCATGTTCTTTCTAATTTCACCTCAGTGCGGCCCACACCCCCCACCACAGCACATCCTCTCCCTTTGCAGTCCCTGGTCTCATCTACTTTTATTCTGTACTTTGACACCAGGCAGAGCGCAGCTGGCTGTCCTAGGGATACATGCCAGGGAAGCAGGAGAGAGGTCACCGAAAGCCCCTTCCCCTCCTGGGCTGGGCTGGAGGTGCTGGCTCTGCCCAGCTTCACTCTTGGCTCCTCCCATCCCACCACCACCTGCTCTCAACCACGTTGTCACCCCCAATGCCTCCCACACCTCGACACATGACTCGCTTCTTTCCACTGTCAGCTCTCACCCCTCTGCTTTCCTTCTTCTGAGGACCACTACATCATCCAAAGTAGCTCCAATTAGAAACAAAAGAATTTTTATTTTTTTTTTTTATCCCCCCACCAGGGAATCACCTTTCTTGGGATTTCCATTAGGGATTTGGTTTTTTGCCTTAAACTTATTTTTCTCCTTGGACCCTAAGTTTTGGGCCCAGGTCACCCATGCATGTTCCACAAGTCCCTTCCCTACCTTACTAGCCACCTTTTCCAAGGGATGCCACTAACTTCTGGACTACTCAGTCTGTCCAGAAGCCGCTGTGAATACTTCTGGACCACTTCTCTGAATTCAAGATAGTGGTTCCAGCTTGTAACTGGAATTTCCCCTATGCTGGGTGAGTACAGAGTCCACCCATTTGAAAGAAAAAAAAAAGCATTCACAAGAAAATAAGCCACATGACAGCATCCTTCAAAGCGCTGTTGGGGAGCGGTCAGGAAGGTGAAAGAGGAGAAGGCCTGCTCTCAATTTTGGTACAAGGATTAAGCTATACAAGAATGCAGTTACGATCAAGACAAGAAACCCCACATCCCAAACACACTATGGTGACAATTCTGCAGCCACAAATGAGGATTGGACTTAGCCTCCCTAGAGGGCAAGCGTTTATAGCAGAAACTCAAAATTAGACACATTACAACCTCTCATAGCAAAAGTATGCGTTCCCTTGGGGATGTATGCTAACATGAAGTTCAATTAAATAATCACTGGAAATGTCAGCGTAAACCCTGAAGGAATACATACTTCTACTGTGAAATGCTCCCACTGGAAATCATATTAACAGAAAGGTCATCAAGAAATGCTAAAGCTATGTACAAAGGAGCTAGGGGAAGTGAGAGGGGAAGGAACAGAAACTATTTAATGCAATAAAAGATACCACAAATGGTTTTATATTGACAAAGAGCCACAAGCATGTTTTCACAAACAGAGGTAGAGCAGACCAGATTCACCCAAAACTCCTGGTTTTGTTTGTTTTGTTTTTTAACCCATTACCAGTTCTCTCCCTGCTCATCACCACATGCATCCCTCACACACCTGGTGTGCTTGGCCTGGAGGCAGCCAGCAGCCGCCATGGTCACACACAAGCACGATGCGGAGAGAGGGATTTGGCTCAGCAGATCTGAAGAATGAGAAAGGTCCCAGCACCGAGTCAGACATCTGTAATCCTCCACACATAGGAGTGGACATTTCTGTTTAATTCACATGTTCTGGAGAACACTGACATTTTCATGGTTCAGCCCTCCATTTGCTCACTTTACCCTTTTAAGGGCAACCTCTTCAGGACAGCTTCTTTCTAACAACAGAGCAGGCTGCTGTATTTCTCCCAAGGATGAACATATGCTCTTTTCCAGTCCAAACCACTGCTCCTCCACATCAGAAATGCTAGCTACATTTGCATGAATACAAAAGGAAAATAGGATGCTGATATACCACACCAGCATTTGGGAGTACCATCCGTTCCTACTGGATCTAAACTCTTTTTAAAGTGAAGAGTTTGTATCCTTTTGGCTAGAAATAATACTGCTAACTGGCTCCAATTTGACACTTCCCAGCAAGGTATTTCAAAGCACTTAAAGAAAACTCAGAGAAAATAAAGGGTGCTGTCTTGACATATCCCAGCATATCCCAGTTCCACACTGTCCACAAATAAAAGCAGTAAACTACTGGAACTAGCATGGTGCAAGCCAGCCCCTACTCTGACACAAAACTTCAGCGCCAGCCCTGACAGCACTTAAATCCCAATCCTAATGGTCAGGGAGGCAAGGATAGACCCTAAAAACCCCAAAGGGCAAGGGAAAGTTGACCCAGTTTGCATCCATGTACTCCAACGTCAAGGGAATAAGGGGCAGGGGCGAGGACATATTTACAGAATCCAGAGCTAAACAGCAATCCAACAAGGAATCGCTTCAGCCAGATCACAACCAACCCAGGTCTCCCTTTCTCCACAGGTGAGTCAACACTACGTTTTCCCAGGAAGCACATGCACTGTGTTATCCCTCAGCAGAGATATCATGCTGCCTCGCAGGACTAACAAACACCTACGAACCTAAGATTAACCTCATGTTAAATGGTCACATTTAGTGGTTTTGTACCTAAAATATGCCAGCAAATTCTAAGCAGCAGCAAAAGGCTTATTCTTAGTTTCCATCAATTAAACAGACAGAGCCCCATTATCTTAGCAGAGACCATGAAGAATTAGAGCCCATCACCAACACAGTACAGGTCAACTACTCTAACTGCAGCCTTAGCTTTAAAACATTATTGGTCAGCTGCTTACATAAGGCTTAATATCCCACTTTGACATAATAAACTGGAGACATCCAATATGACTGATATGACAAAAGCTTGCAAGTGATCTACTGCTTTCCACATCTCTAAGCCATTGAAGAGAAAAAAGCCTCATATATATAATTCACGTGCAGACAAGGACTAACATTTGTTCTTCTTTTTATTACCTTTAATTAGAAGCAGATCTTCTCTGTTGCAGTAAATCAAGTGGGAATTAACCCTGGCATGCTGTAGACCTTTTAAAGCTAGAGCATAGTAAAAGAGTTGGAACCAAAGTGTTCACATGACTTTATTATTTTCTTCTTAATTTTTTTTCTAGTTTCCTCCTTCAAAGACATTATCTCAGAAACATAGTCATGCATACGTGCAAAGCAGCATCTAACCATAGTGAAATCAGTGGCTCCCAAGCCCTCCCCCCAACTGAGCGCATTCATGTCCCCCCAGCCGTGAGTGATGACAGATTTAGTGTCACCCCAACGGCGCTAACCCCTGAGCCCTCCGGTGAGGACAGCCCACTGCAGGGACACATGCGCGAGCTGTGGGTATAGTTGAGCTAGACAAGCCTAGCGTTGCCCCAGGCAGCAGCAATCCAGAGGCTCATTCCTTCAGGACAAGAGGGATTAGGCGGCACCCAGACCGACAAGGTCCCAGTTGCTCCCCACAGACCTGCTGGCTCAGGTGTCTCTGCAAACTCCCCTGGGACATGCTCTCAGGGGTATCACCAAAACAAGTGCCAGGAGATCATAAGCTTGCACCCCTCCTGGATCTCGGTCTCTTCCCTGGGAGTGGAGCTTTCCTTTAGAAAGGAGGTAAGCTGCTCACCCAAGCAGAGAAAGGCATGAAAACAAGCCTCTGATTTTTAAAAGAACATAACTCCCTTAGAGGCAAGTCAGAGCCTACAGTTTATCACTTCAGCAAACCCGTAACTGCTAAAGGAGGAGGGGAAGGGGGTGCTTGCAAGCCTCTTTCCAACAGGCAGCCGTGTTGTTCCAGGGCACCACTGTGACAGTGGATGAACTTGGATGAGCCACACTTAACGCTGATGGCAACAAGAGAGATGAGCTCAGTGCCACAAACAGTGCTGAGGACAGAAAAAGAAAACACAGACAAATTAAAATCACTTGTCCAAGGCCTCACAGCAAGTCTGTTGTGCGTTCTTAGTCACAGAGCAGGAGAATGACCATTGCACAGGCTTGGTCAGAGCTCCCCTGAAGCCAGGCTGCCCTGCTATCTAGGCACAGATACCCCTCCAGACACACTACCCCCTTTCTGCACCACACAGAAGAGACACTTCTCCCATTTCCTCCCTCCTCTCCTCCAAGCACCGAAATGCTGCTGTACAGGTCCAGAAACAAGTCACAGAACACCTTCTGGAGGGACACATGCTCCTGGGGAACCAAAATCTTTCACAGCAGGGGAGGACACACCAAAGCCAACCTCCAGTGGGCTGAGATGCTTCCAGATGTGAGGTTGCCTTAATCATAGATATTAATTGAAACAAAGAGTTTCCTGTACTAAAAAGTCACAAGGCATTAAAAAAACAACCTGCAGCTTCACTGCACACAGAAACCACGAGCATCCCAGGACCTTCCAACTGCAGAAATAACTCTGCTGAACCGCTCCATGCCTCCTGCTCAAGGCAGCCCCCCGTTCTGCCTCCACAGAGGGTGTGGTGAGAGGCACAGCCAGGACTGGTGGCTGAACCGAACGGCAGTGCTGCATGGGTGAGCTTTACCACCATAACCATCAACATTCACTGGATCAAGACCAGGTGAAAAGCAGCCACCTGAAAGACCTGCCAGCTGCAGCAAGCTCAAGACAGCACCTTTATCCAGCCTCCTCTCAACAGGACTCTTGGCCAGCTCTGACTTTTAGGGGAGGAAGGGAAAGGTGACACCCACGATATTTCACCACTCTCCTTTAAGTCATGGCTTACCAAACACCTTTGTGATAACAAGAATCTCAAAAGAAAGTTTAACTCTTACAGTACAGAGGTGTTTAAAAAACACTGAAGACAGATTCAGGTGAGCACCTAGAAACAAAGCTCCAGGCAAACAAGTGCTCACGATAATTCAGGTCAGCCTTGTGATTTCTGAAGCCAGCAATCTCCCAGGCCCACCAGAGACTTCCCAACAAGGCCAAGGATCCACACATAGTCTTATCTTATGTGCAAAGGGACAATGCATTAGGTCATCTTCACAGATTACCATAATCTATTTCTTTAAACAGTATGACTTTTATAGCCCTGCAAGCCCATCCTGAATATCTGAAAAACATTTCCCTCCTGGTTGGCTGGTAAACATGCAAACCAGAAAAATTTTAAGACTGTACATGTTGCTCCTATTTATGGCATTTCTTCACTTCAGAGTTGCTTGCATAAGTAAAAAAAAAAGTCATTATAACATGGCTTTTCACAGAGTAAAGGAAGTGTGATAGCCTAAGGACAAGTGGCTGATCCCCCACTTCAAATGCACTGTAATGTCAAGGTAATCTCACTAAAAACTTTTGTGCTCATAAGTGTAGTAAAAACATCGGCTGCTGCTTTGGAAGGAAAACAACTCATGTACAGCTCCAGAAAAAAAAAAACCAAAGTCTAAAGTTAACATCCAGAGACCACTCAAGCCTCAAATACAGCCACTCTTCCACCCTCAGCCTCTCAAAAAGGCTGTGCTCACCTTAAGAGCAAAAAGCCAGAAGACAGCAAGCAATTCCGTAAAGATTTTACTAGTATAGCATCTCACCTCCAACAGGGTGAGGGCAGCACATGAAGCATTCAGCTAATTATAACCCAACATCTACCTACCAGGAACATTGCAGCGGATGTCCCCCCAGTTTAAACACAGATGGAGCCAGAATTTTCTTTACAAGCATCAGAGATATTTGCCTAATGTAAGTTTGCTTCTTGACTCTTAGTTTGGTTTCTAAAGGTACGAGAAGCTGCAGCGCTAAAAAAAAGTACAAATACAATCAAGTCTCCTGCCTGTTCCTCTCTTTCCAAGGCAGTGTTATTGCCTCTTTCCCCACCAAGGACCGTCACTGCGCAAGCCAGCACTTTGACCTCTCAGATGCCCTCATCTGGGAGGAAAGGCTACACTTTCCATGACTGTTGAAGAGGCAAAGTTCAGAGGTACAATCCTCTGCAGAAGCATCTCCTCAAAGCACAGAAAATACTGTGATCTCCAATCACACTATTGCCCCAATTTATCTATATGCAAAAGGTACAGGCACGCACAACCAATTTTCAAGTGTTATGGCCAATAAGATTATCTATTCCAGTGGAGACAGAGATAGTTTTTTGAGCTCCTGCAATCACAGTCTGAAAACTGAAGGCGAAATCTCAGCCCTAATACATCCAGCAGAAGTTTCTTCCCCAGGGACTGATGGGGCCAGATTTCCTCTGCAGCACAGAGGGAACACACTTCAGTTTTAAACACACTGGCCGCTTCACAGGCATTACTTAACACCTAAAAATACACATTTCCCTATTACAACCATGACCTAATAATTATTCAGTGGAGATCTCCAATGGAAATAAGTGCCAGGCATGTGTTTTGTTGGTCAGCTGGATTTGTTGACCATTGTGTCAAGTTTTACTCTCACATACACTTGTGCAGTGTAATCTAGTCAGGGTTTAAAGTAACACTAGCACTGTTAAATTTTATAATTAATAATAAATAATATATTTGCAACCGATTATAACCAGGTCAGGTATTCTAAAAGCAGATGATCATAGTATTTTACAGAAACACGGGACAACATAAACCAGGTACTTATTCCTTTTATAGGTGTCTTGGTCCCTCGGTAGTTGTTTCAACTTCCCTGATAAGTGACTTCAGTGCAGTAAGAGACCTGAAGCTATTCTTAGAACGTGGCAGAAAGCATGAAGTGGTTTGCTGGCAGGTCTTACGCTCCCCGCTATAATGAGAGCAAGTCACTTCATTTATTTCCCTGTTAGATGAACAGTGAGAAGACTGAAAGCCAGAGCATAAATAAGCTCCTCAGACCAGGAACAAGAACAGAGAAGCAACCAGTTGCTATCACCAGAAGCCAGTTCCTCCCCAGCCCCCTTGCAGCAGTCCAGACATCATCAGTCTACGGCACGCGGTGGGGAAAAAATGGATTATTCACCAAGTTACATTTTGCACCTTTGCTTTTCAGTTTGTTTTTTCCTCCCACAGTCAAACACGTAAGTCTTTAAGAACTAAACACAAGACTTGAGCGGATTCACAAGGCTGGAAGGCAGAGAAGGAAGGGCAGGATGAAGACAACCCCGCTAGACGCTGGCCAGGGAGACAAAGGCAACTCCTCTTGTGTTTGAATCATAGAATCGCTTGGGCTGGAAGGGACCTTTAAAGGTCATCTAGTCCAACCTCCCCTGCAATGAGCTGCTGAAATGCGTTGGCACAGATGCTTCAATTTTTCATTTTTGTTTCACTTGCAGATTTAATTTAAATTGGAAAAAAAAGAGATGCTCAATTCCAAACCTGAACACTTCATTCTGGGTAAAGTAATACTTTTCATCTGAATGCAAATGAATTTCCCACTTCCTATTTTTAGGTCCTAGTAGCAAACTCAAGCACACAAACCCCCAAGACTCCAGGCCACTTTCACTATGAGCCGAGGTGCTCAGGGAAGGCGGGGATGCCTTGCCATTGGGTTTCCAGGAGAAAAAGGGGCACAACCCTGCCAAGGAGGACCAGGGCTGCGGAGCCAGCCCCCCGGGGCCGCACCACCATGTTTTCCCTCCTTGAAGTCAGCAACAGCTTTGCCACTGGCCTCAAGCAGAAGGGACGCTGGGCTCACATCACTGGTTTTTCCTCCTCTCCTGCCCAATGTTAAAAAAAAAAAAAACAAACCACAAAAGAAAAAAATTTAAGAAAATGCATCCACAAAAATGAGGCCTTCAGGTTTCAGTAAGCATCCAATACCATGGTCTAGTACAAAGGTGTGCAGGTGCCCAGGGGAAAACATGACTTCTTCCTATTTTGTATACAAACAGGCTGAGCAGCAGCTTCAGCCCCGCTAAAGCCCGTGTAGCAGCACTGTGAAGTACATGAGGTTGTTTTTTTTTTTTTTTTTTAAAAGATAGGTGGTTTATGCCTGTTCTCAAGTCCTGCTGTGCCTTGTGAACAAAGAAATAAGCAAATCTTTGCTTCTAAATAGGTTAAATCAAAATTATGCTAGTATTACATTTATGAACAAAAAAATTAAAAATGTTCCATGTTAAATGAAGCAGCAAAGAGAGGCACGGATAGGAAGGAACAGAAGTCTTAAAATCCCCCCATCCCACAGCATACATAAAACCCCAATGGTCTCTTGCCACAGTGCTAGTTTATATATTGGTCTGCTACGTTAAAAATAAATCAGGCCATCTCTTTTTAACTTGAGCCTCATAAGGTGCCCCATACATACGTTTATCTATAGCTCACCGCCTGGCCTTTGTCAACAGCACAGAGTTTCTCTGCCGCTTAAAAAGACTCAGGCACCTAAATCCCAAATGCTCAGAGGGCCACGTCGCTACCCCGGTGCGCTGTAAACCAAAGCTGTAACTCAAACCCTCGGCTTTGCCGGTCAGATTCGCCCCACAATGTGACACCGCACCACGAAAACGGCAACGGGGCAGCAAGCTGACAGGCAGCACCAAACATGGAGAAGGTGGCACCGGATCAGGGGGACATAAACTTGGCCGTCCGGGCTAGCAACCAGTGTTTGCAAACAAAACACGGGGGGATCAGATGGGCCGGCAATAAATTAGGACGGGATTGCAGCAAGAGAAATCGCTCGAAATAACAGAGGGAGGCAGAGAGGGCTCTCCAGCTACCCCCAGTTTCACATTGGTGCCTGAGCCCAGGGGCACGCGTGCACCAGCTACCGGGCTAATGAAGAATGATAGAAAAAACCCTCTCCAACAAGTGAAACTAAGTATTGAGCACGTCCAGCACCGCTCCTCCAGCTCAGAAACTTAATCACAGCCTTCCTAAAGGCTGCTTTATCCTACACCTGGCTCCATCTGACCCCAGTTTGAGTGCCACTTCAAAGGAGGGGAGAGGAGTTAGGGTGATGGAGAGAAGCTCCTCATTACACACTTCCCCAGGTGAGGTATGCTCTGGCCCAACTGATCACTACATCCAAAGAGAAAAGGATTTGGGCTTCTTCTGTCTTCTAGCACACTTCCAGATCTATTGGCAGAACAATTTAGGGAGGGGACTTCTGCTAAGCAGGTCTTTGAGGCAGATGCTAACATTTCTCAGGGGCTGAAAACCAAAAATGGTCTAAGCAATCCCACAAGCACTCAGTTAAACCCAAGGGCAGCAACTAGCCTTGGAAGGTGGGAGAAGGGGCTGCCCACAGGACCCGACAGCTCGGTGCTGCCCAACTACAGCTCTGAGGCTCTACCACAGACAGGGGCTCTTATTTCAGGTTCTGGAAAACTGCTAGTTTGAGGCTCACAGAAGCTTCAGCATTTTCAGAGAAACACAGAGGAAAAACACCTTCAGCATCCCACTTTTCTAAGGATAGGAAGGCTTGTGGACTACAGCCATGTATCCAGTTGTAAGGGCTGTACAACAGAATGACTACTGCAAGAAACAGAGGACTTCAACAGTAACCTCACCCTCTAAAGCATCTCCTCCCCCCCTTTTTTTTTTTAATAGATGAAGATCATTAGAACACTGGGAACCTGCAGCAAATGTCAACGTAAACCCAGCATGACCCTACACTTGCTGGGTGCAAGAAGAAAGTTCAGCACAATTTTAAGCTTCCACAAGATACATCCATAGAGGATTATCTCACAGGACCCTTAGCTCCTATAAAGCTCTGAAACTAAACAGAGGAAAGGGGATAAACTATCAACCCAATCCACTCTCCTGCCACATTGTACAGGTTAAAAGTATTAAGTTGTACAGAAAAATCAAGTGAATTAAAGACATACAGTATGAGCTAAGCAACAAATCCTTCCATAGTTCCTCAGTGGCACAGCCAGTCTCTGCCAACCATGCCTCCGAATGGCATAAACGCCCAAGGGAAAGGAGATTCAACGTAGAGGGCAGCATTGTTATAAATAGGAGCCACAGAATCAAGTAAAGAAAGGGAAGTGCCCTTGGATGCTGCCTTAATTGGTGGGGCTCATTTCCCCTAGAGCATTAAGGGACAGACCAACCACCACATTAAAACAGGATCCTTTACAGGAAAGCCATATACACATATAAGCATGGATACACGTAAATACAACACTTTCAGATCCCTTTTCAGATAAAGTATCTCCCTCTGTCCACTATTCTGACCCCATACAGCCAAAACAAGGCTGGACCGCTCCTCAAGTTTTGCTGACTGGCCCATGATGCAATGCCTCAGACCAAGTGGCCTCCCTCTCTCCTCCTCCCTTCTTCTGCTCTCCCACTGCTCATCTCCAGCACCCATGAGTTCAGTTTTATACCGACTAAAATAAGGCTGCTAAGTAAAGGTCAGTCTGACGAGCTAAAAGAGAAGTATACCCTCCTGGACCTCTGCCCCTTGGGCTATAAATACTCAGAGCAAGCACTGGGGGAAATTCTTTGTCTGCACAGACAGACACCAGGAAGCACGCTTCCTCCTCCTTCCAGTTCCCACCCTCTCCGCTACTGAAGGACAACAGTCAGAGAAAAACAAGCATCTCCCTGCTATGCTCATGGAAGACACTTGCTTTGCCATCAGTGACTCCAGGAACACAGGCCTTCCTAGAAATAAACAATGCTTTGGAAGTTCAACCATCAGCAAGACTGATAGCAGAAGGCATGCACTGCTAAGCAAACCTCGAGGTTATGTGTGGGCAAAGAGAATTACCTTTTAGGACTAGGGGTTCCTTGCCTTCTCGCTTGAGTGACTCCAGCACTATGTGGAGCGGCTGGGAAGGCATTACTCTGCTTGGCTCATTGGTATTCTCATCATAAACTATGATTTCTTTGGAAAAGATCCTCTTGAAGGAGTCCTTGCCTTCCCGGCAGGAGATCAAGTCCAAGACAGTGATCTTGCCCTGCTGGAGCCTTCTCCGGCTGATCTTGTCGGAACAGTTAATGTGGACAGCCCCTTGAATGTGGCTCTTATTATACTCCATGAAGGGCCTGCAGTCGATGATGACAGGCCCTTGGTTTTGTTGGTGGCTCTTGCTGCATTTGGTCATCTTCTTCGCCAGATCATTGGGGTAAATGATTTTGATGCTAGCGAGTTGCTTGGTGGTGCCCGAGACCGGGCTCCCCACTCCGCCCAGGGGGCTCAGACTGCCGGCGTTCTCATTGCTGTTGACCATTTGGTTGGCAGGGCAGGCGGTGGAGGCTCCGGCGCTGGTGCTCGCTTGAGTTTGGGCCTGAGTGTCCTTGTCGTATGTTGCCACAGTGCAGCAACTGGCACTGCTGCATCCACAACTCAGGGAGCGTGCAGAGCCGTTAGATGAGGGCATATACGTGAGATTAGCAGTCTTTAGGGACACGACAGCTGCGCCGAGCAGACTGGAGTGGCTCTCGCTGGCAGAAGAGGCAGATTCAAGATAGCTGGAGTCTAAACAAAGGTTGAGATCCTGAGGTCTCACTGGCCTCGAAAGTGCCACTACTACCCTGTCGTCTAAAGGAGATGGAGGCATGAGGAGGCTGAGCACTAGCAAGTTAAGAAGAACTCAAGATCACCCTGCAAGAGGAAAAAAAAAAAGGGAGGGGGAATAGGAAGAAAAAAAGGTGATGAAAGCAGATCATGAAATCCCATAAGCCTACAGATACAGCAGCTTAGTTTGCCAACACCCCATTACCCACAGGTAACAGCCTAACAACCCCTTCTGACACTTACCACCTCACAGTAGTTGCTAAAAAACCTTTTCCAGTCCCACAGCAAATACTTCAGCTATCTGCACGTGTGCGCATGGCACGCGGAATACACACGACCAGCCCGCACTCTGCAGCTACACCCAGGAGGAGGCATTTGTCTGCACGCAGATGGTGCTGAGCTATTCTGAAACCCCAGGCTGCGAGGCACGCAACTGATAATGACAGAGGGGCACGTTCTCTTGTTCCCATTGCTGACTGCAAGAGAAGCAACCACTGGGCTGACTCTACTACTGGGAGGAACACGCGGGAGCCGAGTGTGTCAGTGGTGAGATACAACTTTTCCGGCAAGCTACAAAAAAAAATTAGCTCATGAATAAATTCCCCAAGGCGGCTGTAAACTTAAAACACATAAAGCTAAACAAAAGTCACACAAAGCTAAACAGAAAAATCAAGAAAATTAGGTTCTGGAAATCTTTACAAGAAGGAAGTATGTGCCTTGCCCCCATTAGAGAGGTTAATCCAGCCCCCGTCAAGCCCCCAGGCCCGGGAAGGCTGCTGTTCTCCAGCAGTCCCGGAGCAGTGGTTCCCTCCTCCCCAGCACCTTTCACACCTTCTAGAAAGAGGGGTCCCCTCCACTCCAGCCAAGGTCACAGCCCGCCCAACCTCGGGCTTGCCATTCCCTAAGAGACAGCACGCAGGTTTAGGAAAACAACCCCAACCCCTTCCACTTGGGAGGGAAGGAAAACAAGAGCAAAACAAGCTAAGAGAGCCCAGACGGTGCCTCCTCTTCCCCAGCAACTTCAGGAGCAGCTGCGGCTCTCCTTGGAAAACGCATCCTTAAGGACAGTAACTTCACCAACTCCGCCAACCCCCCCCCAAAACCCAGCGAGCGCTCGCGACGCGGCTTCGCCTCCCCAGACAGCTTCGGGCCGGGCCCCTCGGCAAGCGGCAAGGGGATACCCCATCCCGAATAGTCAGCCCTCCGCCCGGGGCCGGCCCCGCAAGACGCTGCCGCGTGTGTGCGTGTCCCCGTTCCGGCCCCGACGTCCCCCGGAGCAAACCCGCCGGAGCCGGGGGAAGGTGCCGCTGACGACGGCGGTCCCGGGGCCGGGCGGAGCGGCCCCGGCGGCTCTCCCGGGAGGTTCCCCGTCCCACTTCTCGTCTTCCCAAACCCCCTCACCCTTTCGGCTGTTCAGAAAAAGGATAAACAAACCCTGAGCGCCTTCGCCTGATACAATTCATAATAAAAAAATCACCAAATAAACGCGGGAGATAACTCGGCTCCTCAGACAAAAAAGACCCGGAGGAGCGGAACGCTGAAGTTTTACGGCCGAGCGCGAAGAGCCGGGACCGCCGCCACCACCCGCCCGGCGGGCCGGGCCGGTGCTCCCCGCCACGGCCAGCCAGCCGGCCGCCCTCCCCGGGCTCCCGGTGCCCCCGGCCCCTGCCTCCTGGGGAAGCTCCGCTCCTCACTCACTCACCGGCGCGGCGCGCTCCGGCCCGGTGCGTCGCGGCCCCGCGCGGCCGCCGTTGCCTCTCGCGCCCGCTGCCCCGCGCGCGCCGCCCGCCCCGCTGCCCCGCGCGCGCCGCCCCGCACCATCCTCGTTACTTTCTCTTTTGGCTACCGCGTAAATGTACGGCGCGGCGGGGGCGGGGCGGGCGGCGACGGGCGGGCCCGCCGGCCAATGGCGGGGCGGTGGCGGGCGGCGGTGGCGGGGCCGGGGGCGGGGCCGGGCGGGGCGGTGATGTCATCGACAGCCAATGGGGAGGGCGCGGCCCCGGGGCAGCAGCTGCTCCCCGTTGACAAGCGCAGGCGCCCCCCCCCCCCTCCGCCCCGCCGGCGCAGCGCCCCCTGCAGGACGGGGTGCGCGCAGGCGGCCCCCGCTACCGGCGCTGCGGGAGGGGAGGGAGCACCGGCCGCACCGCTTCTACCGGCAGAGCCGTTTACCGGGAAGAGCCCAGCAGGGCACCCACCGCCCGCCCGCCATCCAAGCGGGGAAGGGCGAGCAAAGCCCCCACCCCTCCTCCCCCCGGTTGCCGGGGTTTGGGGGCGGCACGGCGTGCCCCCCCCGACCCCGCAACCACAGTTCGGTGATGTACAAGGGGTGTCAAAGGGAGGAGGCGGCTTTTTTAGATGCTTTTCCGAACAACCCCCACCTAACAGAGGTACTTGAGTAGAAAAACAGTAACTTTCCCGCACGGCAGCCAGAAATCACAGGAGGGCAGGAGATGACCCCCCCGGCAATGGCAGCCAGAAATCACGGGGAGGGCAGCAGACATCCCCCCGCACACCGCGGCGGGTTGGTGGGTCTCTGCCTGCCCCACCTCCGTGTTAAAAGATGGACCCAGTTGCTCCCCGTTAACGGGCGTCCAGATGGAGCCCAGCCTCTGGCGCGCTGCCAGCCTGTCCCCGTCCGGCAAAGACCACTGGTGTTCAGATTAGACCAGACTCTCCCAGTGGAAGAACGAAAGCGATAACAGGCTTGGGGACAAGGCTTTAGGGACCAAGATTAGACATTAGGAAGAAGTTCTTTACAATGAGGGTGGTGAGGCACTGGCACAGGTTGCCCAGAGAGGTGGTGGAGGCCCCATCCCTGGAGACATTCAAGGCCAGGCTTGATGAGGCTCTGAGCAACCTGATCTAGTTGAAGATGTCCCTGCTGACTGCAGGGGGGTTGGACTAGATGGCCTTTAAAGGTCCCTTCCAACCCAACACATTCTATGATTCTATTCTAAGTTACGAGGACAAGAACAAACCCCTTCCATCCTTTCTGTCAGACCTTGGCACAGGTGACATGATGAGCTCTCACCCTTGCCACAGGTGTGCTACAAGGCAAAAGGTGAAAATTGATTTTAGAGCCATATGGATCTACTCATCAAACACTGGGAAGGTACCTGGCAGCAGCACCAGACTTCCTCGCACCCCTTCCTTCCCCGCTGTGCAAAATCCATGTTAGTATTTCCCGGTTCAGCAACCGCATCTTATCACCCATCCATCCGTCACCTATCAATCCATCACCTCAGAGACGGGGGAAGTGGCGTCGCCCAGAAGGAAGCAACCCAGCATGTCCTTACGGACAGAGGGAGTGCCAGAGAGCTTCAGTGACAGCCAGGTTGAGCCAGAGGAGGAAGGGTGAAGTTAAAGCAGGTAAGATGTTGTCAATATGATAACATTGAATCTAAATTAGCCCCCAGAGATTTTGGTTCTGGGGTGAACACGGAGCATTCATTTTTCAACTGGGATTTTCAAGCTGTGACTACCAATCCAACCACGAAAATTACCAAAAATAGTGTAAAATGCAGTAATACCAGCATTCATCAATTTAGAGTAAAAAATAAATAATCATGAAAACTAGTAGCAAGATTTCAGAAGCACTGAACACTTAGGTTTTTTGATTAATAGTTCTAACTTAAACAGCAAGTCGAGTCGTTCTCCTCACAGCCATCCCTTAAACAATCAGTTTCTTTCCCCTAAACGCTCCTCACAGGACAGTGACTCACCCAGAACCAACTCAGGCTTTTGGTTTCCAGCCTTGCGATGCCACAGAAGGGCACCAGTTCTCCTGCACGCCGGAGGGGAAAGGGGAGCCGGGGCCAGGCTCTCCCATGCAACAGCTTCACCTTCAGCGATCTGCTCCAGCTGAGAGCAAACACAAGGACAAAGACTTTGAGCAAGTAAGTCATGGAGTGGCTTCAATCTCATACTGGCAAAGACCACCGTCTGGAGGTATTACCTTCTGAAGGCTTATAAAATGGAAGTCACCATGATACCCAGCATAAAGGCAAGTTGGGCTTCTAATACTAGCATGGAGTCACTGCATTAGCAGTTGCCCTCGCCAACGAGACAGCGAACAGATCGATGGAGAAATGCACTGGTCGCAGGCTCTCTCCACAAACATGGTTCAGTTCCCTGGAGGTGCCAGCGTGAGACACCACTGGATCTTCCTCATGCTCTCTACTCCCTTTTGTCCATGGCTTGCTGTGGTTGGCACCAGGCTCACCACAGAGAGGAGGGTTAGCTCATGGTTCTCTCAAAACTGTCCTTTCAAGCCATGCTTAAGCTTGGGGAAGGAGCTCTCCATGGGCTTGTGCTCGATTCACCGCCTGAAATGGTCCTTCCAACCAGGGGAGCTGGGAATGGTGTTTCTGTGTTTGGGCGTCATAGAATCACAGAATGGTTAGAAGGGACCTTAAAGATCATCTAGTTCCAACCCCCTGCCATGGGCAGGGACACCTCCCACCAGACCAGGCTGCTCAAAGCCCCATCCAGCCTGGCCTTGAACACCTCCAGAGATGGGGCAGCCACAGCTTCTCTGGGCAACCTGGGCCAGTGTCTCACTACCCTCACAGTGAAAATCCTCCCAAAGCTAGAAGTGTCCTAAAGAAAACATTTGCTAGAAAACACTTGGAATCATTGAGGTAGCCATCTTTTACTTTCTGACCAAATTTCTCAGTACTAACAATGTAAACTGAGAAAACGTTTTGTGACTTGTTTATGGAGGTGCTCACCTCGCAGAAGAACCGTGCAGAGCTTGCCCGCGGCAAGCACTGCTCCCTTCTGAAGAGTACTCAGCCTTTGCCAAGTTTTCTTACAATACAAAGGGAGGCCAAATGTAATTTTGTCTCATATTTTACTTAACTCTATATATTTTCCTAAGAATGTTGAGTATAAGTTGCTATTCGTCCCTGGTTTCAGAGGATTTCCTACAGAACTTTTACTGACTTCATCCTTAATATATTTTATTAGCCTATGACATAAGATTGGCCTTTTTCCTGCTCTCAGAAACCACAACCCGCTGTGATTTTTTTTTTTTCTGAGCATATTCAATGAACAGCTTTCTAAATGCTTTTGCTTTCTGTAATTCAACACCCATGACTTATCTATCCCCTAATAACTAAATTTCTATTTTCTGAAAAGCACACAAGAATTCTTACTATGAAAGCTGGCAGATCTTAGTTAAATTCCCACTTCCAGCAGTAGCAGCACACGGGATTTTGACATACATTTTCCTCAAATGCTTTTGCCATCATGGTGCACTTGCTCAGATATTTGTAGAAAACCACAAGCCGACAAAGAGAAATCATCTCAGAATTGAAGCAAATCCTCACAGTATACTAATTGCATAAAATCCACTCAACCCCTTCAACCTCACAAAAAGGGTAAAGATTGCTAAAAACACATGCTGAATACTGAGCAGATGTGGAAAAGAACCCGTCAAAACTCTCGCCAATAACACAGATATCCCTTAAGTGCTCTCAAACTAGAGAGTCCTTTGTTATTGAAAGATTTCTTCCACATCAAACCATTCTTACCTTCCACTCTACAATCAGGGACCTCTTCTCTTGTTTGGGATTAAAAAAAAATAAAATAATAATTACAGGTCTGTCTGTCTGCTTAACATTCAGATCTCCTCTGAAATGATGTGTGAGGAAAGGAATTGACGTGATGTATGGGAGGGTACGTCCCTCCGCCACGACCACCGCGTACTCTGTGCTCTGAACGACGGCAGGACCGGGCTCTCCTGTGTCTGCTGCTGCCAGTGCTGCCCTCTCAGTGTTATTTAGGAGCAGAGTAACAACCAAAGTTAGGTGCTCACCGTAACAGGCTGTGTAAAGACAATAAAGGACAGTCGCCTGACCCTCCTGAGACTGGAATGTAAACAGAGCAAAGAAAGTTCCCAGTTTTACCAGCAGAAATAGGAAGTAAGAGGTTGAATGACTTGCCCAAAGCTACGCAACAGCTTACACCGTGGAGCAAAAAATAGGGAAATCTGGAGAAAGCAAAGGTGGTAACCAGCACAGTAATTAAACTGCAAACCAGTATCTTGCACTTCAGCAGGTATCGCATGAACTGACTAAAAGCACATCTCCCTGGGGCCAGACTGAACTTCTAGGTGTTCACTACTTAAGTTTGCCCAATTGGTTTTTTTAAGCACTCTTTGGTTCTTGATAGGTTTTAACGCGTCGCATCGCGCCTTCGTTTGTTCTCATTAGGGATGTCAGTTCACCACACAGGCAAAGCTGAGAAACCGCTTGATTTAGTTTCCGTCAGCCTTTTGCAAGAAAAAGGATACCCCCTTTTGCTTCTTTTTTTTTTGCAGACTGTTTTCAAGCCTTCCTCAGTAAAATACAAACTTCCCTCTTAACCGATCCTCTAGGACGAGAGGAAACAAAATCCCATTTAGACAAACAATTCATCTCCTAAGGAAGGGGATGGGTTTAAAATTGTGCCCAAAATGAGTTTATAAGGAAAATGAGATCCAGTAGTAAGCATAAATTTGATCCTTCTACTCCTGCTTACTTTTTATGGCTTACCCCCAGTGGGGAAGCTGCTATAAAATGACCTAGGTGAGAAACGAAAAAGCAGTAGCTATGGCCCTGCAACTCCACGTGGATGCTTTTGCTCCACAGTGAGCAGCCTGCGTGGGTTTGGTAAGCCACGGGTGATGTCAGGTGTCCCTTTGCCGGGGCATGCTATGGGACCATTCAGGCAAGGAGGTCACGGTGGTGAGCAGCATTGCTTAAACAAAGCAACAACGCAAGCGGTGAAGCCAGCCCATATCTGCTGACCTCCATGCCTGCTCCAGTTTAGCTCTCAGCTGCTGCCGTGGGGCTGTGGTTGGGCTCTCACCCCACAGCCCTTGCAGACATCCTTATCTTCCCGGTGCTTGTTGGCAGATTGGGCTCGTGACCACCCTGCAAGCACCTTTAGCTACTGCAGGTAGGATGGGTTTGCTTGACCAGCAGCTGAAGTAGACATGTCCCTGTCCAGCCTGCTCTAGGTGAACTTGCTTTGGCAGGGGGGTTGGACTAGATGATCTCTGAAGGCCCCTTCCAACCCCTGTGGTGATTCTGTGAGAAGCTAACCCAGGGAAATGTGCCTCCAGCAGCCCCCTGAGCACCCCCATGCCGGCAGAGCGTGGGGACAGCTTTGCACTGGGAGGAATGGGAAGGGGTTTGACACCTTTAAGACGCGGTGCTCGAGTGAGAAGATCATCTGTGCTCACAGCCTTTTTTATACAATTTCATTAAACAAATGCAGATACAGATTGACATTTTAATTCCTCTACAGGACATTTACGCAGGGCTTCAAAACAAACATATTTCCACTTACCTGGCAGCATATGCCACCTTTAAAGCAACAGTGGCATGATTGAATAAGAGTTTGCTTCAGTAAAGTTGGCTAGTTTTTCACACCTGCTTCGATCCAGCTTGCTCATTTGTATTTAAGCTTCTCCAACCATCTCTGGCTGCAGCCTGGCCAGGAACCTCAGCAGGACATACACAGATCTATTTTTTTTTAGTCTTTTTTATCATTATGATTTCCCTGTTTAAGCAGCGGCTGTTTGGGTGAGCACAGAGTGACTGACCGCCCCATGGTACACGTACCATAGGGAGCGGGACAGACTCCAGTCACGAGAAGTCTTCAGTTTTGCTCCCAGAGCTCCCACACCACCAGCACGAAGCAACGCCAGGAGCACGTCAACAGGAAGGGACAGGCAGCACATCTGTGCCGTGCAGGAGGGGACACGAGGGCCAGGGAGGGAAAGAGTAAGAGAGTGTGAAAAGAAAAAGGGAACTGCTTTCTGAAGGTCTTTATTTATAAATTGCATTCAGGCCAGACACGGTCTTACTTCCTTTTCTTAGAGATTGGGTGAGATCCCTCGCTCTGCCTCTCCTTAGGAGAGCCAAAGGGGAACACACCGGTGATGGAGAGGAGATAGGAAGCAAGAGGACTGAAGACAATCCAGCTGGAGTCACTCCTACAGCTCTGTTCAGCAGTTTGGGGTCATAAAGGCTAGTCCCTCCTGGCTTCAAAAAGAGATCAGAGGAGACGAATTATTCAAATCAGCTCTATTGGAAAATAAGTGCATGAATAGTTGCTGCCCTGACAATAACTGTGAGCTGAGAAAGCTGCAGCGCTATTGACAGCCTGCTGGGCCAAATCCCGCTCTCCATCGCACCCAAACCACCCTATCGATTCAATGAGAGCAAACTCTGCCTCTTTTGGTGCACTGGCACAAGGTCTCCTTCCCAGAGGCAAATATCCGATTGTCCTGTCCCAGCAGCCTGGGAACTGCAGACAGACGTGCACGGGGCAGGCGAGGGCAGGACACACAGCTGACACCGCAGGACAGGGCACTTCTGAGGGTCCTTCCAAGCCCCAGCGGAGAGATGCTGTAGGTGCTCTCCCAGGCAAACCTGAGCCCTGGTGCCCCTTTCCAAAGCTGGGTAAGGCCAAGCCCTTTCCTCCTCGTGCCGGGGAGGACAACTGCCCGCTTGCCAGAAGTGACAGCTCTTGCCTTTTGTGTGCTCTCCCTCCTGGTTTTTCTTGCACTGGCCAATGCGGCTCCTCCCTCCTAAGCCACAAGAGTGAGAATACTCTGTCTCGCACATTTCTCCCTCCACCCCCGTAAACAAAAGGGGAAGCAGGATGGGAATATGACCTTTATTGCTTATCCACACTTGGAAGCATACCAGAACAGATTTTCGGAGCCGCTTTTTTCAATTGCTGCTGTAGCTGCTTCAGCAGCAGTCCCTTTGCAGCCCCTCTTTGGGAAGGGCAGCTCCTGTCTTACGTGAGAAGGTTCTCGTCTTCCAGAACAAGCTTCCGCATCAGACCTTCCACCCAGCCCGCAGTTTTGGTCCCGCTTTGGCTGCAAACAGCAGCCAGCCTCTGAAGGTCAGGGGTGTGAAAAAGCACAACGCTGCACGGCCAGATGAAGCCCTGATAGACAGCAGATGTGTGTCTGTGGCAGAGCTGAGCTCTTACCAGCCCCACTCACTGCCATGAGCGACCTGACTACTGGGTCGGGGCGCAAATCGCAGCCCAGATAACTGGCATCAGCAGTCCTGGTTTGCAAGCAACTTTCTAACCCAGCATTTTGTGCCTGCGTCCCCTCCAGCTGCTGCTCCTGCCTCGCTGCCTGCTCTCTGCTGGCCTGCGCGTGTGTGCAGACACATGGCACGGGGAGCTCATCCCACCAAGACGGGAACCAGCAGAAAAGGCATGAATCCCCCCTTCCTCTACCTCTTCTTGCACCAGGTCAGTTCTTGAATTTGCACCAGCACTTGTGCCAAACCCAGCAGAGGGGCAGCAGGGAGCAGCCGCCAGGGTGGCCGCCCCTGCCCAGGAGCAGAGAGAAGACCTTCACCTCCAAAGCATCACCCATGTGGGGAAACCACTGGCTCCGCTCCTTTGCTCGAGGACTGCCTGAGCCTGCACCTTCCTCAGGGGCACGAGTGAGACATCTCACCCGCTTAACCAGGGAGAAGGACCCTGGGCTCCCAGCCCTCCCTCCAGCCCTGGGGAGACGAGGGGCCGGAGGACACGCACAGGCAGGCTGCAAGGTAAAGCGCGTCAGTCTGCCATCAGCAGCCCTGCGCTTTGGCATTCGCAGGTGTTTGAGGGAAACTAATTGAACTATCATAAAAGCACTCGGAATGTTTGTCCTAAGAGAACATGCTAACTAATTTGTTTACGGCAAAGCCTTTGTGTTGTAAGTTGCTGCTCATTTAGATTAGCATTCAGTGCCAGTTTCCACCCCACCCCATTTCCGTCTGTATTAGACAGAGCTGTCAGCATCTCGCCTCCAACGAAAAGAGCATCAATATTCCTTGGCAGCAGGCAGGGGAGGCTCTCCGCAAAGCCAGAGTTTTAATCGTTTAATGGATGTGTAGACTTGCAAACCTGGAAACTTCTGCTCAGCCAGACTAGATGGTTCAGCCCAACCACCTCCCTCCTTCGGTGTTGCTGCCACCAGGAGGGAAGGAGAACAGGTCCTCTTCTGACCCATGTACCTTCTGCGTGGCCACACCGATGACTGGACGGGACCAACTCCTGAACTGCATGGACCCTCCCCATGGGCCAGAGACTTGTTTCTAAAGTACATTTTCAAGCGACTCCTCTCCTCCTGCCTGGGCTTCAAGCAACTTCCCCTCCATGGGATAAACGGCCTCTTCCTCAGCTTGATTACAGCAATCCTAAAATTGGAACTGAGAAGTTAACAGGAAGAAAGAGCTGGGATCTTATTGAGATCAACTCTATTTCTGTCACGTTGACTGAAATAGGCAGTTGACCTTGTTCTACTTATGACTACCACAGCGCAAGCCACAGCTTGCTTTATCACCAGCGTAGGGCGAGCAGGTACAGCAGAGGCTCCCGGCGTCTTCCGTCTGCTTCACAAACCCCATGCCTCCCACCACAGTCGAGTGACCAGCAGTCACCCCTGTGCAGCCAAAACCAGGCAACAGGGAAAGTGGAATTCTTATTAATGGGCTTCAAATTTTCACCTCGGTAGTCAATGAGCAAAGCGCTCTGGGTCACAGGACGAGCTTGTCTCCCTCCTCCTCTGCTTCCCTGAGGCGGTGAGCAGTAATTACGCTCACCATTGTCCTTACGCTGATACGACAAACCAGTCTAACTACAGAGGCTGTCTCCCTTGCCAGTCTATTGTACCAAAGGCCAATGAGCCCCACACGGGTTTATGCAGCTTTCATTGAAGAGATTTCCCTTTGAAGGGCATGACAGTTTAATCAAAAGCATCTCCTGCCTCCACAGAGCCACCCTCCCACCAGAAAACCACTCCTCGCTTCCTTCTGCTCTCACAGCTGCCAGCTGGGTCCCACAGTATGCCTATGATCCCCCTTAATTTCAGCTCACTGACTGCAACACTGGGGGCTGCTGAGACTTCCCGGAGGGGGTGCAGGAGGCTAATCCCTGCAGGTGAGGCGAGGTGAGGCAAGGCAATGGGAGAAACCAGCTCACAGGTTGCTGGTACCAAGTTCTTTCCCCCACTTTTAGCTTAGTGTGATGCGCTGGCCTTGCCAAGCCTCTAAAAAGGATGCTGTTCCAAGGGGAAAAGCGCATTCTCTCACTGTGGTTCAGGTGTCCCGTCTTCCTTTGTATTAAAGCCACCGGGAGGGAAGGACATGAGGGAAGGACACTGAGGGTTAAAGGTGTTAGGAGAAAACTATAGATCAGTTTGGCTCTTCCCAGGGGAGCCTGCCTCCGTGCTTCATGCTTGCGACCAAACTTTAAGCAGGCAGACTATGCTCTTACCACATAAATCAGGGCAGGTCATTCAGGTACCAGAGCAGTGGGACAGTATAACCAGCTAATCAGTATAATCAATGCTTGCAATTGACAAAAAATTTAAGGCAAATCCTGCTCAGTTGACTCATGGGATTGAGGGACTTTCTAAGGGACTTCTAGCACTCGTGGTAGAAGGAAAACAACATGATGTAATTGAGGAAGAAGAGGAAGCTGGCTCCCTCGTGCCCACTTGTGAGAGTACAGCAAGCAGTATTTGGCCGTAAATATAGATTCGATGCAAAATGCTTATTCTTGCTTAGAAGGTAGATTACTCACGCTCGGGTTAGGCTGCCTGCTCCTGATAGGAAATCGCAGCGCTCTTCTCTTATATAGCAAGGTACAAAAAATAAAACCATGTTTATTTAGGGTTAATATTAATGTCCCAGGCATTTCTTACGACTTCTGTTTTCCCACGCTGACGATCCTGCAGCTGATGGACTGTGAAACCACAGCGCAGGGACTCAAACAACAGATGTCAGCAGTGGAGATTACACACGATGGGCTTGCTTCCCCAGCCCACTGAGGATTATCACCACACCTACCATCTACTTAGATATCTCCTTGAGAGATTAATGCATTGGTTGGACCAATAATCATTTTTCCCCCTGCTACTGGCTGAAAGCAATTCGGCATGCAGCCAACGGCCAACCAGTCCTTTTTCTTACTCCATGCCAGTTCCTGTAGTTCCCTTGACCTCTAATGAGCTCATTCAGTCTTTATAAGTACCCCATTCTCACTAGGCAGCTACATGGCTGCTCTTGACCTGGCTATAAAATCCCTACCAGCAAGCAGTCCCCCTGGCTCCAGATGCCAGAAGCACTCTTCCCTGCAGCAGGTGCAACGTATTGGAAAGACACCTCTTCGCGAGATGTTCATGCCACAGTTTTGGGTTACGCGGCTCTGCTCTGGCTATGATAGTCTCTGAAGCAGCACAGCTGTAGCTTCACTTCACTGTCTTCTGGTGGTTTCGGTCAGGTCAGCCCTTGTTTCTCTGTTCAGCAGCAAACTGGATGGGCAGTTAGGAACTGGATGGGCAAGCTTTAAGCATGGCACCCTTCGCTTTCTCAAAGCAGCGCCTGAAAGGGTGCGTGTGGTATTCAGTGAGGTGTGGGATGGGCTGTCACGACTATCAGGATCATTAGCATGCGACACCGTACTGCTCCATCACTTCACCATAGTGGCCTTTTGCAGGTGATCTCTGTAACTCATGGGTCATCCTTTCAGGTCCGTCTGGAAAGAGTTGCTACAGATGACAACAGTGGTAGTGGCAGTCCTCCACAGCTGAGCCGGTGTTGCCCACACCACCCACATGGCAACAACTGCACCAACCCCCAGGTTGGCCTCCTTCCTCTGAAGAACAGTTTTGAGTGAGCTCATAGTAATGGACCTTGCGTGTCCTCAGAGTGTTTTCAGCATGTTGACTGGTCCTCCATGCCATCTGCATGAGACAAGGAAAAGACGACTTGGCACTTTGCAAGCCAGTCAGATGGTGCCAGACCCAGAAGTGGCCCTACAAGCTCCAAAGTGACCACCTGAGTGATGAGATCCTGTCCAAGGGGTGGGTGTATATGGTGGCTTAGAGATCCCAGGTGACTTTAAAAACAGACTAGTTAGGACATAAAAGGGTGAGGAGCAGACACAGAAGGAAAAATCCAGGGCAGACATCTCTCATCCCCAAGATCAAACCTCTAAGAGTGTGACAGGACACATGTCAGAATTTCAGTTCTACGTGAATCCCGCATCAGCAGCAACACACTGAGAGGGGCTGATGGTGTAAACAACACCTGGGTGTTTTTCACCATTGTTTCCAAATTGTGCTCTTTTCCTAAAGCCCTGCTCAATTTCGCTTTTATAAGCATGCTCAAAGAACACTGCTTCCCCTCCTTCTCCAAAACAAGGCCATTAATTACAGACATCTAATAATAAAGATACAGTAAACTTGCAGGACTTTGTATGTTATTTATGAGGTGGTGACTCAGCCTTAAAATGCTGCAGAAGCCAGTGTAAGCGGCTGTAACCTAGCAGGAGAGCAAGGTTTCGATAGTAAAGTCAAGTAAAACAATCTCCTGTACACCAGGACAGAGCGTTGTGCAAACACTGATGAGCTGTGCCAAGCATTTGTGCTGCATCAGGCAAATCAAGTGGATTTCCTCAAAAATGAAAAGGATTTTTCCTAGCTGAGCGACGGCATTTACTATTAGTCTGATTAAAGTGGTTTTTAGATATGGCTAATCTCATCTGGCCAGCAAGAAAGTAGATAACAGCTTTTTTCCCCCATCAGACGCAGCAGTACTACGGCAGATAGTGGCACTCCAGGTATCACGTTTGTCTGCTCTGAGTCCCATCAAGGGACTTTCATTCAGGATTTTAATCCTCTTCCTTTCTAGGCAGCCATGCCACCCAGATGAGGCACCCAAACCACCCAGATGAGGCACCCGCTGCCTAAATTAGATGCCGCCCCCGGATCACTCTAGTGCTCTGAGTCACCCCCCTGTCCACTGCTTATCGCAGGAGATCTAAGAGGAGATGCCAAAGTCAACAGGGCGAGTAATCACTCACAGTTTTAATCGCAGGAGTGTAAAAATAAAAAGTGATGACATAATGAAGTGAAAGATTCTTTCTTGATGAGCATTAACTAAGTCATGGTCACACAACCCCTTGTGGGAGCTGTGAGCAGATGACGGTCTTCAGGTGGGGCAACAGACATGGGTCTGCTGAGCCTATGGCCATTATGGGATTAATGTTCAGTAAGGGGCAGTTACCATCCCTGCACTCATCCTGCGAGAGAAAACTCTCCCCCACCATCTCCCTGATGCCTTTTGGCTATTCCCCGGAGGGAAGAGACAAAAAAAGGGAATGACATCCTTCATCTGGCATAAGGTATCACAGTTCCCCTCCACATCCCGGCCTCGTTCTGCTTTGCTGCTTGGCCAGGGCAGTGGTCAGGCACACGTGGTGTTTCGGAAATACCACAGAAAATCACTAAGGAAGAACAATTTTTCCAAGAGGTATTTCCAAAGGCATTGCACGAGACATACACGTTGACAACAGCAGCTACCAGATCCCTGCATGTCTACACAGGCACAACACATGTTCAGGAAGATTTATCTTCTCTATTTCTTTACTTCCTACAGTGCAGAATGACCTCTTCAGAAATAGGCACTCCAAAGGGACTTTTCCCATTACGTTACTTAAGATGTACTTCCCTGCCCACATGGGCAACCTTATATCACAATTCAGCAACTATTAGCAGTAGCAGCACTGCCCAGGTGCAGCTGGAGGACAGAGAGGGATGGGAACTGGAGTTTCATTACCCTTTGAAGGGCACAGATCATCGACTGAACAGGTTCCAAAAAATAAAAACATAAAGGACTGAAACTTATTGTTTGCAAGATCTTTAAAAAAAAATAAAAATTAATTCTTTCTGTCATCATAGCCAAACGGGTGCCAGCAAATCATAGAATCATAGACTGGTGTGTGTTGGAAGGGACCTGAAAGATCATCTAGTTCCAGTCCCCCTGCCACCGGCAGAGACACCTCCCACCACACCAGGTTGCTCAAAGCCCCATCCAGCCTGGCCTTGAACACCTCCAGGGATGGGGCAGCCACAGCTTCTCTGGGCAACCTGGGCCAGTGTCTCACCACCCTCACAGTCAAGAATTTTAAAAATTAAAATAAAAATAAAAATAAAATTAGAATAAAATAAAAAACGTCACAACTCAGCCCAGCTGCGTGTCCAGAAGCACCAGTATGCCCAGCTGAGTACACCAGTGCCGTGTTCTTGTGCGCTGTTCTCACCGGCGTACATGGAGAAGCTCTGGGGTGTGTTACACGCTCAGCCATACGGCAGCCTGCCTGTTTTGGGGAGAGAGAACAAGCTCTGTCCTCACACCTGGGTAATTACCCTTCTAGCTCTCTGCCCCGTACCTGCAAACTCTATGTGTAAGTCTGTGCCTGCAGCTAACGGATGGGGGGCAAATCCTTTTACTATAAATTCTGCCAAGAATGGGGAGCCTGCACTATAAAAAATTCGTACCTTGCGTGTGTTCAGTCTTAGAGATGAGCAACTCAATGTCAGTTTTTGGCTCCAAACTGATTTTAATGGCTGAACCGTAAGCACTCAAACAACAGGGTAATGGAAATCGTCACAAGCCCTTATCTGCAGCAGCTCTGCCAGCTGCTGCTGTGATGCTGTTGCTCACTTCTAACGGGCTTTTTTTTTTTCTCTCAAAAGAGTCTTTGCCCGTAGCCTAGTTATCTGCAGGATGAGCAGAACAGGGATTGAGAAATGTGCAGCAAAACTGTTTCAGACCCATGGAGGCTCTGATAATGAATCACCAAAGCTTTCCCTGCCAGGGAACACATTCCTAATCCCAAGCACAGCCCAAGCGCTGCTTCTCCTCTGCCCTCGTCCTCCCGCTCCTCTCTCGTCAGGGCCTCAAGACCAGAAGAGAAGAGGGGTCCTGCAGTTCCCAGGCATGCCATTTTTGCTCCTGTCCACTGACTGTCTCCCTCCTTACCCTAGGATCACACAGGAGGGGCTGCGATAGCGCAGGGCACTGGTGGCAGGGATAAACTCTTCTCCTGGTGAAGGAAATAGCGATGTTCCCACCTACGGGTTTAATAAAATCAGCACCCCTTTGGCTTTTGATTTAGATACCACCTATGTCTGACTACGCTGCCTGTGATTAGCACTAATTGTAAATGCCACAGGAGTGAGCAATGTCCTCTGTGTTAAACACAGAGAGCACACAATTAGCGCTCAATACACAAATAAGGAATTGCTTCATCAGGCGAAGGATGTAGGCAACGGCCACGACAGAGGATAAACAACAGGTCTCTTCATCTGTTCCATTCGTCACTGCAAATGTAAGCCATCTCTCACCCATAGAATTTCTTAAAAGACTGCATTGTATTATAAAATTATACATCCTTTCAAAATAGATGAAATAAACGCTTAGGAGGACAGTTGTGTGATCTGACAGATATTTCATTCATGACTAACGTTTTTCTGGCAAACTTTGCATAAATAAAACTTCAGCTTGGGCTCAGGAGAGTGATGGGGGCTTCCAAGCATTCTGTCATCCCGGCTGGATCGATGCCCTGCGTCCTGGCCCGCTGGGGAACAGCAGGGACCTTGAGCCACCGCTCAGATGACTTGGACAGGCACATTCCAATAAGGTATTCCAAAGAAATCCAGATATCAGGATGAGCTCGGAAATTTGAGTTTAAACTGCAAACTTTGGTGTGAGGATATTACACAGTGCAGAACTGGAGAGGGAGCAGGGAGAGAAAGGGAAAAGGAGGTTATTTTAACCTGATTGCTTGTTCAGCCCATTATAAAGGAAAGGATTTGCAAAATTCAAACCTAGCTCAGTGTAGGATTTGGGAACATGCATGGGTAAGCAGCTGGGAGGCTTTGTTTTGATTTTTTTCCTTGATACTGCTGTCTTCATTGCTACATTTGCTGAGGTCAGTATATAAAACGGAGCCTGCAAGCAAAAAGGTGATAAATGCAACTTTTCTCCTTGACAATGTCATGCCTTCAGACTTTTCAGCCACAAAGCTGAGGTCTGAACAACTATGCATGCTAAATGGTTTCAATTTACACGGTGTGCATAGGTATATTACACACACACGTGCAAAAAATGCTTTTGGTGATTCCCTCCATGCTATACAAACAAATTGGCATTTCGGGCAATCCCAATGACCCACCTACTCTGATACTGAGCCTCTGAGAGCAGAGAGATTCAGCGAAAGATTGAATGAACCCCTCTGCGGACAACCAAGGAACAGCTACAATATCCAAGCCTTGGCAAATAAACGCTCCCGAAGGCAAGACTCGTTAGTGCTTCTGATTCCTTCTAACAGAGTTGTTAGGAGCAGTCTCATTAGCGCTCTAAGTGTTTCATTCACTCTCTTAATCCCGCCTGCCTCTTGACCTCCAGACTCTCTCCAAAAGGAATTTCCACGTGTTAATTACGCCTTGCATAAAACAGAGTGCTATTACTCCTCGCACATTTGCTGCCTCCTAATTTTTCTGGGATACTCCCACACTGCGAGAGGCACCATAAGGATGCAGTGACCTAACTTCCCCAATTCACGTGCTAGTTAGCTGAGTAAAAAGAGCTGTGACAATCTCAGGCAGTTTCAGTGAGACATTCCCTAATCTTTTGGTTTGATCTTTGCCATTACAGGAGCCATCCTGCACCTCTGTGACTTTATTCCCCTGCTAATGAAAAAAATGCCTGAGAGAAGAGTCACGTTCTTGTCAAACGATGAGCTCATTCGTCTTCATCAAGGGACAACGTTTCACAATTTGCAGTCGTTCATGACGGTGATGACTGGAGTCAACCAGTCATGGTCAGATATTCACAGTACAGGAAACACGTTAAAGGAAAAACATTTGTTATCAAGCTATGGAAAAGGGAAACAAAAGGTAATTCATGAGCCCTACACATTTAGAAATCAAAACTGACGCAGAGGTGGTAATTACACTGGAAAGGTGGCACAGCATATAGGAAAGAAGTGAATAATTTTGTCAACTACCCTGCATGCAGCTCACACCCTGCCAGGTCACAGAGAGAGGATTTTCTTTTGCAAGTGAGTTATGTATAACCCTTGTGGAGGGCGGAAAAGAGGTTTTGCTGAAATGCCACCACCAGTAGAGGGTATAACACGTATCCAAGGGTTTCACGGTGCCACAGTTTATCAGCAATGGGGTGGATGTGCTATAAAACATGGCCATACCCTACAGACGCTGCATAGGACTCAAGAAATTTCAAGAACAAGAGTCTTCAGGCTGCAGAACACCTTCTTCATGGTGCAGTATCGCAGCTCCAGAACCCGCTGCTTAGAGAGAGAATCTTAGTACACGTTATGCATAAATATACATTCCCAGGCAGGATATAGGTCTCTCAACTTTTTGGCTCAGATCTACTTGACCAAATCAGCCAGTTTATTTTTGTTTTCCCCTGAAGATACCTCTCTGTTGGCAGAAAAACAAAAGATTCACACACTTTTTCTATGCTGACGGACAACTTTTTCCAGGCTCGCAGGCTGGATACCAGAGAGCAGCTACCACCGAGGATGTAACTCCAGGCACTAGTATTCCAGGTCCTGCAGAGTTGGAGGACCACAATAACCCATGACTAACGTAATATCTTCACAGTACTGCACACCCACCATACAGTAGGAAGACCAGGGACGGTGTATCTCAGGACAGCTATGGGTAAGCATTGCCAAATGTCTCAGATTGCTCCTTTTGCACAGACATTGGGAGCTAAATATTACAGTGCATTTAAAAGCTTTTTTGCCTCTCCGTTCCCTTGGTGCATCATTTTGCACAGCCCCGTGGAGCATTAAATCCAATTCAATATAGCTGCCTGCAAAATAGTAAAAATCATCCGCCTGAAAGTTGATGTGGTACTAGAAGGAGAGGTCTCCCTATATAGTAAAATACTCATTCTCCCCCAGTATATACATTTTTCATAAATCAGTACATTAAAAATAATAACAACTCATGTTAGCATAAGCTATAACAAACTATGTTAGACTCATCCAACCCAGCTTAGTCACCACACATATTCCATATGAAAAACCGGTATGAGTAATTCTCAGCGGAAACCTGAAAAAATGAGTAATCAAGGCCAACGGCAACAATGAGGCCAATGTCCCCTGTCACGTTGGTCAGAACAGCTCCAGTGACACCAAGGGAGTTCTGCCTTTTTATGCCACTTGAGGCTCATGCCCTTAATTACAAAGGGATAGTGGAAGCCATCAAGAAATCCCTTCACTAATCCCAAGGGCAGGGCAGATATTTTGCCATTACTACCAGACCCGGTAGTAACAACCTACTGACTGAAGACTTCACTCCACATAAGCACGTGCCTCGAGCGTTTCTGATGGATGAAATGTTTAGTATTCTGTTGCCTCAGAGAAGGAAGTGACCAGCTCTGATACGGCTCAACTCTCCTGTTACTCTCAGGGCGCTGATCCTTGCTGGGTGACCCTGACCCCAGGGGAGAGTTTCCCCCTCCCCAGCTGTGTCCACTGCCCCGGACAGGCCGGATCTGCAGCCAACAGCCATGGCCACAACAGGTCCAGGCTTGCCTGCTGAAGCTGATGACAGAGCCGTTACCTCCAGCTTGCATGTGCCGCTAATATGTGCTCAGGATATGTGTATCCTGAGAAGAAAAGACCTGGAAAATAATCACAAGGATTATTCAATGGTGCATTAGGGGTGCGCAGCATTCAAGAGTCTGTATTCCAGGTCTAGCAGTGAAATAAACATCCCAGATCTTCTGATGATACCACAGATTTACCACCGGTCTCCAGCTGGATAGAAGAAGTGAACATCATGCAGGAGCAAGGCAAAAAGAAAATTTAACTGTGTGTCATGCTGGGAGATCACTATGTCAAAAGCCTGGCTATAATCCTGACTTTCAAGTGACGCTTTTGCTAGCCCTAAGGCGTGACCTGCATTACCATTCTCCCACTTACTGGTATGCCAGGAGCAGCAGTGCCCTACTGAATGAATGAGAGATGGAGGATGGGAGACGACTGAAGAGCAAAAATAACTCTTTATATAGAGATACACACGCATGGATGCACAGAAACTAACGGGGTGGAGAGCTGAGGGTTTTGTTCTTTTTTAATTGCAAAGTTTCCTTAAATGCTTAAAGCTCAAAATGGACAAATACTCATTTCACACACTCCTCCAAATCGGCCTCCGCATGCAGCTCACCAACATGGACTTTTCAGACTCACAGAGCTCCCCGTTGTGCAGAGACCCAGTGCAAGGTCCACGTGGCACCTCCGTCCCACCTAAGCTTTCAGCTACAGCTAACGCGAATCAGAAAGCGTGACAAGGGCTCCTAGTCACCCCAGTGGAGTGAGGTTTACCTGAAACCACCACCACCACCACCACAGTCCATCCTTATCTGGGAGATATGAATAAAGCTGTCTACAAAGCTCAAGAATTTTCCCCATGTTTCCTCATACCTCACACAGCAGACATGCAAGAGACATGCAGCGCTTGCATCACGCAGGCTCTTGCCACATCATCTGCCTTCTATTCAGAGCCCCAGCTGGAGTAAACCCCCTGCCACTCCTGCAACACCTCCCCGATGCACTCATAGTCATGGGACTCCCCGTGCCCAAGCCGCTCTGGCCTGAACGATTGCCTCAGGGAAGGTTCATTTTTGGAGGGGAACAACCTCCCAGCCCATCACACGTCCTCCACCCCAGAGAAGGAGTCCAGTCAGTCAAGAAAGCAAGTGGGAGGTGGCAGGGACATGGAGACACATCTCTCATCATACTTTCCCTAGCAAGTACGTTAGCTCCCTTGCTCAGCTGACTTTCTCCAAGGAGGTCTTTAGAGCAGCATAAACAGGGATGGCTGCATTTGCAGGCAGAGGCTCTGCACCTATTTATCTTCTGGAGAGGATCCAACCACTTTCTATTTATCCATATCAAGGTGTCTGTTTTCACACACGGCATTTCTACACCAGTGCTTCAGTCACCCTCTTCATGCCAGCACCCAGCAATCATGAGCAAGCACATCCAAGTAAGAGGGCCATAAAGAGAATATATCTATCGCAAAAGAGAAAGAAGAAAAAATATTGCCCACATACTCTCGTTGTGTCTTTATGCAATCAACACACCTCTGAATCCAGAACACTCATTTTTTCCTGCAATGCCTTGTGATGCACGGGTCATGCAATGCAACCTAATCAAATAGATGCTGTGAGGTCTACGCAAGGCTTCCACTTTGGATCATCCTTCTTGGAAAATCCCCAGTAGCTGCAGATGAACCCCGCCTCTGGAAATACCCCTCTTGTTGCAGTTCAATCCCTTTTGTCTATGGACAAAACCCAAGCTGTTTGCTTTACTCTCCTACACGGGTACCGCAAGACCAATCTTGCATGAACAACGTTTGGAAAGGAGAGGAGGCAGAGGTTATTTTTGTCCAAGTTGATTTTGTCCAAGTTGATGAAGATAGGGAAGAATTAGACATGCCTTAGTTGGCATTTATTGTTCTACCAGAGGGAAGATCACAGTGAAGAGGCAGCAGGTAGGACAATCACAGCATCCAACCCAGCTCTTCCCCATGCTCCCAGCCCTTCTGCAGCCCAAGTCAGGCTGAGGGGACGCAACCTGACCACAGGGACCATGCTAAGTGCTTCACTATGGAGAGGTGGCCTTAACCAGCACAGTGCTAGCAGGACCATTCCCTCATCCCACCGGGCTGGCTGGAAGGAGCAGCCCAACAGCCCTCCAAGGCCTCGTGTGACCAAGTCTCTCCTGGGTGACCTGGTAGCTGCAGACACCAAGTGAATGTCGTGGCCATTCACAGATTGCAGCAGCTTTAAAAACTACCAGCAAACCTCAGGGATAGCTGCAGTCCCTGACAAATGCCCTGTGCCAAGCAGGTCTTGGCACGAAAAAGAGCTTGGCCCAATAAACTGAGGGCTTCCCTTCAATGCAATCAATGTTGGCAGCCACAAACGAGTATGTTTGAGGGCAGACACGTGGCTGGCACCATGCAGCACTAATGTGTTGGCCTTCAGCAGCGATGAGAGCTGCCTCTGCCCCTCACAAAGGGTTAAAGAGATGTGATCTCATGCATGGAGGGGCGGGGGCAGTGTGATGTCGAAAACCAGGTCCATGCCAGCCTGAAGTTGCCCCGCATAAGGGACCCAGCTCCTCCTTGGCCAAGTCACTACAGAAATGGATCTAAAGGAAGCTTTCCATTGGGACATAAAGAGAAGCAATTTTCACTTAGGACAACATCAGTCATGACTCTGCCAAAACTGGAGAAGCAGTGATGCTTCTGTGGTCCACTACAAGGACCCACACCACTAGCTCCCCTCTTGCTACCTCATCAGAAATGGAAACTGAAAAAACTTGAAATATCCCAACAATTGCTGCCCGGAGGCTGCATGCAGTCAGGTCTGCAGGCCCAAGGGCTCGCAAGCTGCTGAGGTCAGCCAAATCCTGGGGAGGAGGGCTGAGCAAGAACCCAAATTGCTGTGAACTTCCCAGTGGCCTTCTCGTGTGATGGACCGAACGCGATCCCTTCAAGGATTCCACGATGCTGCCACATGTTGTACTTTTTCTGCCACTCTCCAAGCCCTTTCTAAGCCTCAACTCCTTGAGCTATTTAATACTTTGATAAGATAGGCCAGTACCATCATTCCCGCTTTCTAGAGGGTGAAAAGGGGACAAAAATGGGAAGTATAAGTCCGTGACAGTGGAAATGGGTTTCAGCAGACCTGAGTTAGACCTTAGACTTGCCTTAGTAGCAAGTCCAGCCTTCCTCTTTTCTCTGGTGCTTCTTACACGTCTGAGCTTGGACCTCTCAAGGTAAGTGAAAATGAATGGAGGTTGTGGTCCTGTAACTCTAGCAGAAAGAGGAAGCTAACACTCGACAGACAAAGCTTTTATTAAATACTCTAGGTCAGACCAAATTCTGCATCATGTGGGTCCTTGAATAGCACCGTTTCCTTTAAGAGAACTGTACCAGGCATAAAATAATACTGATAATTTTACATGACTGATGGTGGGGAAACACTAAGATTAAGCAGTGATCATTTATTGGTCATTTAGCAACTAATGAGGATGCAGGTAAAAGGGATAAGCTCTGAGCGAGGCAGTTTGCGGGCAGTCGGACACACCTGCGGCCAGCTCTGCACAAGTCTGCATGTCCCCGGGGGGCCTGACTCCGATACCACCATCACACCGCCACAGCCCCACTGATGTCGGTGATTCAGGTGGGATCTCTGGGGCTTACCCAGTGCAGCCACCCACTCTCAGCAGGGCTTGCCCCAGTGATGCAGCTGACCTTGAGGGCAGACCCCGCCACTCAGCTTTCCTACAGAGCTTTAGCAATTACAGAGGGGAAAAGGGAGGGAGGGAGGTAATTCCCAATCCAGCCGTCAAGCTGCAGGGACCTCCAGGTAGTCTGTTCCCCGCCATGGAAGGGATGTGATGAAACATTTGTGCCGCACAAGCTGTTTCCTGCTGAGTTGCTGCATGCGCAGTCGGTGCTGCGTAAAACCCACCACCGCGGCATCACGAATCTGGGTCAGCATCTTGCTGCACCCCGTGGAAACAAATCCTCCCTCCCTCCCTCCCTCCGCCCTGGCTCTGGCCGGGGTACGCACTGGCATCATCTTTTCTCCTTATCCCCTCGTTTGACAGGGATTCCCATCCGCTAGCCTTCACCCACAAAACACACCCACCTGCCATTTTTTGGATGCATTCCCAAATTCATTTCAAGCCCCCCCACCCCTTCCCCACCCCAGCAGCCGCAGAACGGACATTTTGAGCGGGTGAAATGCAAAAAAGAAAATCCACATGGAACAACATGCCTTGCAGCTGGCATCTCAAGTGAACGAAAATCATGGCGTGCCCCAGATTTGCTGCAACTGCCCTGGGAAAGGTTTTTCAAAAGCCGCTGTCGTGCGAGTGCTTCTGCTGCGCTGCGTTCATTAAAGTCTCCTCCTAACCTCCAGTGAATATTTGCCCAAGGCCCACAGCCCGTATCTTAAAATTGACATGAGACTGGAAGTCTCTGATAAAGGAAGACACAAGATAGTGGCAGCCAGAGATATCAAAGGTCAGAGTTGAAATATATTGCAGGTCCAAGCACGTTTAGCCACCTCATTTTCAGCCAGTTCCCATCAGCACGCCACACTTCCCCCTAAATATTACAGACAGAAAATATATAGAGGCTACGGTATCCGTGGGGGAAGGTCCAGCGCAGAGCTGAGATCCTGCTTCAGCTGCGCCTCCCCTGTAGCTGCCTTGGGGAGGACATGCTACGGTGTCCTGCCGGACATCAGGCACCAGCATAGGCATTCCCTGCTCCCTTCCCTGGGGCTGGGAGCTCTGGCATCTCATGGCTCCTTTGCAACGGAGCATTTTCTCCAAGTAGCAGCGTTTCCTCACCCAGCCAAAGGCTTGATGGATTTGTTTATATCCAAACCATTTCACAGTCAGGGAAGGGCCTGAAATCTTTCTTCCAAACTTTCAGAGGGCTCACAGATTCATTTTCAGCTCACAGACAATTCCATCTCGTCTCCCTGCTCTGCCTCAGAAACACCAGTTCTATGGGCAACCACCTCCCTGCCTGACCGGGAAACGCAAACCGCCATCCCTTTGTCCTTCTGGGATGACTACGCCCAGGTAGTAACAGGAAAGGACAGCAATGCAGGGGAAAATTTTATCTCATTCCCCTCTGTCACAGAGATGCCCTCCAAACTCACCACTTCAGGAAAAGAAAGAAGGAAAGAAGGAAAGAAGGAAAGAAGGAAAGAAAGAAGGAAAGAAGGAAAGAAGGAAAGAAGGAAAGAAGGAAAGAAGGAAAGAAGGAAAGAAGGAAAGAAGGAAAGAAGGAAAGAAAGAAGGAAAGAAGGAAAGAAGGAAAGAAGGAAAGAAGGAAAGAAGGAAAGAAGGAAAGAAGGAAAGAAGGAAGGAAAGAAAGAAAGAAAGAAGGAAAGAAGGAAAGAAAGAAGGAAAGAAGGAAAGAAGGAAGGAAAGAAGGAAAGAAGGAAGGAAGGAAGGAAGGAAGGAAGGAAGGAAGGAAGGAAAGAAGGAAGGAAAGAAGGAAGGAAAGAAGGAAGGAAAGAAGGAAGGAAAGAAGGAAGGAAAGAAGGAAGGAAAGAAGGAAGGAAGGAAGGAAAGAAGGAAGGAAAGAAGGAAAGAAGGAAAGAAGGAAAGAAGGAAAGAAGGAAAGAAGGAAAGAAGGAAAGAAGGAAAGAAGGAAAGAAAGAAAGAAAGAAAGAAAGAAAGAAAGAAAGAAAGAAAGAAAGAAAGAAAGAAAGAAAGAAAGAAAGAAAGAAAGAAAGAAAGAAAGAAAGAAAGAAAGAAAGAAAAAGAAAGAAAGAAAGAAGGCAGGCATCAAAAACCATCAAAAATACCTCCACTGAAATCAAGGTAGTGAGGAGAAGTCCAGAGACCTTTCTTGGCAAGGTACTAGCAGACAAGAGTTCAAGAGCTGTACGCAAAAGTGAATTTTTGTTTGGTTTGATTCTTTTAACCCCCTTGGGCTCCGGGAGGTGGGCCGCACCAAGAGTAACAGCTCAGTTCCCAGTTTCTCCGTCTTGTGAAAACGAGCCCCAGAGAACCTGACTTGAAGTAACTGCTCCCAGACAACAACGGGGCTTTGAGTTGATTAGGCACGGTGTAATCTAGGGTTTGGAGAAATTATTCTCTCCAAATGGAAACTTTTTTTAACATTAAATGAATTAAAACATTCTCTTAAGCGGCATTTTCTTTAGTAGAAAGTAACACCAGAAAAAAAGGAAACCAAAACCCGCACCAAACTTCTGCGTTTGTGTGCCAAACCTGCACAGCGTGACAGCCTTCAAAGCCTTGCTTCCCATTTCATAACCAAAGCATTACCATGAAAATGTTTAAAATCTTTAATACCCTACAGAGATACGGTAGCAGTCACTGGCCATGCTTAGTTCAAAAGAATCATCCTATCTGACTATTCCGAGTCATCAAAATCATACTGAAAATCTAGCAAAAGCAGGCATTTTGCAAGACTATCATTATTCTGTCCCTTAAATACATTTTAACAGGAAGAATCTAGGTGGCACTGCGATAGCCTGCTGCATGAAAGTTAATCAGGAGGAGCTAATTTCAGATCCAATTTTCCTGTAACATTGTGCTGACTTGCTGGAAACATTCGTTCTCATACAGACATAAAAAAAAAAGACTTTTTACAAGAAGCCGATTGTCAGTTTAATCCACGTTATTTGTCTAGCTGAGGAGAACAGCAAGCTCGCACGCCACAGAGGACCAGCAAAGCGGGGGGCTCTCACGCAAGACCAGTCCAGATGAGATTTCCGAATCAATTTAAAAGACCTGCCTGAATATAATTTCCTTCCTCATTCAGGAACTGCTAGAAGACAATTGATAGCTATGCAGCCCTTTCTTTTGTTTTAGAACATTTTGGGGTAAGGAAGAAACATTGTTCTTAGAACAAAAATCCATCTGAACGGAACATCTTTGAAATGATCCCAAGCGCTAAAACTGTTTTTATTAACAAGTTGTGGTAATTCATTCTTCCCGGCGCGCCTGTTAGATGACATTAGTAAGACAGTGGCTCATGGCAGGGCAGCAATCCAAACACCATGGATGATTTTAAAATTTTCTATTATTAGGAAAATTAAGAACCGGTCTGCCCCAATGCCTTCATCTTCGCGGTGGCAGAGGCGATTAATGAAGAAGAAAGGAGGAGAAAAACCGTACTTTCCTCCACCCCAGCCGATGCTCCTCTGCTGCCCGCTGTGGGATGACGGCTGAGCCTCCAAGGCTTGTCCAGCTTTGCCTCGCCGTGGAGCAGTCCCATAGGAAAGGGCTGTACTTCCCCGGAGGTGACACGCAGCGCTCTCACCCCTCTGCTCGCACACGGCAGGAGGGGAAATGGGTGCACAGGAGCAGGGAAAAACTCAAGGATTTTCTTAAAAAGCCTGGGTTGCACAGGGCTTGCTCAGGGGTGCCGGTAGCACCCAGGGCACGAGGACGGCTGCTGGAGGCTTGTGTTTTGCCAGGCAGGGAAAATGCTCCCCTCCCTCTTGGCAAGCCCCAAGACCTTCTGTGGGAGCTCCACCGTGTTACCAACAACAAAAATCTGAAAAAGGGTTATGAACTAATCCAGTAAATAAAAACCTCGTAAGTTTTTTGGTCTGGAAATGTATTTTGTCAGACACTGGTATCTGCCATGGGTCAGAGCAAGAAACGGTGTGGACACAAGGACACGTTTAAGATAGCTAGGAACCTGTAGTCACCTCCAGTGCTTCCAAGTTTGTATCACGATACACCCAAAAAGTTCAAAATTTGAGTTTTCCTGCTAGCTAGAAATTCTTTTAAAAGAAACCAATTCACTTCTAAAACGGTATCACAATATAAAGCTCTGCTGCCTTTGATGAGTTTTAATATTAACATTCCCTTCAATGTAAATAGACCAAGTAAAAAGTAATTGGAGTATTGTACGCTGAAACAAAATGCCTTCGTCTTGTCAAATCAATCTGGCACCGATTGGAGCAAACCGAGGATGTCGCAGCGACCACGCGTCCCCTCCTGCCACCCCCTGCATGCTGGTGTGCTCCCACAACGCGTTTCGATTCTGACAGGCTCCATTTTCTGATGCAAATGGGGTTCAGAGAAAAGCTCTGAGCCATCTCTGGGTGAAACAGCTCCAAAACCTCCATGCCGAGGCACACGCGTGCGCAGGCTGAGCGCCCTCCTGTCAGAAAACAGGTACAAATTCAGCGCAAGGAGGGACAGAAGACATTTTACCAGGGGTGCAATAACCTCTTCCTTGCTTTTTATATCCCTATGTAGCAATTTCATACTCGGATTGCAAGGGCTTCTTTCCCCCCTCCCTTAGCTGTGCTTTGGGCCGCGTGGATACCACTGCGACGTACACATTAAACAGTCGTTGGCAGTGTACTATAATCACCCAGGAATGCACTGGTTGTCACATGGGGCTTTGCTCAATACAGCTGTTGGCTGGCCCAGCTGAACAATAAACATTTGAAGTATGGCAAATGTTCTTCGAGGGGGAAGGTTTGTTATTAATGTAAATACAAAAGGAACTCTTGAAACAGCCCGACGACTTTTTGAGGAGCGCCCAAAGTTATGAAGCTGGAGAATACAGAAGTTGAAAACCAAGACATTATTTCCCTGTTATTCAAGCAGTGAGAATTCATTTAAAAATATCTGTATGACCTCAGGGGAGTCACAACCACAGAACCCAGAAGATTAAAGAAAATAAGCTTAAAATACCTTCCCGACAGAGTCATGCATTTCTTTCCTGATTGTAAGAAGTGATGGGCAAACCTCAAAAGGTCCAGAGGTTTGGACACATCTCCAGAGCAGCCGATGCCTTCTTAAAATCCCCCTGGGGAGACTTCCGCTCACATTTATTGGGAACAAGAAAGATGGCGAGTTTCAGGCTCGCTCCTTTGCGCTGCCAACCCGAGTCCTTCATTACCTGTTTGCCCACGCAGATTCTCACTAACACAAATAATCAAGTCTCCAAATCCAATACCACTAGCAACAACGTTGGCCAAACCACAGAGGAGGTCAGAAGCTGTGAAGAGCCCACAGAAAGTTGTTTAAACAGCATTTTCTGTGGACGGAAAGTCCTGAGAGAGACTAAAAAACCATTGAGAGTCACAAAATGAAAGGAAATGCAAGGAGCAGGCTCTCCTGGAGGGTGCAGTTTACCCATCAGAGATATTCCTCCCGTTGTGCCAGACTACCGATAGCTGATTGCATTTGCACAGCAACCAGCCAGCAATGAGCTTTGTTTAATTTATATTTACTCTGAATTACACGTTTTCTGGTGAGGGCTTTAGAGGTAGATAAAACCTAGCTGCAGCAATAGCTTTCCAATCAGCTATCATCCATGCTTCAGTCAACAGAAACCTTTAATTAAAGCATTGAGTTACACAGGTTCTGGTTACCATATAACTAGCAACATCTTCAAATATTTGGATTGTAAACAATCTTCATAACTTGGAGACAGGCATCATCTTTCTTACTTCATGTCGAAGGCTTTGCAGGCATTTTGTAGGTGTCTGGCAATAGGGAATGACAGAAGGAAGCGCTGATAAGGCGCCACAGCTCAGCAGTAAGGTAGTGCAGGAAAAATACAGTAGATACGTAATGGTTTGTGATCTTTTATTTTCTTTGGGTTTGGAACAAACTCTAGGATCTCTGCACTTATATTATCCCAGACCTGGATTTGATGGTACACCAAGCCATGAAGCTCATTTATGCTCTGGTTGAAATTATAAGAAGATGCTGATTTTACAGTACTTACCAGCCAGCTGCTTTTAATTGTGTAGAGCTATTTATTTATACGCAATATCGTAAGCATCCTATTTAATCTTGCTCTTCAGATTCAGGAGAGAGGACTTGCATACTAAAAAAGAGCACTGGACATTACGAAAAGTATTTATGGAAGAAAAGAACAACTAAAGAGTTTCCTATTAGCTAGATGAAAAACATTAAATGTGCTAAATCAGTAAGTTTTCTGATTAGTATGCAATAAGTATCTGCTCAATCTAAATAGACTGAACCTGCTAAGACACTCCACAGGCTAGATGTAAAATGGCATTCAGACAGCCTATTAAGTAACTTTAAATTCTTAATTATACCAAAGCAATAGAATTGTGTATATCTATACCTCTTTTGTAAGTATCTACTATGAAAGATGTCTGCCCCTTATTTCTCTACCTTCAGTCACGAAGTGTAAGCCTATTGTCTATAATCCAATACTAAAACACAGGTCAAACAGGACAAAAGAAGCAGCAGAGCAGAAGCCCGTCAGTGCCCATGGAGTGAGCAGCAGATCAGGAAAGCCATATTCTGTTACCAGATCCGAAACCTGCCCTCTGTTGGGCTCTGAGCAAATCCCCCGAGACTGTATTTTCAGATTACTCAGATACCTCAAGGTACAGATAAATACTCAGTGGGATTCGGGTTAATCTTCACTGAAACCCTCAAGCACCTACCCATTTAATCACTGGGGGGAAAAAATACCAAAGGCTTCCTTTCCTGATGCTAGACATAGGGCTATCTTTAGAAATCCTGCTCTCATCCAAAACTATGAAATAATTATATTTACCCATTCCAAAAAGCACTTTGAGGTCTCAGAGATTTAGGTTTCAGTTTAATAAAGCATTTCAGCAGAGGCGAAGCACCCAAGTTTAAAGCCGTCACCCAAAACGGAGTCTCTACCTGCCACCAATCCCTAGAGGAACATGCATTCATGAGATCCCTGTTGGACTGCAAGTTTATCAGGTTTATCAGAAAGCCTCTGCATGATGAGAGCTGCCCTAGGGAAACCTGATAATATCCACCCCTAAGCCTCCGCTATAAACTAGATGTCTACTCCATCTTCTGCTTTCCTTGAGGGACGAATCCAGCAGGCCCTCTCCTGTGGTCATCATCTCTCAAAAATTAAACCAAGGACATCACGTCCTCCCCTAGCCTTTGTATATTAACCACATTTTTATAGCAGCTGACCATGAAGGGGACATTCAGCACCTTTCTCTGCCCATCTCCTACCTTCTCCTGGGGCATTTAATTGCCCAAATGCATTCCAGATTAGGAAGAGGGCTGGTGAAGAAGGGAAACAGAGACAAGAACAGCTCTTCACCTCTCCCCTTGGAGCTCTGTCACCATGCAGTGAAAAACTTCACCTTTCATGGAACTAGATAGGAAGAGGGAGAGAATGAGCATGGAGAGGATATGAGTCTGAAGCGTGGTCAGGATGGACTGGTCCCTGCTTCTGAGGTTGTGTTTGGGTTTTAATCAACGCACACTCAATGTTAAGTGTCTAAACAGCCACTGAAGGAGCTCTGATCTGAGCCAATGACTAAGAGGACGCTATTAAAATGCAACAGACATTGCCTCATTAAGAACCTCGCAGCACAAAGGACAGGCCATAGGACAGGCAAATGCTATGAATATTGTTGTTATTCCAGTAAAGTATCCCACAGCCACACGACCGCTCCACTTCCAGCATCACCCATTAGGCACTTAACATTTACTCGCAGGAGGTGTCATTCCATACACCCAAATATTTCACTGTGCCTGTGGGCTCCCTACAACAGGTATATTTCTGGGTGGGTTTTTTTTTGTGGGCTGCACTTTTAAATTCTTAATCACTGTATTGGTTAAAGAAGGAACAATGCATTTCATGTTCAAAGCCATGTAGATATTGCTAGGAAGGCCCTCCTCCTCTAATTAAAAGCATCCATTTACTCTTTGTGTACAGAGAAACGTAACACAGCAGGAAACAACTGTCATATCAAATACCCCTTTATGGTAATTGTGGTTAAATACCAATTTTTTAATGGTAACATACTTATACAGGTTTGGCAACAGATGTAAAAATAAGTAATCACTTTTTCTGGAGAGCTACCAAAATGGCAGATTTCCCAAGTCAATCAGTCCACCCAGGGACTGGGAATGTAGAAAGCAATTTAGTGCTGCAAGGAATATGACAATCTATTTATAATGGCACAGTGTGCGAGGCTGAGAGGAGAAACTGCAGCTGTCGTATAAGGATTATAAGTGACTGATTGTTTCTAACAAAATGTATTGATATATCACAGAAAGAAGTTTAAGTACAAGTTTAGCTGTCTGGCTGATTCTCTTTCCATCCTACAGGTGTGGGGCCAGCTTGAAAGAAATGAGGCACTATAGCTAAAAATGACATTTTGCTGTCTCCCCCTTGACATGCCTGGGTAGCCTTTGTCAACTCTCTTGGGGACTTACCGCGTCAGAGCCCAGCCAGCCTCTGTCAAAATGAACAGAAAGGCTAGCCCAGTTTCAGAAGACCCCACGGGAGCATCCTGCAGGCTAGAGAGCATCCGTAAGTGTTAAATAATAGTCCTGCCTCTTCAGCTCTTGAAAAAGCTTTGCTTCCTGCGTCCTTATTTACTCCTTTTCCAGCTGCTGTATGTGTTTCTATGGGCTGTTAAATAACAGTCCCTCCATCCTAAGGGAAGGCTTCTGCCAGGGCAGAAAAGCAAATGATTCCTGCATACTAGCTACAACACATTACACATGCCAGATATTATAAAGACTATTATGTTTAGGATCAAGGACACAAAAGTTAGCAAACAGCACAACTATCAGAGCACCCAAAGCCAAGTGACTTCGGAGAACCCGTGATCCAGCAGCTGACCCGCTCCCAGGAGAATCAGGCCCATGCTGTGCTTCCCACCCCGGTTTGAAAGTACCCAAGGACTAGAGCAGCGGCAGGAGGGGACTTCTCCAGCAGCGTATTCAAGGCCCTACACCCTTTGTAAAGATTGAAACAGAAAAAAACGCATAGTGAAACGTGCTTTATCAACTAGGATGCTAAAGCATGATCTTGCTGTTAATATAAGCAACGGGACTTTTCACTGGCTGATGTGGTTAACCGTAGTGCAGTCTACCTCCTAAATCTGCGTTCACTCTTTCCCTGCAAGAAGATAATCTAGGCCCGACGGTTTCTTTCCTACACTCTTATCTGCTACATAGTCATCTGAAATCTGGGGGACAGAGAGAAGAGTGTGATGAGAAACCTCTTGCATGTAAATACCTATATTTTACACCCTTTATGCCCTTGGAAAATGCATTTTCCATGGCTGTTTGGGCACACTTACCCTAGAATAATGAGAACAAACCTACTCCTCGGCTTACGTATCCCACTACCTTGACTTCCTCAAAGCCAAAAATCAGCAGACGGTTAGGAACCCTTAGGTCTCTTGATTACAGAAACTCAGGACTGAAAAAGGCACTCAAACAATTAACCTGTCCCCCACTGCCTTGCCTGTCCCCATCACCTCACAATTATTCTCTGGCATGCAAAGGTCTGATGCACAGCCCAAGGCTGTCTGGCCAACGGTGGTTACTCCATCGGGCTGTTTTCAGCTAGCACTGCGCGTCTGGAATACATACCATTTCCACACAATTTTTCATGCAGCTGGAAGAAACCCCTGATTACAGGCCAGTAACAGACAGTGACACACAGAGACACCACCACACGAGGTAGGGGTCACCCCTGGCATTGGGACAAAGATGAAGTAGAGAGCAGCACATCATAAAGGAACACATCAGGTACCAGTCCGCTGCAATCCAGCTACCAACAGGCTTTCATTTTAACCTTGCTGTGGAAGTCACCTATATGCACAAATCCTGCACCTGGAAGAGGTCTGGGGTTTTTTTTGTGCTGTTTATAAAGAGGTTTTTTGCTCTTTGTGTGGTACAGTCAGCTGCAGCAATATGACTCTACCTGCTCTCCCAGTCCTCCTCAGTGGCACAGAGGGAAAATCATGTTTCGTTACACCCTACATGAGCAGCCAGGGCATGGGCATAAGATCGATCTATACACACACACACAGACAGTCCTAGCAGACCCTATTCTTTCTCTGTAAATAAGGTGCATTTATACAACACCTCATATCAGGGATCTTAAAACTCTTCGAAATACCAAACATCACCAGTCCCCTGTAAGAGCTGGGGTAGTCAAGGGAAACTGAGAGAGCTCTTAAAACACCTTGTTTCAGCAAGTTTGCGTAAGAGCAAGAAACTATCGAGGCATCCTGAGAAACAGCGTGTGGGGCTACAGGGGATTTCTGCTTTTAGAAAGTTTCCACTTGCATCTTTCAAAACTTTCTCTTTTAAAACATCAATTAAAAGACAATTTAAATGACGTTCAGAGACAAAACCCTAACTCTGGTACCCTCGGGAAATCTCAGGTCAGCTCCACAGCTCTGCCGCGTGCACTAACGCTGTCCAGCCATCGCCAAGATAGGCCATAGATGGTCTGAGTACATCAAGCAGCGATAAGAAGACGACATTGCAATTATTCTTCACTCTTCAACACTGAAGAATGAATTAAAGTAGCGCTCTAAAATTGAAACTAACTAATTTATACCTATTAAGAGATACCTTTACCCCTTCAGATTAGTGCAATGACACCTTACTGCAATTAAAATTAGACTTAATAGGTTTTCAGTAACTAAGTAAAACTAAATGAAAGACTTAATTATTACCTACCCTCTGGCCTCATCTAAACTGTGGGACCTGGGAGCTTGCAGGACTGTGTATGACCCACCTCCGTGCTAGAAGGGGCCCAGGTATGCAGGATTTTCTCTCCTTTCCCCTCTCAACAGCTTGGTTTGTATGTGAAAGAAAACCAATTACGTAGGCCAGAAGTCAGCTTCAGCATGCTCCAGCCATGTTCGTGGGGCACCTACAGAGCGTTTCTGCCCCACACTTTAGTCATGGCCCCTATAAATTGCTATGCCAGACCAGAAGCTGAAAGAGCACAATTTCTTCAGTTCATCATAATACATGGCAAGAGGACATCACCCAAGGAGGATGAGAAGCAGGAAGATACAGCAGTTAGGGATAGCTATAAGCAGTCAAGGTGAAACACCCTTGTTCTGAGTGCTATGAGAAAGCCCCCAGCAATCCCTGTTCTGTGGTCTCCTCCCCACATTGTATGCACCCCAACCCCTTCCTGAAGCCAAAGGGCAGAAAGAAAGCCTTTGACCACATCTCAGAGTCCAGCCTCCCCTGGACATTCTCCTCTGTACGCTACTATCTTCAGGCACAGGATCATAGCAAAGCCATCTGGCACAGCATCCACCTCCTCCTTAAATCCAAGAGCTCCACCCCACAAGACTTCCAAATTGCTCCCGAAAAGTGAGGCCAACAGTTACAACCAACCCTTCTGCTAGGGTGAACATGTGCAATGAAGCACGGACAATCACAGAAGCAGATAGGTACCCCATGGATTCAGGCCTTCATTGCCGCTCAAGGTACTGACAGCTACCTTGCATGGTAGTTATCTTGATACTGCACCACATCAGCAGTTAAAGCCAGGTAGAGGATGAACAACTGTTCGTATTAAGAAACCCAGAAGCACTCTGATAAGGAATGGCCACACTAAGATGAAGGTGACTTCATTTTAGTAGCTGGATCCTGCACACATCTCTTCAAGTGCAGTCTTTTTGTTAGTCATATTTTGATGGGTGCCAAGAATCTAGCTACAAAGAACATTGTATAACTCAGACATGGAAAAAGTTAGTTCTTTGTGGTACCACATTTTAGATGAAAAACCACTTCCTCTCCTGCAGAGCAAAGCAAGAAAGCGTAGGCTTCAGTTTTATCAGTCATTGCATCTGCGCCTTCTTAACGAGCTTAAAGTCTGTGAGCCAAAAATGTGAGGTTCATGGTCTGAATCTTTCCCTCTTTTACATTCATGTAAATTTGAAACATCTATAGCTTCATTGGAGTTTACAATGGTGGAAATGATGAATGCTGGAATTTTGTCTCTTTCATTCAAGAAGAACAAATTGTTTCACAGAATAATATGCTTTCACTTGAGGAGGCTTGGAAGTTATTTCTCAGACTATGCCAGCCAACTACACTGAGCTTCAACGTGCTGCTGTGCGCGGGTTCAGGGTGGGTTGCAGGCGAGTTTTGGCTCGGGGCTAATGGCACGGTTCTGCAGTGACGGTGGTCTCTGGGGAAGAGGAAGCACTTACTATCGCTCACAACCCTTCTGGCTGGTCCCTTCTGGACACAGCCAGAGTCTGGCTTGATCATTTAAAGAACCAAGCTTTTCCTCTTCTGGCACTTATTATTACTTCCGCTTATTGTTATTACAGCAGAAAAACAAGTATTTATTTTAAGGTTATCTTTATATCCTGAATGTTCACTAGGAGAGTAAAACAGGTGCCATCGGGCAGGTGTACCTTTCTATCCTTTATCTCATGCTACTTTTTACACATTCAAGTATCTTCAAGAGGGACATCCCCTTCTTCAGTGCCTTTCCCCAGTTGAGCCAAGTATAATTCTCCCGGTATTTCCGTGGTCATCCCTATCTTTTTTATCTGTCTGTCTGCTTAGCTAGCTGTCTGGTTTGATATTTCTAGTTTGCACTTAACCAGGCTGGATATTTCCCCTTTGTCTTTCCCCATAGTCATACGCATCAATCAGAGCTTGCTTTCTTGCTTTTGCAGCAGACAGGGAAGAAATATAGATGAAGCCATGCTTATCAACGCTTCCAAAGAAGAAATCTACACCACCCAAGATGTTCTGGCTACATCAACCTTAAGATGTGGCAATAATTTGAAGTAGGATATAGGCTTATAAAGTATTAAAAAAAAAAGTAATAACATCTTGTACTTATGTAAGAAAAATGTTGATCTCTTAGTAGGAACTACAGTATGGCTAATAACAATATATCCCTGTAAGCTAAAGGTCTGTTTTTTATTATAATCATTTAACCAATGGATAATTTCAGTTGTAGGAAAGGCAAAATAATTTATACAGACATTCTACACTTTTTGGTTGCAGAACAGGAGACACTGCCCAGGTGACCTTCTTTAAGAATGAGATTTACACATTCATAAGCTGTTAATAACTGGCATAATTGTTGAGGGTATTTAATTAATTGATTTTAATAAAGTATGACAATAGCTGATGAACATCTCACCAGAATGTCACTGCTATCACTTTCCCTCTGGCATCACAGCTTTCCAGCGTTCAGAAAACAGTTTCAGCATTCCCATTTGAGTTTTCCAATAATGAATCTCAGATCTCTCGCCAGCCTAGGATATTATATTACCAGTCTTTTTCAGAAACATCATCATTCACACATCCTGCACCTACTAAGTAGAAGGCAAAAAAGTCCATCACTGGAGTTACTGTCTCCCACACAGACACCACTGGTAGGAAATGGGGATTCAATGCTTCTTTCCCAATCGCCAGTCATTCCCATCTCTGATTTCTGACATGGTACACATTTGTTGGATAACACCCTCCAATGTCCAATGCTCTTTGCCCCAGAATTTTGCCCTTACAAACCTGAGACACCAAAACCCTTGGCCTGTTCCTATGATTACGGAACAGCCTCTTTAAAATGCTGCTGAATTTTCCTAATCAAAGTTGTATTTTATAATAATATTTTGTCTAAAGTTATTTTATATAAAAGGTTGAGCTCTGGGGAAAGTTTAAACCATAGCCCTCCAGGAATTACTGAGTTTGTTGACTGTGAGGAGGAAAAAAAAAACCACGAAATTTTCAAACTTTTTAGAAACATTTTAAACAAGTACAACTAATTAGAGCCTGATCAAAGCCAAATGAAGCCCTCTGGAGCAGCTGCATTCCCTATATTTGTGAAAATCAGGCCATTTAGATAGTTATTTAAATAAGAAGCATTGGAACTAAGCCAAAGCCCTTTGAAATCAATGGGACTTTTTAATGACTTCAATGCAATTTGTATCACAGCTTTAGAAAATGACCTTTTTTTATTTAATTCATCATTGCTGCTGACTGGTGCAATATGGATTGAGAGGTTCTTCAGTCACAAAATCTACATAGAGTGTATAAATTCAGACAGAATTGTTTAGGTTGAAAGAGTCCTCTTGACATCATCTAGTCCAAACCCCCAGCTCAAGTAGGGCCAGCAAAAGCAGGTTGCCGGAGACTGTGTCTAGTTGGGTTTTGAGAAGAGGAGGCTGAGGGGAGACCTCATTGCCCTCTACTCCCAGGTGAATAATGACAGGACCAGAAGAAATGGTCTGAAGTTGCGGCAGGGGAGGTTTAGATTAGATATTAGGAAGAATTACTTTACTGAAAGAGTGGTCAGGCACTGGAACAGCCTGCCCAGGGAGGTGGTTGAGTCACCATCCCTAGAGGTATTTAAGAAATGTCTAGATTTGGCACTTCAGGGCATGCTCTAGTGGTAGAGATTGTAGGGGTTTGGTTGTGTGTGTGTGTGTGCGTGTGTGTGTATGGTTGGACTCGATGATCTCAAAGGTCCTTTCCAACCACGAAGATTCTATGATCTCAAAGGATGGAGACTCCACAACCCCTCTGGGCAACCTGTGCCTCACAGTAAAAAAAACCTCAGCCACACTTTTACTGCTTTCCCCTTGGCCACCAAGGTAGTCATCTCACTGTAGAAGGCAACATGGTTGCTGAAGCATGATTTCATCTTTGTAAATCCATGCTGAGAACTCCCAGTCACCTTCTTGTCCTTCATGTGTTTGGAAATGCCCTCCAGGAAGATTTTCTCCATCACTTTCCCATGGATTGAGGTGTGGTTGACCAGCCTGCATTTCCCCAGATTTCCTTCCTGCCTTTCTTCAATACAGGACTGATATTTACTCTTTCAGTCTTCAGGAACCTCTCCCAGTCATAATCACCATTTGACGTAGTCAAAGATAATCAAGAGTGGCCTCACAATGATATCAGCCAGCTCCCTCAGCACTCATGGGTGCAACACGTTGGGCCTCAAAGGTGCGTGTCAGTATGTTTAAGTGCTCCCTTGTCTGATCCTCCTTCACTGAGGGTTAAGTCCCTTTCCCTCTGGTCTCAGGGGGCTGGGATTCCCAAAGGCTAATTTTTCTGCCAAGTCCGAGGCAAAGACAACATTTAGTACCTCAGACTTTTCCATGTCGTCTACCACCAATTCTCCTGCCCCATTCAGCAGCAGCTCCATGTTTTCCCAAGTCTTCCTTTTGATCTTTATGTACCTTTAGAAGTCTTCCTTGTTGCCCTTCACATCCCTTGGCAGATTCAACTGCAGCCTGGCCTTGGCTTTACTAATCCTATCCCTGCATGATCAAGAGAGCAACTCTATACTCCTTCTGTGTCACCAGCCTCTGTTTCCACCTCTTGTACACTTCCTTTTCATGTCCAAGTTCAGTTAGGAGCTCACCCATGCAGGCCTCCTGCTGCTCTTTGTTCATTTTCCTATTTTTCAGGATGGTCCTTTCTTGAGCTTGGAATAAGTGACCTTTGAATATCACCCAGCTCTCCTGGACCCGTTGTCTCTCCAAGGTCATGTCCTTTGGGATTCTTCCAAGCAGGTCTCTTAAGAGGTTGAAGTCTGCTATCCAGAAATTCAGGGCTGCTTTTTGCCCTGCTCCCTCCTCTCAGGGTCCTGAACTCCACCATCTCATAGTTACTGCAGCGAAGGCTGCCTTTGACTTATGTCCCAGACCAGTTCTTCCTTGTCTGTAAGTGTCAGGTCCAGGAAAACACCTTTCCCTGTTGGGTCCTTGATTACCTGTGCCAGGAGGTGGTCATCAGTGCACTCCAGAAACCTCCTGGATTGCTTGTGCCCTGCTGTATTATCCTTACACCAGATATCAGGGTGGGTCCCCCATAAGGACAAGGGGCTATAAACGTGAGGCCTCTTTCAGTTGTCTGAAGGCCCCATCTATTACTTTTTCCTAATTAGAAGGTCCATAGCAGATACCCAATACAACAGTACCCACATTGGACTGCCTGCTAATCTTGACCCGTAAACTCTTGACTGACTCCTGGCCCATTCCAAGGCAAAAGTTGTCAAAAAATCAATTTACAAGTCCCTATAAGTAAGAAAGGACCATATTTTTGTAGCCATTTCTACTTAAAAAAAAAAAAAAAGAAAACAAAACCAAAACTAAACCAATAAAACCAAACACCCCAAAACACAAACATGCAACTCCACAACTGAGTGCACTCTTTCAAATTAGAAAGGTACACTGTAGAAGTTCACTGCGTCACGTCAGCCTTCAGTTTTGGAATCTCCTGCCTGGTAACACTCAAGTGTATGACTTACTCAAAGACTGCTTAACTCGAAGTTAAGGTTTTCTATCTGTCCTCCAAGGACAAAGAACTTAATAGTGATGCTGCAGGCCTGAATAAACCCCACCAAAATGTTTCACATTAGAAGAAGCAAGTTTTGGAGAAGTACAGACCATGAGTGTGATAAATTGGGAAGGAGCTCTGGAGGCAGGCTGTGCTGAGCTGTGCAAGTACAAGTGCTGGCAGAGCTAGTGATTTCACAGCAAGTCTAACATGTCCTGATGCATTGCTGCTGTTGTACATGGCACTATGCCAGAGGATCCTGGAGCCTCACATCCTCTGAGGCCAACAGCACCAGGACAACATGCCTGGGACTCTATCCCTGCTTGCTATTATCCACAAGCTGTAACCAGGGTCTGCAGAGAGTCCAGACCACCAAGTCAGTCTATAGCGACAAGGCTGCTCCAAGGTCAAGCTAGAAAGTTGAGTCCAGAGGTCAGAATCTGGCCCCACATCAACAGGGCACCTGGTCAGGCATGACCAAGGGCAAGGGCAGGCTAAGGAAGTACTCCCAAGCAAAGGTTGCTGAGGCCTCCAGCTCACCCCAGGGGGTAGGGAACTAACCCATAGCCAACCCAGTTGGACAGGGGAAAGCTCAGGGCCAACACACCCTCAGAAGGAGGCAGGCAATTCAGAGACATCTGGATCTAGGACAGCCTTCCTATTTGTAAGGCATCTTTTCATAGAACAGAATCATAGGGTCATTTAGGTTGGAAAAGACCTTTAAGATCATTGAGTCCAACTGTAAACCTAACAGTGCCAAATCCACCACTAAGCCATGTCCTTAAAAATGTATTTGCCACAAGGGAAGATTGCTATTTTCCTTTAATTTTGACACGGTGAGATCCCTCTCAGATCTTGTTTCTATGCTTTTCAGCCTCTCCCTTACTTCACACGGCTATTTTCTGATGCTCTAATAATAGATCGCGCTGTAATTCTCATGACTAACACATAATTCTTGATGCAATCCAGGTCCTACCTCTGCTTGTCTGGAGTTCAATCTTGACTGTCTAGCAATTGCTGGAAATGAAACTCATGACAGAAACTAAGCAATGCTTGACTGAGCATAGAATTTATTATTCAACTCCCTGCTACTATTACATATGGCTCAATTATCATCTCCTGCCTCTTGCAGAAACCTGGATATGCACAAGGATAGATATTACCAAGACCTCACAAGAGAGAGTCATACTGCGTTTGAATCCAATGCCCTTCCTTTGGTTTCTTGTTTCACTCCCATATGATGGTTCACTGTTTTTTAAGAATCTGAATTATTGCAAGTCCCAGTTGGCTGATTTCCCCAAATACCGTTGCCTCGGTTAAAGACCTACCATAGTACCACTCTACAGATAATTTGAATCTAAAGGTGTCGACTGCATATTAGTCTGATGCCTCAGTTTGTGCATTTGACTAGCATCTTTAAAGACTTAATAGCTGTCTAATAACTGCAACATTATCAGGAGGTTTGAGAAGAGCTCCACTGCTTTCTCCAGCCAGGAGGAAGTGTGATATGTGCAGTCCAGCATTGACACAATGACCTTTTAGCAGATGGAAAAGAAAGGGCAAGTACAGGACTGCATCACAACTGCATGTTTTTTATAAGGTTATATAAAAGATATTACATAAAATCTGACTATCCATTTACAGATAATACATAATATGAAATATCAATACATATATGGAAATTGTATTGATTCCTCCCTCTCCAGCTCTCTTGTTTATTTAAAGACTTCACAGGGGCATCTGTATTTTTGGAAAGTGCTTTAAGGCATTTCTTGTAAATACGCTGCAAATACGGAAATTGACAGATTGATTGACCTCGTTGTGAGGCTAGTGTTAATAAAACTTATTGGCAAGTTATCAAGAGACATAAAACAATGCCATCTATGTCCCTTCCCCAAGAGGCAGAAGCACTTTTCCTGACTCTTTGCGATAGCTCATTTGCAAGTCTCGAGGTCTCAGTGGCTAAATCTCCATCACCCATTACCGTCTATCCTTCGTTTGTCTGTCTGCTTCCTGTTTAACCAGCAGCGATGGAAGCTAGCGATCAGAGAGAGCATGGAGGTTTACCAGCAAAAGCATGTCTGGTGCGTACAGAGGCCACACAAAACCAAGGTATGTTCTCACTGCTTTAGAAGTGGCCCCTTCCAGTTGTGATGCTCATATGATGCTGCTCAGCACCAGGCAACATCAGCCTCTGCCAGTCCCAGGGCAGGTGAGAGCTTGGGTCCCATCTTCCACCAGCCTGCAAAGGAAATAGGACTCCAAAGTCAGGGAATTGTTCCCTGATCTTTGTTCTTAGGCAAAGATTTTATATTATTTTTCTATTGTTTTCCAGTGTGGTGGCTATCTGATATTGTAATGGCAAGCAATGTCATGACAAGCTGGAATGGTGTCTCCAACACTTCCTCTACCCTTCATGATCCCATCTCATAATTGTTAGAATTTAAGACTAATGAAACCATCTGATCATTTAAACTAGCTTGTAAACTACCACAGCTCCTTCAGATTCAGGTATTTATTCTTCTGCTGAACCCTCTAATCTATATGAACAATTGGTATATATTTGTTTCCTAAAAGACAGCCTATCTTGTTATGAAGGCATCCAGAGATGAGAATCCACTGCTGCCATTAGCAGTTTTCCCAGTGACTGATTAACACGGACCAGCAAAATAATTTTCTTAACTTTTAGTTTACATGGCCTTAGCTCTCAATCAATGGTTTCTGTTATAAATTTTTTCCACTAAATTCAATATCCATTTCGCTTCAATACCTGCTATATGCCCCATGTATTGGGTTTACACATCATAACCAAGGAACCTCTTGATCTTTTTTTTTTTTTTTGACGAGTGAAGTGCGATGAGTTCTTCAAACGCCGTTTGGACAGCATTTGCTCCAAATGCAAGAATCACTTCCTAGGTACTTTTCTGCCCATCTTTTTCCGCACATTTTCTTTAAATGAGATCAAGAGAACCAAACAGACTGTTTCACTGTTGTGCCCACCAGTATCAGAAGTCTCCACTCTTTAACCTCATTAACAGCCCTCATTCAAATTTCTGCCACATTATCATATTGGAGTTTGTGTTCAGTTACCCCTAAATCCTTTTTAAGGGTTGCTACTTCCCACAATATTATTATTCATTCCATAAGTTTTGTCTGCATTTCTCCGTGTTCATTACTTTGCAAATGGCTGTAAAACATACTTTGTTTGATTGGGGCACACTAAGAACGTAATTCACACTGCTCAGTGTAGCTGAAAAATCCTCAGGATAATTTACCAGTGCTAGTCAGGAAAAAGAGTATTGAACTGGAATTTCCCTTGGAGTTTCCCTAACCCAAATGTTTTGGGAGAACAGTTTGATTTCAACAAAGTCATAATAGAAGCCAGGCACAATACTGCAGAAATGGGAGCCACAGGGCTTCCAGGGGTCTTCACCCCTGCCTTCCTGTGTGGGAAATGTAGAAGATTATGAATTTCATTCAAAAGTGGAGCATTCCAACTCCACAAGAAAACCTGAATCTGAAGTCCGAGTACTCTGTGAAAGGGGATCACCTTTCTCCAGAGCACCGTCACTTGTCCCTCCACCAATCTTTGTCTCATCTGCAGCTTCTCACTAGCAAACTGGAAAAGCCATTGTTTATAGAGAGAGTAACATAAGGAACATCTCCAATGTCTTTTTAATCTGTTTTGAATGTTGTTTAGCAGCCGGAGACAAGGAGCTGAGCCAACTCAAGAAGCTCAGCCAATTCTGTGGACCATCAGCAAGCGATGATTCTTGTTTCCCGAGTGGGAAATCCTACACTATTTGTTTCTGTTTATCCTTCTGGTTGTGTCTCTTCATTAATATTCCTGAAAGTGGCGTCAGCTAGCTTGCCTTGTATTGTATTTCAGTATACTCAGTATGATAATGCTTAGGGTTATATTCTGCACCAATATAAATTTGTGTATTTTTCAGTGATGCTTTGTGTCAACTTTACCAGTATCTTGAGATTCAGGGAAGAAAACAGAACTGACAGCAGCTAACTTTTTCTTTTCAAATAAAAGACTATTCAGAGTGCTTCCAAGTTCTCCTAGTTTGAACACAAGCTAATCAGGCATGTATTCTGACACACATAACTGTACCACGTAGGGGGTGAAACAAGTATTGGACACGGCTATGAATAACTAGTCCCTCATCATTGCTTCCACTGGAAGTGTGTTCTGTGGGGCAGAAAAACTGATTTTGTAATTTGTTTTTAGTAGGTGTTTTGGAAGCCTTTTTCCTCTCCCTTTCTCCATTCCCTCTTTCCTTTGCATATTTCCTCTCTTTTACCACTTCATCAGCAACAGCAGCTCACCCCGGAGCAGAAAACTTGATCTGCTAAGGAGTACTGATGAGAAACCCTCCTCTACTCCCTTTAGAAAGACTAACATGAGCAGTTATACAACAGTATAGACCATGTAACAGTGCAGACCATATAGCACCATGGGACTGTCCATCTTAGGGCACCTAAGGGGTGCATCCTCTCAGGTTGGGCAGCACCGAATTTCACCCAGAGAACAGCCTGGAGCAAAAGGCTCAAGCACATCACAAGCAAACGTTGGGAAGCTGGTCCTGGACCCTAGAAGGCCAGCCTGACCTAACGCCACCTCCATGGTGGTGCTTCCACCTGGTGCCCAGCATAGCTCTGACACGCTCAGAGCAGTCAGGCAGCCGCGCTGGGCAGCAAGACCCCCGCTGTCCAAGTTGGACCAGCAATGCAAAAAAGTTAGGCTGCTTTACTACATGCAAGTTGTGAGCAAGGAGAAGGGTCCTTTTAAGACTGGTGCAAATATTTCTGCAGGATAAAATAAAACAAACAAACCAACCAACCTTTGTCTTAACTCAGAAATATCCCCCAAATCTACACCCACTCCCTTTTAAAACCTGTTGCCCAGATGTGCAATGTTGTGTCTAAAGCAGTATTGGCCTAACTTGGGAAGGGAGAGGAAATCTCTAAAATGATTTCTACCATTATTGCATAGAAATTCATGAAGTAGAAGTAAAGGATTCTGGAGAGTTATAACACATGCCACGTGCCTCCTAAGGTCTATTGATTTAAGCTACTAAAACCTCACTTAGCTTTGACCTCTGAGCCATATTTGGATTTATTGCGCAATACCTGGCAAGGTAGCCCCATGTATTAGGTGTCAGCTATTCAACCCCTCAGTGAAACCATTGGAGCCAATACGAAAAACAAAAAGTCACCCAACCAGTATGGCAGCTACATGGTGTGAAGAAAACTGTGTTTGACTTAAAGGAAAAAACAAGATATGTGTTAAAGTGGGGGGAAAAAAAAAAAAGAAAGAAAAAAAGATCTACGACACCTAAGGAGAACAGTCTGGAGAATGGGAGGACTTTGCTGCGAGTTCTTGCAAATGAGCTGCAACACAGTCATGGCACCAACATCGGGAAAGCATCAGTTCAAGAATGTTTGTGGATATTTACTCTCCATCAGTGTTTTAAAGACAGGATTTGCAAAAGCTCTGAAGTGCCCCTTCCCCTCTGCTGCTGAAACCCAGATGGGGCTTCTGCTGTTGACGTCAGCAGGACCCACGTTAGGCCAAAGCTGATTATTTTCAAAAGTCTCTCTGAAATATAGTTAACACAGCTAAATAGTACAATTCCTGCAGGCCTACTTATATTTACTAGCTAGTCAAACTAAATTTGCTATATGGTCCATGAAATCATAAAAAGCAAAAAGCTATATAAAACCAAAATAAGCCTGATCTCTTAAGTTCAACACACAATTTTACACCGTTATTTTTAAACACGACGGCACTGCCATAAAAATGTCATCTGCTGCTTTCAAGGGCAGTCACACTTGCGTAAGGCTAGCACTGGAGTAATGGATAAGGAAGCATGAGCGCCCTTTCGTACAGTTCCAGCATCCTCAAAATTTGCTGGGGATCTATCCTTTCCCCTCGCCTCCCTGTAACATGAAGGAAAAGGATGGGGGTTTCTTGTTTGTTTCTTTCTTTGGCGAAGAGAGTTGCCTGAGAAGTCCTTACCAGAGGACTGACTTCAGAGGCCCAGCTGCCCCCAAGAAGACACCTCCCAGGGAAATCTCAGTTATAGTGTCAGAAATTGCCCAGGATGAGAGGACAGTCTTTAGCTCACCACAGGATGGGTGCTTTCACAGATATATTCATAAACCCAAAGAAATGTGTAAGATTACAGCCCCTGAATTCACAATATTTTCCATTTCTTTTTTATGCAGACTACAAACGGTTTTAAACTATTTTTTTAAAAGGCAATGCTGCTGGGAAGGTGGCAGAGACTGAGATAAAGGAGATGAGCTCTCCCTTATCACCACCGCCTTGAGGAGGAGGAGATGTGGGTTTTCCTTATCGCTGTGCCCTGCCACCCACGCGCCTGGGTGAGCCATCCTGGCAGCCCCACTGGTAGCAGGGCCGTGATGGCCATGGCGACCACAAGCGAACCAGACGACAGGGCTGGCTATAGCAGGGCAAGGAAAATGCTGTGCCAAAAGGAGCCTCCAGGTCTTGGCGGATGACCTACCACCAGTTGCAACAGTGCTGCCCCTGCAGAGGTCCCAGGCATGTTACAAGGACACCAACCGCCCTCCCAAGGCCACCAGTCCAGAAACAGTGGTGGCTCCACGATCCCTCTCCTGCCTGGCTGGGCACGGTTGGCTGCACCCCCTGGATGAATGGCTTCCCTTTGAAGCTGCCTGCAGCAGCGACAGCCCCATCAGTGTGGAAGTTTTTAAGTACCTGCTTCAGCCTCTCAATATCTTACTTTATTTCTCACCTGGGATGAAAGAACAGGCTTGAAGAGAGAGCCTGGGGGAGACGGCGTATGGGGAACACATCAGTGACTTCAGCAGTCTTTAAGCTCAAGACTGCCTGCTTGATGCAAAGCCCCAGCAAACGAGTGAAAACAGAAGTTACGCTCACAGAGAGGGTGGATGCTCAAACCTGACAACATCTATGTACTTCCCTTTATGTCCCTTTTATTAAAGTGTTTACATTTTCAGCTTAAGAACAAGAATCTTTTAACAGATGTGCCATTTGTGAGACACATCAGTAAGTTATTTGGCTTTCAAGCCTTAATTGTAGCACCAAAGATGGCAGAGTGGCCACAACCGCTATAAATACAGCCTACCTCGCTCACCACGCCTGTGATCACAGGCTGAAGAGAGCCTGCAGAGTGGGAACACAGTCATTTGAATTCGTGAAACTCTTCTGGGATGCCTAACAGTAGCACTAATTTCATCTCATAACTTTTTCTCCCCCGCGGTAACGTATATGCTTGTTGGACTCCTCCCTTCATCCACAGGCGCTTAAATGCCCCAGGAGAATTTAGGGCCAGTCCGGAGAGATTCCCAAGATGTCAAGGACAATCTGGAGCTAGCCTTTCACACTGAATGGCAAACTGGGACCAACGTAAGAGATCAGAGGTCACCATATAGCTTATCACAACACCGCCTGTACGTGCCTTCTCACGGTGGCTTTGTCAGACGTCACATACTCACTTATGCTGTCCCCAATGGGATGGGCATGAGTGACGGAGCAGCTCTTGGCGCGGCCACGCGAAAGACAATAACAAAAGGAAGGAGTGTAATTTTGATGACAAAACAGGTATTTTTGTTTGGTTTTGATGTTTTTCCAGGGTTGTTTGGGGTTGTTTCATTTTTAACAGCACCAGATCCCACGTACAATCCCCAGCATAAACACCCACCTAGCGAAACATTAACTGTGGTACAGGCCTCTCAGGAACAGCGTTCACCAAGTCCTGCAATCCCTCACCTCTGCAGAGGAATAACCCCGCTGGGACTCACCATCTGCCGCGGCAGGTGCACCCACAGCCACTCACACCGCCCCACGTGCACGACTGCTGCGGCCACCAGGGACCCATCGGCACATCCAGCAATGCTCAAATCTCACAGCCCGCGTGGCAGCCATGGCTCCGTCATGTTCAAGGAATAGACACTGATGCCTCGCAGCAGCAAAGTGGATGAGGGAAGGGTGGTGCTTAACAGAGTGGCTTCAAAGGTAGATTTTGGCAGGTTTTAGAGCACCTAAGAGCTGTGGGGCAGCTGGACACTGACAGCCTCCATGTACAAGAGAAACTTTTTTTCTTTTTATTTTGCTTTGGTTTTTATGATGCACTCCCAACCAACTCGCTGGTGGGGCAATGTGAGGAGCAGAAAAGGCCTTGACTGCTCAGCAACAACCAAAAACACCAGTGCACTATCAACATGATTTCCCGTCCCAAATTCAAAACATAGCACTATACCAGCTGCTAGCAAGAAAGTCAAACCCATCCCAGCCGAAACCACGACACGTATCAGAGCTGAGCTCGGAAACCAGAATGGACACACAAGTCCTGGACACGCTGCAAGGCTAGGACTTCAAAAAGCTATGTCCACTCCACTTTGGCTGGGAAACCCAACGTTAAGGGCTGGGGACTCCCCTAGACCCCAGAAGCTGGATGCCTTCGCTTCATCACCACAAACCAAACCCAAGCACTCGTTTCAAGAGATCACATTCATGCTGCCCTGAGAAAGTCTGTCTGATGGATGTGACACACCTGGACCAGCTGGGCCACCAAAGGAGCCTTGTCTCCCTCATGCAAAACCCCTGCAGGACTGCCAGCCTGGGTACAAGCCCAACTGGGCAGCAGCTCATCCAGGGGGAGCAGGGTCCTGCCTCTCCTGCACATGTGAGCACCCACCTGGCTGGTGTGCTGCCACAGCGTGGCTTACCCGCAGCTCAGCCCTCATCCCCGGGAGCTCGATGAGCTGCACGCTGGATGCTCAGAGCATTGAAATCTGCTCTCTGCAAGGAAGGGATGTGTCTCAGTCTTGGAAAGACCCGTCACAAGTGACTGCTCCCACGGGAAGAGGGGAGGCTGGGGCCAAACACTTCCATGGTCCTCAGGGCCTCGGCAATTCTTATTACACATCACTTGGCATCAACCATTCTTCAGTATCTGCTAATGTGTTAGGTGGCTCCTGAAGCAGAAAAAGCACGTATAATCTCTGCTCCAAACCTCTCACACAGTAGAAAAAAAAAAAGAAAAAAAGTTGTGAGGTGGAAGAGCTGGAGGGAAACAGGTTATGGCAATGACAGAATACAAGCACCCTGGTATTGTTCAACAAAATCTCTTATGCAGTTTGCATGCGTGCACGCTGTGTATGCGTAATGATAGTTAACTAGAAGTATATAGGAAAAGAAAGCATATGAAAAATCACGACTGCCCAGAAAGAAGTGTGCCACCACCAAACGTTATTATCCAGCCAACCAGCACCAGGGTCTAGGAATTTGTGTCACCCCAAAATGCATACCCCCTCCTACCCTCCCATCCACTACTACCCTCTGGAAGCTTTTTCTTTGTGCCCGATTGATACCAGAGAGGCTTAGAAAAAAAGCTTTTGGAAAAAAATATATCCAAACTTCTTCCACAGGAGAGACAAAGCATGAAAAAGCCAGCATAAATAATAGAAAACTCTTTCTCTCAGAAGAGTAGGACAGCTTGTGTCTTCCTCCGGCTCGCTGTTGAGTGCTGACTAGAGAAATAGAGGCAAGAGAAGGCTGTAAAGCCACCTACTCACTGGTAATTCTGGCCCTCGGTGGGGTCCCAGGGGTAGGATTTATCAGCCCTAAGGGAGCTGTGAGCAGAGCTCGTTTGTGACATCCTTCAGCAAGTCATTATGTGAGCACAGACCAGCAGGCAGGACAGTGCCAGCCCGGCGCTGCAGAGGAGACCAGACAGCCGAGATGAAGAACTTACAATGGAGCTTTTTTCTTCTCCCACTACTGATGGCATTAAAAGGTCCAGAACAGAATATGATGCAGAAAAGCAAGCAATTTCATCCTAAAATCAGATTATTTAATACTCCAAGTAGAAGCATATGAGAGTATCCTCCCTGGCAAAACCGGCTGCCCAGCCAGTCTCACTTAGAAAATTCTTTAAAAGCCCATTTCTGTGCTTTGTCTCATTGCCCTCTTTGCCTGCCAAAACCAAAGTCTAACTTTCACAGTTTGGCCGCTGTTTTGCATGTGATGTCATTTTTCAAGTGCTCTGCAGTGTGCTACAGTACTCGGACTCTTCAGGCTGGGTTCTGTGTTTACCACCACCACAGCGTGCAGGGAACATCATCTCGAAGCATCAGGCATCCCGTCGGCAGCACAGCAAAAAGGCAAAACATCATGCGTCAGGGTGGGAGCTGCACCAGGAGCCCCATCCCAGCACTACCTGCTGAGCTCCCTGATCACAGCTGGCAGGACATCAAGTCCCAAAACGAGGAAAATGACCCGTGACATTGTTCATGCACACCACCAGAGGATGGACAACTCAGCTTCCCCAAGTGACCCACACGCAATGGGTACTTCTAATTTGGAGGGCCTTGGGCAAAAGGCTCTAGCTCTGTTGAGGTCACAGGAGCACAGCAGGAACTCAGTCCAAGGCTGGAACAACCACATAGTGCCACCCCATGAAAACATGCTGTTTTGTTTTGAATAGCTGAACTGGGACAAATTTCCACATGCCCATGAGGGACCTAGGTGCACAGAGACCAGCATGGGTGGTGCTACCTTCCTTCACACGTGGTGCCACCTGGCTTTGTAAGACACAAGGGTTTTGCCATCGTACTCCATGTACACGTAAGCAACATGTTTAAGAACTTTTTCTCCTACTTTCCCCACTAACTAGCTTCAGTCAGATCTGACAGAAAGCATGTGCCTTTGAGGGGATTGTGTTCCTACATGTTTTATGGAAAGAGGTGGCAGGGTGGAGGAGCAAGATCCAAGAGCTACACCCTCAGAGGGAAAGGCTGCAGCCACACTCACAGCGCAGCAGGCAAACAATTAACGCAGGCTCCAAATCTACACCAGAATAAGCTTAAGGTCTTAAGCCAGGCTAAACGATCAGAAAAATGACCTCAGCATGCTGTCCTTTTGCTGAGAGAGCCAGAAAACATGCACTGGTCTGCTCAGTGGGTAGTGCGTGCTGACCTGTTAAAGAGGGTAGCACACGTGGAGTCCCATGGTGAGTATCCAGTGAAGTCACTCCTAACTTCTCACTGAGGTGGTGGCACATCAAAGAAGTCTCCAACTATGCAGCACAAAGCTGAACCAGGGAATAATTGTACTGAGGTAAATGGCTACAGTATTAGGGCTAAGACAGAAGGGCAGGATTCGCCCTACTGACTCCTCAAAAAGGCAAGATTAAGCCTCTGTCAATTTACTACTGCGCCTTAAGTACAACAGTGCACTAATTATAAGAGAAGCTTGGCACTGTCAGATACTTTGAAAAACATTTACTCAGACAGGCGCCTTTCTGAAATATTGCTAGTTTGCTCGCAGTATTTGTCAGTCATTTTAAAAAGCAACGCTTCCTAATGCCCTTTAAAACACGCAGCTCGGCAGCACCGTTGTTACTCTTCCTTCATATGCAAATTCAGCCTCTGTGCAAACCCTAAGATTTTCATACGTAGGCAAAACCGTGGGCAGCCAGCTAACACATAGGTCAATGGCAGTGAAAAGCTCATCAACACAACTCTAAATGAACATTTTTTGGGTAAGTTTGGTTTGGGTTTTTTTGGTATTGACTTAACACATCCCAACACAAAGATCAATGGGTGCTTGACTCCCCAGCCGCTGAGCCAAGGGTTTTTTTTTTTCTCCCATAGAAGACCTGACATTTTGGAAAGGGACCCACGATCAGTCGCAGCACGCAGTCAGAAGGAAGGCTGTGAAGCTCTGTGCACAGTGACAAGCCAAAGTACAAGCCACAAGCCAGGTGCCCGGACAGAAAATAACCATGGGGCCCACCTGGGATTCAGGAGACAGCTGCCATGGATCTGCCATGCGACATCAGGGCGCTCAGCTCATCCTATCATCTCTGAAATGCAGGGATGTAACATTTGCTCATCTTCGCCTGAAGAGCATCAGGCAGGGACCTTCTCTGACCCCGTATCTGGCCAGCAGCAAGCCCAATAGCTAACACAGGTCTGGTGTGCACCCCTCAGAGCAGCTGTATCCCAAACCAACACTTAAGAATAACAAGCACTTCAGTATTAACCAAACCCTGGTCATTTCAGTGCGGTTAGCACTTTGAAAGCCACACAGTGAGCAAATTAAACAAGCTAATCCAGCCAGCGTCAAACACTGCCAACGCGCATCAGTGAAGAGGACGGCAGGCTTTGCCCTTGGCTTGGCTTTCGCAAGACAGGCAACGTGCCCTTTATTTGCTTTTCTGTGATAACAGGTATCAAACGCTGTGCTGGTGTGAAGTCTGGAGGGAAAAAAAAAGCTGTCCATCCAAGGTCAGGCAATCCATCGCACTTTGTGCATGCAGGGAAAAGGCTGCGCCACTGCAGCCTTGCCGTCCCCACACTTATTCAGCCATACAATATGTTAATAGGGACCTTGGTATTGTGTGGCTAGTACATGGAGGTGTTTTATGTTCACAGCCACATTGTTGGTATATCAACTGACATTTACATCGGTTCTCTTCCTCTCCTTTATTGTGATTCATGCTCCATGCTAATTAAACAGCACATGACAAATGCATCATTATTAACAGCAGCTGGAGAGCTAGTAAATCTTGCCACAGCTTGAGCAGAGGAACCATGCAGTGTGACAGCATCCTCCAGGTGCTGAGACAGGGCTGATGGAGAATGCTGAACGGAGGTAAGGCTAGGAGGCAAGGCATAAGCACCTCTTGCCAAGTACCCATAAAGTAGTCTCAGACCCTCAGCAGTGAAGGATGGCTGTGTGCTATGTGCAGACAGCCGCAGGTAGTACCAAACCCTCACCCAACCGCTTGCGATGTGCCAGACCTTTTAGACAAGGGTCACCTGGCCGAGGCCATTTCCCCCCCACCTCACCCAGCCCAAGGTCATGAAGATCTTCTTTGCGTGCTGGGTATTTTACTTTGCACCAGGATCCTGCTCCACATCTCGCATTCTTAGCCCAGAGGCTCTACCAAGACAACCTTCATTTCTAGCCTCAGCCTAACATCCTCCCATCCTCAGCTTCCTCCTCTGGCTCTAGGGCACCGCGGCACAATGAAGCGGCTTGCACTGATGTACACCATGGGGATCTAAAAGCAGATCTTCAGCATCCTAGAACCAGGCAAAAAAAAAAAAGCCAGAGTGATACCAGACACGCTAACTTAGTTTAAATGGCAGCCAGGAGTTAAAACTCACATGCATATGCTGTAAAGCTATTTTTTCCAGGGGGCAATTACTCACAAGAATTCTAGAATCCTATATAGTTATTGCTTTTTTTCTACACATCTTCTTTTTGCCTCCATAAAAAAATATTGTTGTCAGACAACACAGCACTGAGGAAGGAAGGATGATTTGTGATGATTTGGTGGAAGAATTCTTTAAGAATAAGAAGTAGCTGATGCACTTCTACAGCAAAAGCCTGCATTTTTCATTACTGTTGTCACTGATTTATTTATACAGAGCAATTCATGTAGAAAACCTCCCCCCAGCACTGGGCAATCCAGGGCACAGCCACACTGAAAGTCACAGCCCATAACTGCAAAGTAAGCCTGTACAAAGAAAAGAAGAAAAGGTCTGACCGAAAGACCTTCAGGAATTTTACATCCTTAAAGGCTTCTGGGAACAGAGGATGCTCCTGAAGCTCAGGTGCTTGCACAGCATGTGGTGGTGACCCAGCGTGTGAAGGGTGTCTCTGGCAAAGGAGGTTAAAGCTTGTAAAAGCAGAAAGATTTTGACTCCTCGCTTAACTAGGAGAAGCTAGAGATTTTGGGTTTGTTGCTGACAAAAATACAATATAAAGGCACTCCCGTTAGATTTAGAGAATTGTTTCATGAGTCTGGCAAGTGTGAGGAGAACAGGCTCTTCATTGCAGTCTGCCTTTAAACCACTGCTGGTTCATGTGAACATTTCAGCAGCCAGACCTTTTGCAGAAGCTTCTTGCTAATGTTTTTTCCTCTGTATGAATACCTACATGGGGTGTTGCCATCTTCACTGTTCGCATGAGCTTCAAACACTAGCCTGGTTTCCCAGCACGGATGGAGACAGCAAACCCACCAGGCAGCTCTCTTGCACCTGAACCCAACGAAGGTGACCAAGTAGTCACAGCCTGCTCCTCACTATGGCAAGCAACCCCAGCAATGGCTCTTTCACCAGGCCACGTCCCAGCCCTGAAGAAGACTTTCTAAACCTGTCAGCTAAACAAGCATAACGGAGACCCACAGAAAGGGAGAAGAAGCCATCAGGATGAGCAGCACGCCCCACTGCTTCAGTCTCAGCCCTGCTGCTGTGTGCCCCCGAGAGCTCTCCATGTCCCATCTGCAACCGAAGATGCTGGGGGCAGCTACAGGGCTGCCTGCCCTACCCTGCTGTGGGTTTGGGATTTGCCTCTTGGCAAGGAAAGGGTATTGGTGTACTGCAGGGATGGCCAGAGGTAGGCCTGAGAGCAAGAGCCAGCTCCCAGACCCATCATCCCTTTCCTTCTGGAAAAGCTGTCCCAGGAGCCCACCAGCACACGTGCATGGCAAGGAGGAGACCAGACAAGGTGGAGTATTCCAGAAGAGAGAGAGAAAGAACGCAAACCCAGGGTCAGGGTGGCTGGATGCCATCGTGTCCTACATAAGGGCTTGTGAATGAGGGTAGGCACCATCCAAACCTCTGTGTACCATCTCTCCAACCTCCCTGATGGGAGCGATGAGCCTTGGACAGAGCTGGTACAGGAAGCTATACCAGAAACCCAGCCAGCCCCTGGCTCCATGCAAGGCAGAGTCCATCCTCATCCAAGTCTGTGGCAAAAACCAAGAGCACTGGTGACACGTTTGACCACCACTGTGTGATTCAGGCAGGTTCAAAACAGCTGGCACATCTGCTAGGCAGGCCTGAGCCAAGCCTGTGCAGCTGCATGTCTTTGCTCCAGAGCCTGGGAACCAGGCACAGAGATATCTGCAACTGAGCTGGTGTGCTGGGACCATGCAAGGTGGGACAGGGTCCGGCCCTTGTGCCGCACCGCAGTTGCATCTTTAGCCAGCTCCTGTCCTTACAGGCATTAGTTTTTCACCTCCCATTTCACCAGGTCAAATCAACTACTCCTAACTTTCTTTACAATGAAGGTGGTGAGACACTGGCACAGGTTGCCCAGAGAGGTGGCGGAGGCCCCATCCCTGGAGACATTCGAGGCCCGGCTTGATGAGGCTCTGTGCAATTTGATCTAGTTGAAGATGTCCCTGCTTACTGCAGGGGGGTTGGACTAGATGACGTTTAAAGGTCCCTTCCAACCCAACACATTCTATGATTCTGTGGTTCTAACTTGCATTTCCTGCAGTTGGGCAAGGTCTGCCAGCTCCAGCCCCATGCACTAACCCCCTGCACCACGTCTGAGGTCGGGCTCCTCTCAGCAGTGGCACACATCACCCCAGTCCTGACCTTCTCCACCTGCTCCCTGCACTCATGTCCCAGCCTCCCCCGTTCCCCTTGCTCTCTACACCCCCACACCCTCACATCCCAAGTATCCCCGCGGACACCCCTGTCTGTGGGGTCATGCAGAGGCAACGGAGCTGCTAGTTCTGCTGCGTGATCAGTACACACTGAGTCACTCTGGCTCCAAGCAAGCAGCTGGAGCTCTGATGAAGCTATGTAAGCATAGGATGGCCCACTGCCGAGTATCCTGGCCCTCTAGCTGTAAAATCAGCTCCCATCATAAGTCATCTGATTATCGAGTACCAGGGAACAAGCCGGACTAGAGGTGACACCCCTCCACACCCCCAAGGACAGAGATCAATGTTTTGAGACACACTGCATCTGCACCAAGCACGAGCATCTGAAGCCAGCCACTGCTTTCACAGAAAACAAACCATAATGCTGCTGGTAATCTCGCAGCATCTTTCCACCATCCCCCTGCATCCACCCAGGAGAACGAGCACAAAGTCCTGCAATTCACCCTGCAACTCAACTCCAGGGCAGCAGAGACCACCGAGACGCCTTCCCCGGTGGTGTGGGAGGAAGAGGCAGAGGAAGGGCAGCACGGATGTGGCAGAGGTGTTGGGAACCTTCCAGAGAGCTGAGCAAGTGCCACAGCAGCGAGCCCCAGGGAGGCGGTGCACTGCCCCAGCTCCCGAGCTGGCTGGTTACGACCACCTCGGGCGCACCGGCAGTAAGCTGATGCTGCAGGAGATGCTTCAGGGGAAGGAGACAATGTCAGCGTGCTGAACACTTACCATCTTTGACAGACCTTTGAACAGGAGGTCAGTCATCATGCTACAGGCAACACAGTATTAATTTGTCCAGCACAAATGACATTTTTGTTATCGCTACCCCATGACTCAGCGCTTTGCATTTTTCATTTACTGCCATTACAAATGAGACAAGAGCCAATGCAAACGGGAGGGACACAGATGCGAGTCCCTCAATAGGGACGACGGAGAAGTCTGCCGAAGAGCTGGTACCGCTGGCACAGCACGAGAGCTCTGTGACAGCTGGAAGAGGAATGAGTACAAGCGATGTGTAGCCAAGCAGTGTAAATTCATCATGTGTGTGAGGGAAATCTCTCCGTGTCTGCCAGCACAAAGTGCGTCAGAGCTTAGACACAGAGCTGAATCTTACACTCGCTGAAGTCAGCGGTAAGGCTCCTGTGGACCAGGACATGTTCCTTAACGCCTTCTGTAGGTAAGAACCAGGATCCTCACCCAACTTGTCTGCTCTCTTATATCACGAGAACCCAAAGCTCACTTGCTTGCAAAATAAATTAGAACGAGCTTCAGCAAGATGTTAAAGCAGCCAGCTGATGAACGCCACGCTTATGAGATCAGGCAGCATTTTACATCGCTGAAACGGCACGTCCCACGGTAGACGAGGGAAAGAGCGGGTAGCTGGCTCTCACACCCAGGGTCAGAGCTTTTCCGCAGATATGTGGGTGGCATCCCCCAAGGCCAGCCGCTGGATGAAGCGGGCAGCACATTTGGTTGCTGCAAGCGAATTGGGTCATATGTGTCACTGCGCGGTACAAAGGGTCAGCGTAAGTCTTTACAATTAGACCGTGTCGGCTCAGGTAATTGCCACTCCTGGTTCGGACCAGGAGCAATAAGCTACAGCGGGGTAAGGGTCAGTTTTATCCCAACGAGCCTGCCCTCACCTCAGTGCTTTTGCAGGTCAGGCGTCCTGCCAGCCCAGGCTTCCTTCTAACCTGTCAAAAAGCGACAGCATTCTCAAAACTAAATCAGCAGCTCTCCCAGGTTGCTACAGGCATAATTAAAAGAAACTGACTGACATTTTAATATCCATTGCTCTTGAATCAGTTATGAGGTCGCTGAAAAGATGACTTCGTCTTAAGCTTCAAAATGCGAGCCCGTCAGAGAGCGCACGTTATGGCTCTGGCCGGTATTCAGACTCCGGTTAAAATAAAATGAATGCCGTTCAGCGTTAGGCTGTAGCTAAACTGAGCCAGTGAGCAGGAATGTTTTGTGCTCCAGTAGCATGTGAAGACAAGGAAGCTGAGTAACACTGTCACTGTTATATAGGGAGAAGGCCAAATTCTGACCCTTTCTATCTTGATTTAGACGCAATTTCATTGCCACTGGTGGAAGCTGTCCTACGGAAATCTACAGATGCACTAAAAAGTGCAAAAAAGCCAGGGGGCGGAGGAGGAATACCAGCTAAATACATGGAAAGGTACCTTCAGAGGGTCTCGGCTGCACCACATGTCAGCATGACTATAATCAGGTTCACCCCAGTTAAGCAAGTCTTCCCTCAGCAAAAGATGGGGCTATGGGAGGCTGCAGCTCCCACGTTCCCCAGATCCCTGGAGCCCCACCACAGCAGCAGGTTGTGTGTAAGGGAGCGGTGGCTCCTGGCATCATGGTCCCCGCGCCTCGCAGGGATGTCCCGCTGAAGAAACCATTGCCATTTCCTCCGTAATGGCACCCAATTTGCAGAATAAATCACCACAAGATACAGTGGGGCCAAATTAAATCATAAGGACTGTACCTCCACACCAGCCAAGGACCAGCAATAAACCACAGAGCCTATTAATAACTTTATTCCAAAGCAAGATAGGTATCTCAAGACTAGCTACAATGAGGATCTATTAAATCAATCACAATCAAAACCTAGTCTGCCTTCAAGTGACTTCCAATTAGGATGCAGTAACATCATTAAAGGGCTCAGACAGGCAAATTAAAGAGCTACACTGAGGAGGATTCGTTTCCCAGAGGGCTAATTTTCATCATCCTCAGAAATAAAAGCCTCCAGATTTTCCACTTTCTCATTAAAAAACAAAAACAAACAAAAAATACGTTATCAAATTAAATGACTTGCTAACATTATGTCACTATTGAGTTTTTCCTTTTTGCAGACATTTTATCTTTTTTCTACCCAACTGCCACCAAACCAAAAGGGTAAAATTGTGAAGCAATGCCTTCTTCACATCTGAATACCCACGCTTGATCTGAAGGCTTGATAAAGAAAAGGACATGATGACAGGAAAAATATTAATTACAGCTTTGTTGAACGGTTTATATTTTTAGCAGGGGAACAAAGAGAGGAAGCCTACTTGATCATTCAAAGAATCAGGAGCCAGGCTGAAACAGAGGGATGAGCTCGGATTAAGGGGGCAGATTAGAAAGCAGAATCTTGCAAACCAATTTCAAAAATATGAGAGCAAAGAGGACACGATCCATTTATCTGTTTAGCGATCTGAGAAGTAACTACCTCAGTAACTCCCATACGTTTCTGCCATACATTCAAAATGAATCTAAGGCAAAAGTAGGAGTTTCCCATGTCTGGGAAGGGAACTTCTTTTTTTAAAAAATATATAATTGTATATGACTATCTATTATTTATTAATATATTAATTAAAATAGTACTAAAATTATTAAAAATTACATATGTATTATTTCTGTGTAATGCTATGTATATTTATAGATATATGAAATTAAAATTAGCTGCCCATAAACAGCAATATTTGCCCAGCCTGAACATTTAATTAACAGCCTGAAATCCGTGTTCTTATATCACATCAGAGTCCTCATCAGATATGAGAGGCAGGTGGTGGAAAATTCATCTCCAAGAAACTACAGGAAGAAACATCCACCATCTTCCACGCTGGCAGTCAGGTGAAGCCCTAGCGTAAGTCAGGGATGTCACAGCTTTTCTCATTTTCCTTTGACAAACACTGGCTTGTACAAATCACCTCTGAACCAAGATTACTACAGGTTATAGTCATGTAAAATAAGGCTTTTTTTTCAATTTGGTGTAAGAGCCAGAAAATAAACAAACCTGAAGGGAAGACCCCAAATTATGTCACTCCTGATGTAAATATCAGCTAAAATATCATTGCTCTCACTGACCCCTCCCCGCCCCTGAGTTCAGCATTTGCTTTCATTCCTCTCCATCCCCACCAGTCCCTTCTCACCTCCACCCACCCCCCTCCCCCCTTTTTTTAAGACTTTCACTTAAAAGTGTGAAATGAAATGCTTGAAGTTTCCCAAGAGAAACTTCACTCACACAGTTGGCCACATCTGACGAGCAAAGTCATCTGGCTGACCTGAAATTGCTTTCCACTCCCCCCAGTTTGTGTTGGGTTTTTTTGGGTTTGGGGTTTTTTTGTGGGGGGATTTCGGTTTTGTTTTTAAATTAATAACTGGTCACACAAAAATGCCACCCAGCCATATTTCAGTCCCCATCCCTGGGATGCCAGCAACAGCCAGCTTCGGGCAGTGTACAGTCACCGTACATGTATTTCCATACTGAGGGAACCCCCGCTGTTGGGAACCTCATCCCAGTTCACACACCCACTGCTGAAACCTGTCAGATACAAGCCACGTCAGAGTCGATGCCCATTTCCAGCTGCACAATTTTCATTTGAACGGAACGGGAAACGGAGCATGTTTTGCACATTTTTGTTTTGCGCATGTTCTGCACATGTTTTGAGCAGAAACCACGTCAGGCACAGAGCCCGTTGCTCTTGCAACTCAACACGTTCGTACACGGCCATGAGAGCGACCGCCTCCTCCACAGGCTCACTCAGCCTTAGCCAGCCTGTCATACCTACAGCAAAATACACCAATGGCCCAAAACTGGAAGGACAAGAAACATTTCTTCCTACATGATCTATGAACTGTATCTGAAAGGAGGACATGGGTGACTCCACCTGGCATCTTTAACAGCTGCCCCATCTCCTTTTTATTCTAGCTTTTAAAATGTTAGGTCTGTTGAAATGGCAGGACTGTGTGGTAACCATCAGAAACTCACAGGAAATGTTAAAACAGAAAGATCAATAAGACAGAATTCAAGAGGTCCAGATCTGTTTTCCAACTGCAGCCTTGGCTGCTGTGCAACCATAGAGAAAGCCAGCTCCCTCTCCCCCAGGCTCCAGCTTCCCTATCTCCCTTCATGGGATGGAAATTATTCTCCACCTCTTTGGGGTGTCCCTTAGCAGTATGCTCTCAGCTGAAGAAAAAATGGCTAGACTGAAATATTTTTCCACGGCAAATAAATTTCATATTAAAAATGATGATTTTTTTTTTTTTCAAATTGGATTTGGCAATTAACCAAACCTGTGCCTTGCTCCTGTGTGGAGACACAGAGAAGGCATATGCAAGACTGGGGGTTTTTTTGTTGTTTTGGGGTGCTTTTTCTGTTTGTTTTTTTGTTTTCTTTCTGTTTTAAAGGCACTTTAGTTTTCTTTAAGACTGTGCAGGAGCCCAGACACAAGGTCACACCTCACTGCGCTGCTTCCGCAGTTCTGCATAATCCCAACCCTAAATGCCAAACCAGAATGGAAACCGGCCGGCAGGTTCTCAGGCTGGGCTGAAGGAAACACCTACACTAATTTCATACAACATTGCTGTCAGCAGAACGAGCAACAATTGTAGCAGCTGCTAATTTCATGCCTCACTTTCTAATTTCACAGGCCAAACGCGGCATGGGTGCAGGAGAGCCGTAATTCCCCAGTACGGCAGCAGTCGGCTTGTTCCACAGCTGCCCTGGGCAATGACTAAGGTGGGTGCTGATTTATCTCAGCAGACCATTTGGCTCCATAGCACAAGACTGGAAATAAAAAAATAATATTGTGGACTAAATTAGCACTGGTTTATCTCCACTGACAGCAAAAGGCAACAAATGAATCAGGCGACACGAAGCAGATGAAGGAGAAACGAATGCTGAGGACGACAGCACAGGCTCATGTACATTGTCTGAGAGCTCTCTTGTTTATGGCTTCAAAATGCACGCCAAGTTCTCTCTAGAAGTACATATCTTTAACATAAAATATGCCTTAAAGCATAGAACCATCTGCAGGCACCAGGTCATAAGCGTTTTGTGTGTAAAAATATTTTCGAGCATCATCATCCTATATGGGATGATCATACTTTCTATGAAGAGCAAGCCTGGCAGTTGCACCTCTTATGCCTTGCTCCAGGCGCCAGGTGTGCTTTCTGCTAGAGGTGAGACATCGTACATGCACATCGCAGCTCCAACATCTGGTAAGCTGTGCTACAAAATGAGGTCGACAGGTTGGTTGCTTCTCCTTAGCATGTCGTCTGTAGATAGCTCTCCGGCAGCTGCCAGCTGTGACGCCTTTCCCCCTCTAGCATTTTGCTTGGAGAAGGGACTGTGTTTATCCCTCTGTGCCGGGCACCCTGAAGCCGTGACCCTCGAACACAAGCAACAAGACCACTGCAGTACAGTTGCATGCGTGCAACCCAGGGTCATGGATGTTCTGCTACTTCTACAGAAGTCAAAATGAATTCAGTGAAGCCAAAGCATCCTCCACTCATGTAGAACAAACCAGTGTAAGCCAGAACACCATTTTGAAGATAAGAGGATCCCTATGGGAAGGGTGGATTTGGTTTCAACTCCCCAGCAAGCCATTTCTTTCAATCCCTTTATTATTTCTCCCTCCTTGGGGAGCATCATTCTCTTCCTGACCAGCCTCACTCAGCAGCAGCTTGTCTCTCCCAGGTGCTCTTGGTGGGTGTTTGCAGGGGTGCTGCGGAACTGCAATGCTGGAAGGACATGAAAGGCAAAGAGAAGAGTTTGCGCGAGAAGCCCTCATTGCAGGGGCTTGAAAAGATCTGTGGAGATGATGATGGGTGGTAGGGGAAGAGGGGCAATATTTCAGCAGCCAGAGAAATAGTTTGGAGCAGAGGAGGCTGGTGCATACAATGACCCACTGCTGGGGCATCATACTTTTGCAACAGAGATACCCTTCCTCAAATCAGTGCCCCTTGCCCAGTTTACCAAGACAGACCCAAGAGCTGCTCTTCCCCGGGGAGCAGCACCAGCCAACAAGGTTTCATCCTCTATTCGGCACCTTCCTCTGGAAAACACTTAGGGCAGCCAACATACACAGCACACAACTCCACAGCTCCCAGCTCCGCCCTGGTGCCCTTACCACCACCAAATTCTTCTTGCCAACATTTGGAGAGAGGCAGGAGGGTGCAAAGCAGCTAAGGCTGGGGCAGGGTACAGACAACAGCTTTCAGAACGATGCATCAGCTGAAGAGGCTGTGAACAGACCGGGTTAAAATCGCAACAGTGGCCTGGAGAACAAAGCACTTGTGGTTAGGCAAAACGTGCGTCACAAGCGCAGTTGAAGAGCACGGTGCATCCCTTTCCATCTCCAGTCTGTCGCACACCCTGCCCTGCTCAGTAGCACCCAGCACTTGCTACAGATCAGTTCCCCTGTGTGGGGACTGATACAAGGTGAAATTCTGAGGACCACCAAGTCTCCAAGACTGTGAGCTAGAGCCATGACTTAAAGGGGACTTGCAATCACCATAGAGCCCCAAGGACTTGGCTTTTACCTGATGAGCAAAGCACACAGTGAGAGAGATCACGGCTTTGTGTAGGCTTCTGCTCGCTGCTCGTCACTGCTGCACTTGAGTGGCTCAGAAACACAGAGAGATCTTCTTTCCAGAACCTCTCCTGCCTGGCCATTGGACATGGCACGACTCACCCAAGAGTGGCAACGCAGGAGTCAGATGAAGATGAGGGAGGTCCTGTCCTCATGACTGCCTTCCTCCTGCTCCTTTTCTTCCTCCTCTGCCACCGTCCTTCCTGCCACTCAGCACCCACAGCTGGTGCAGGGCCAGGCAGAGCTGTGGGCATACAGTGGTGCCACATCTGCCGAGAGGAGCAGCAGGCAGTGGAGCTAGAGTTGGCCTCCTCAGGGTCACAGCCTCCAACTACACTTGGTGCCACTGGTCACCACCTTCTGGGCCCAGCCACTCAACCAATTTTCCTTCCACTGCACTGCCCATCAGCCCACACAGTGTTTGTTTTCTTCAAGTTCTCAGGCACATCTTCCTTGTGGATTGGCCCCACAAGGCCACCTGCCAGCTCCCTCAGCACTTGAGGGCGCACCCCAGCCGGCCCTATCAGGGATTTGTGTATCTCCACTTTGCTTAAGTGTTGCCTAGTCTCATCCTCTGCCACCTGATCTAACTGTATCCTCTCGCACTAAGGGTACCTCCTCTTCCATGCTCCAGCCTTTCCCCCAGGTCTCCAGAGCCTGGGATTTCTGAAGTCTGGTCTTGCTAGGACCATCAGGAGGACTGGCAGAACCTAGACCAGCCTCAAGTGCTGCCATAGCCCAGTGAAGGCCAGGAAAGTCCTAATAACAAGCAACGTAAGTCCTAAAATGTGACCATATGATAAGCTTAATCATTACATTTCTTCAGGGTAGCTTGTATGGGGCTATGTGTTGCACCTGTGCTGAAAACAGCCTTTGATAACCCTGGAACGCGCTAGGTATTGCTGAATGCTGCTTGCACACTGCCAAGGGCTTTTCTGCTCCTCAGACTGCCCCACCAGTGAGCAGGCTGGGGGTGCACAAGGCACTGGGAGGGGACACCACAGGGACATCTAACCTCAACTGAACAAAGGGATATCTCACACCATACAGCACTGTGCTCAGCAACAAAACTTGGGAGTGGAGGTTGGCTGGACATCAGTTAGTTGGCGGTCAGCCATTGCTTTCTTTTGCATCACTTGTTTTTCCTTGGGCTTTATTTTCCTCTCTACTGTTTGTTTTGGTTTTTTTTTTCCCCCCCCCCTTACAATTTTTTTTTAAATTATAAAACACTCTTTACCCGAACCCATGAGTTTTCTCCCTTTTGCCCTTCAAAAGCAGTAACACACAGAGCCACCCTTCCTTGCCTCAAAACGTGTCTTTAGGACAACGTAAACATACATTTTAAAGCAATGAGATAAACCTGGAACTGTGTATTTAGTTTGCCTCTCCCACCAAAGCTCTGTAAGATTCAGAAAGGAAAGAGTACCCCTTTCCTTTCCCTGGTTGAAAGGATTCTCCAAGAAAGTCTCCCCTGCAGCAGGCTGCCCAGGAGTGGCCCCAGCAGCCCCTCACCGACTGCACACATCATTGGAGGGGAGAATAATTAGGAAAAACAGCCTCACAGCATAGATGTTGTGCTTAGGCCATGACTATTAATTGGGGTGGAGGGGGGAAGGAGTTTACCAGCAGAGGCAACACATCTGGGGATCCATTTCTTCTAGCTGCTATTAAAGGCAGTAAGAGGACAGTGAGTCCAGTTTTGCTGCAGCCCTGAAACACTCTGCAGTTTGCCCAGCTCACGGACAGGGATCTGCATGACTAGATTTGATTAGGTGCTCTTGGCACCGGCCTTGGCTGCTGGTCTGAGCTCCCCTGTCTTAAGCAGCAGTAAATGAAACAGGAATTATGCAACACGAGTGCTGAGTGATGGAGTACCAACTGGAATGGAAACAACTTCCCCTCAAACCAATAATTTGCAGACATGCTATATCATTTACTATTATTTCACTGTAACCTTTCTCCATGAGGAGAAACGATATTGTACACAGGGGGTTATATCTGTGGTGTACAGCTAAAGGCTCCTGCAAGGAGTTGACTGCTGGCTACAAGATGCTTTCACGCTCCACGAAATAAGACGAGTTCCAGTTCAAAGTCAGCACCGGATGCAAATGATTCAATTTCTTCTAAGTCGCCGTGGATTTTTTCAGCCCAAGAGCAGAAAAATCAAGTCCTTTTTGGCTTTCTTTTCATCAGTAATAAATATCCACTTGAATTTACATCAAGCCTCACGAAGCAGCAGGCAGCCGCAGTGCCTGTTGCTAGCGCAGAACTTGCTTGTTTCTCCCCTTCTCCACACACCTCCTGGTCCGATTTTCTGCACCCCTCGACTTTCTCTCCAAATTTCTGCAGGGGTCAGGGAAGGCAAACGCAATTCCCCAAGGAACCTCCCCACGCGTTGCTTCAGCCAACAAACTGCCTGGGGAAACATTAAACTAAGAAGTTCGGTATCTGCATTGCGGAAGATAAACACCTTGCAAAGCAGGTCAAGCAATATCCAAGGACAAATCTCTGATTCAAGGGAGGCAAACTCAGAGCAGGACCATGGGGAGTGTAAGCGGAAGGAAAAAAAACAAACCACCACCAGAAAGGCACTGGAAGCAGAAGTAAAGATGCTAACTGTGGCATGAAAACTGAGAATTAGGACAACACAAATGAAGCTTGAACCACAAATACAGGCAAATACATCCACACTGTGGAAGGACAACACTATTGGGGCTGGCTGCTGCCTCCCCAAAGTTTTCCGCAAGGATTATGGAGGGACTTTAACCGACGGGCACATGTGCAGATGGTAGAACAGCAAGTGTTCAACACAAACCTCTTCCTTTACAACCATGAAGACTTTTTGTTCACCTCAACAGAAGCATCCTACCACGCTTTCAACTTTTTGCTAAGCAACATGTCACTTCCTAACTTGCTCTTTGAGGTATTTTCAAGAGCCTTCTGGTGGGTGTTGTAGGGGTTTTTTGCCCCGTAACGTCCTGCCCCATTCACCCCACACCACAGAAAGACCCACACAGGGAACTCACTGTGACTCATCCCCAAAGCACCATTCAGCAGGTGGTTCAAGACAAAAATCATAATGTACATCCTGAAAGAGATATTTCTAACCACTCTCGCTGCAAAGAGCCCTCCAGGGCTGGGCTCCAGCTGTGACAATTACGGGTTTGAGCCTCAAACGCTATAGCCACCGACCGAGCTGCTTCAGTAAGCCTGGAGCTTTTGTCACCTCCACCTTTTGTCCGAGCCACTCGACACCTGCGACACCCATTTTACTGACAGCACGGGGTATGAACGAGCATAACCACAAACAGATAGCTTTTAGAATAGGAGACAAAGGCCTTGACTTCGGAGACAAATCTTGTAGGGAAGAGAAAAAGCAGGTACAGCAATGGGACTGAAGATGTTTCCTCCCAGGTTTATGCTGCGATCTCAAATACAGTTGATAACTATGGCCTTGCTGCAAAAAAACTTCAATCCCTGCTCAAATAAATGGTACAATAGAAAACACTTATTCAATGTATATCATTGGCATTTAATACAGTTAACTAGTAAAAATAAAGTTATTAATTGCACTAAGTTTTACTAGATGTGCATGTTCCTCAGAAATGTAGCTAAGTGGGGAGAGGAAGAGAGAGTAAGTACTACCTGCTCTGCAGAGTCACACACACTCATTTATTGTTTCCACTGCGGTTTGGGTTTGCTCCCTAGCACGCTGCCTGCGAAGCAGCCTGGCAGAAATGACTTACCAGTAAGCAAGACCTTCTTGCTCTTTTATGAATGATCTCTCTCCTTCCTCTTAACCTCTTCACACAGCGGGGAGCCCAGGTTGCTAAATACACCGCCTGCTGTGGTTTGTCGCTGGCTGCTGTCAGCCTTTTTTTAATGACATGTTTTCCCACCCAGCAGAGCTACCCCCGTCTCGTAATTTCTAGTAGCGCATTAGCGTCTCGTTACACAACACAGACCGAGGCACTAATTGAAACGCAAAGGACAGAGAGCCCCGGCATTAACTTGGTAGCGGAGGACGGATCCATCACCCAGCCCTTTCCCCTTATGACTGGTTTTAAGCTGCGATGAACTTTCTGGTTGTGATTTAAGGTCGGGCTGCGCTTACAGCTGTTCTTTGCTGTGCCAGGAAGGACAATCTGAGCCCGGGGATTTCTGGGCAGCTAATGGCCCGTGAAGGAGCGATGGACTGCTGATGGGCGTCCAGGTCGATCACTCACAGCACTGATGGCTGGGCCCCAATGGAAGGGGGCCCCTTGGCAGGTAGATGGGAAGGGGGTTTGGGGCAGCGATGGCACCGTAAGGCCCAGGAAAGGTCTTTTGGGGGAAAGGCTCTGTAAACTCTGTTTATTTGTTTCAGTATTTTACTATCTAATTTGATTCCTCTTGACTGAGGGCTAGCTGGCCCCCACCGAGCCATGTCAGGGGACAGCATGGCTACTTCTAACTGTCATCTCCACTAGCACCATCATTTCTTTCACCACCTGCCACCATTTGAAATTGGGATTACATGAGGTTTATGGTGGGCCATTTCCTTGCTGATGAAGCCTGCTCACATCAAGCAAGGGAATTTCCACAAAAGGAGAAGGATATCTTATGGTAGGCCAGAGCTTGATGCACACAGACCCTTTTCTCCAGGGTGACTGCTCACCTACGCACCCTGTCTTTTCTCAGAGTCCTGCATGAAGGGCAACCAGCCTTCCAAAAGGCCACCAGACGCTCGCCATTAAAATCCACCCACGGTCTTCGTACAACCTCGATCAACTCTGATGCTGCCATAACTAAGGGACGTAACCAAAAGGGCATCACCAAAGCTTACTCTTAAAGAAGAGCAGCCGACTGAGACTGAACCATCACAGGTGGCACCAAAGTCATTTGAATTCAACACCACAAACCCTGTGTTCTCTGTCTAAATAAGCTTTCCTGCCAAGCTACTCTTAAACAGCCAGGGCTAAAAGACCTTAATTGCCTTCTTGTTTGTGCTTTTTCCAGACTGTGCAGTGTGACAGACTTTTATGTACTCCGAGTTGTTCTTTATCATCTCTTTTCTGATTAAATGAGGGGAAAAAAGAAGATAGAATTCAAGCAAACCCACTCTGAGAGCAAAACATATCAGTACTTTGCCCATACTTCATTCCAGTTTTGTAAAAACGCAACAAAATCCAGCAAAGTAACTTTTCAGCACTACAGAGTCGGAAGTAGTATACGTCAAGACAAATTTCCTTCTTATCAGGCCCTTTCCACAGTACTAGTTTTATTTAAGGAAAAAAAAGAAAAAGAGAGAAAAATTCGTATAATTTGCCAGCAATTAAAATGACAACTGGAAATAAAGCATTTCAAAAATATGATTTCTCCATTTTCAGTACATAGATACATCCAACCAGTAGTCTCATACTTTTCTCAGATAAGACTATTAAAACAGAAATCCTAATCTCCAGTTAAATGAAGGCTTTACAAAACCCAAAATAAAAGTTTTACTGCAGACAAATTGATTCTTTTAAATTGCAATGAACATTTAATTTCAAAGCAAGAAAAACAAAACCAGAAACACTTTGCAAATGTTAAAGTGTTTTCAATTTTGCAATTTCTCTTTTGAGAAGAGAAGCAAGAACTGAATGCTGAATGAATGCTTGGGCTTTCCTGGTCCACATCTTCCTCCTCCAGACACAAGGACTTTAAGATGCAAAACACTCAAAAATCTGTGTTGTTCTAATTGGAAATTTGACCATAAGGCCACAAGCTTGTAATTCATAACAACAGATTTTTGGCAGAATCTATCGAACTCACTAAAGCTTCATCTGGTGTCAGCACAAACAGCATTATCCCACAGAGACAAAGGGCAGTTGGATTTAAAAACATTGCAGCGCTGTCTCCTGTTGAAGACATCCCATTCTGTGGCCCATAAACATCCTGCTAGCAGGAACCAGCAGGTTCCTTGGAGTAAGAGCAGCCCAGTGGTCAATTGCTTTCTTATCTCTTTGTGCCTGATGTCCACTTTAAGCTTGCTGAATTTGGCTTCCAGGTAGAACTGGCCTGTTCTACTTTTTCCTCTGCTTTCTCCCCAGTTACCATCCGTCACTGTTCTCAGACTTCTCTCCTGAGGACTCTGATCCACTTGCCAGTGCTGAGCTCCTGGATTTCACCACAAGAAGGCATCCTCTCTAACCCCAACGCTAGGTTTGTGGCCTTTGTCTGAATTTTTGCAAGTTTGTTTGGTGGTTTTTTGTTAAACCACGCAGAGATCCATCAACACACTGCATGCCTGTGATGTCTTCTACTCATCTCAGCTCTCCAGTCCTTCCCTTTTCATGCACAGGGATGATACTAGCAGCTCCCCCCGGCCCTGTTGAAGGGTTTGGTTCCAGAAACCCACTCATAGACAATTCCCAGTAGATGCCTGGGGGGGTGGAGGGTTACAAGCACCATTGCATTCACTTAAAAAAACAAACAAAAGAACCCCACACACAACACAAAAACCAAACAAAAAACCAACTAAAAATCTAAAATGAAGCGTTCCCCTCATGCCAAGAGCAGGATCCCTCCTTCATTAAGGCATCCTTAGATCACTCCTCAGCAGGGACTAAGGGGATCCAAGACCTGACAAGAGCTTCAAGGTATCCCAATTTATCTTCCAGTTAACTTAAAGCAGATTTCTCTGCAGAGCCTTCCTCCTCTTCACACACACTTCACAGGGGCTGACACCAGCAGATCCAGCTCCTCACTACAGAGGCCAACATATTTCTGCTGGGACTTAAGCCAGTGCATGAGATCTCAAAAGGTACAAATGACTCTCAGATATCACCTCCCACTGGCACTCCATAGCACTTTAATATCACTTTTTATCTTTGTTATTTCCCACATTTTCAACTCCTGTATATTTTCATTGAGATGACCTTGAACACATTTCATGTTTCCCACAGTCAATTTTGAACCCATTACACACTTATAACCAAGTGAGATGCTAAAAAATACTCAGCCCTTGCAGCTTCCAAAGAAAAAGTGATATTGGAGGGAGGGGAGGAAGCCTTCACTGAACCAAAGGTAGAGAGGGCTCAAGCCTTATCAGATACCAGAATAATCCACCAGTCATAGGACACCATCCCCATCACAGAAACACTACATTTAGTATCCATACCCAGTTAGACACCAGAGAAAAAAGCCACAACACCCAAACACTAGATTTAATCCACTCCACTGGTAGCCTGCAGGATTTTTTTTTATTATTATAACAAGGGTTGGATCACAGAGGAACCACAAACTTGAGACCTTCAGAGCAGCCTCTACTAGAGTAGGGCCTCTCCAACTCTCACAGGTGCCAACAAAAGCCTCTGGTTAGTAAGGACAGCTTTTCAAAATTATTGTTAGCCTCTCTAACAAACTTTAAAACTAAGCAATAACCAATCCCAGGAAAACCTGGCAGATTTGTCAACTCTAATCCTACACATACTGGGTTGTCTACACCCAAGGTGACTTTGGTTTGCTAATAAAACAAAACAGAAGCATTACAGAGCAAGGAAAGCAAAATAAAATCTGTTTGGCAGAAGTAAATGACCACAGTTCACACACAGCACACTTAAATGCATTAGTCTGGCACGCTGGTGAAAGAAAACAAAGGTCCAGTAGTTTACATTAAACATCTAAAATACAGGCTCAGCAAGTGAAGTCTCTACAGATGTAATTTTGTCCCACCGTTTCGTAAGACATCAGCCACGTGTCCAGCTAAACATAACAACAACAAGCCTTAAGCCTTTAAAGATTTAAGCTGTTAAAAACTATAACTCAAGTAGAAAATGGTTTCTAGCAGGGCTTTATACCTGAAAGCCATCACACGCAATATGTGGTTCCACATCATGCTGCCAGTTCCAGGGCTACAGGAAGGAAAACCCCCCACAACTCCCCCAAGAAAACTTAGTGCCCTCCTACAGCCCTGACAGCATTCAAGGACCTCTTCAGCTGCAGACAGAGGTAAAACCTGGCCAAAATCAGCAGAGTTTGGTTTGAGATAAGCACTGCAGAGGACAGAGGCATTTCGCTGGGTTTTCTCTCCCAGGATAAACCAGCCTGGATGTACCAACAGCTTTGCAAACTTCAGGATCATAACAAGCCCGTAACACACAAAATCTTACATGGTACCAGCAGTAAGTTTTAGGTGGATCAGACTGCTCGCTATCCTTGGTCACAAGCTGCAATACTGAGATGCTGCAAATGCTCAGGGCTGAGCAGCCCAGTGTTTTCCACCACTGCTGACCTAAAACACCTTGACTCCCACAGCTGTAACGTGGACTGGTGGTGAGCCTTTATTTCCCTGCCAACCCCATGTGGCTAGTGATTAGTGGGTTCAGGTGGCTGCCATTAATCTGTAGATAGTGCCACTGCCTTCCCAGCTCTTGCTTGGTTACACAAACTCAAAACTACCGAGGGAATGAACCACCCTATAATGCAGCCTCATAAATTTTGTTACAGGCTGTCTCACTGCATAAAGGAGACGCATCCAACACAAGCTCTAGAAGAGCTTGGTGTTTGACGAGAGAAGGGCAAAAAAGGCTTAAAAAACAAAATCCAGCACTGCTGGTTAAAGAAGCCTGAACACAAGTACGTGAAGCAGGCCCTAGAGGCTGGAACCCTGATGAATTTAGCTGCTCTTCCTGCACGCAGTCTCATTGGTTTTCACCTACAGTTACCTCCAGGTTCCCAATACCCTGACCTGGAAAGTGAAAAAAAAAAAAAAAAAAAGAAGGTTTGTCACTGCTACAGGTGTAGAAAGCACAACTTGATGGCATTTTTTCAGTGAGACTGCAAAAGCACTATTCCTGTCCAGCAACAGGGGCCGGCATCTCGCCCTGCTCTGGCACAGCCAGCGATGGCGCTGGCTGGTCCTTCCAGCCTCGCACAATGATTATTCTGTTTTGCAAAGCTGCTTTCATGCTGCTTCAACGTGAGAAACCATGGGAGTCGGGCAGCCTGGCTGCGCCACTGCAGTGCGAGGGGGGAGTGCTGCAGGGGCCGCAGGTGTCTCTCGAGATTCCACACAATCCCTCACCGGGAACCCCTAATCCTGTCAGAGTCGATTTGTTGTCAATTTTCCACAGCGCTTAAGTACCAAGAGAGAATTGGTTTATCACGGGAAACGCTTCCTCTCCAAAGCTGTTTAATTATTTCCATATGCGTTGGGTAGGCACAAATGTGTGCAGGAGTGATTTACGGGAAGAGAGAAAGGGAAGAACAATGCAGGGACCAATCCAGCTCATCTCCATCAAGACGCGCAACTGCTCCTTACAGGTCCTGGTAATGGTCCATGCCATTTGATTTCTCTCACTATAGGGGACTACAGATCATAAAGCTGCACTTGAGCCTAACGCTGATGTTAATTCCTCTTCCCATTCCATCACCAAGGAGCAACATGCACGCACAGAAGCAGCTCAGCCCGACTGACACATCTCAGACCTCAGGGATTAACTTTCTCCCTCTCTCTCCACCGTTGATTCATTGTATGAATTTGGTCATCTTGAAAGTTGCTTGATTTCCAGAGTTAACCGTTTCCAAAAAAGAGGTCACTAACATCTGGCAGGAAGTTTCTCCATCTATAATATGGCTGCAGGAACGTTTACATACCATCTCTCACAGCAGAGTTACGATACTTCAACTACTGTTGGTAAGACTTTTGCAATCCCTGCACAAAAAGCGACATATTGATCTCATCGCCGTCATTACAACTGGAGATGCCCCTTCTCATGTCAATGTTTGGTATGCAATGCTGTTCGTCACAATAGGATTTGATGAAATTCTTCCAGCTTCAGGCTGAATTTCTTCTCAAAACCAGAAACAGTGAAAAAGAATCACACCAGAAGAACCAGATGAGTTTCCTAACCCCTGGGCTGGTGGATATTCTGGGTGGTCGCTTGTAGTCTTTTGTGAAAAGTACTTAAAAGCTCGAGCATTAAAACCAGATGTCATAACTTTGGAAAGTGTTGAGAAAAAGAGTACCTCATTTCCCAACACACTCTGCCTGGTCTTCAAGTCCACCAGGAGTCCATGAGAGCTTCTGAGGCTCAGCATTTGCAAAAACCAAGGTTCAGCCTGGATAGCTAAGAAAAGCCCCAAATTGGACATGCACTTGAAAATCTGGGGTAGACAGCCACCTTCTCCGCAGCACAGGAGACATCTGGTAGAACTTGTCTTCTTGTCATTTAGTATGGCTCTTAGGTTTTTGCATAGCCCACACTAATTTACAAGTGGGTTTGTTTTGACTTAGATACGTTTATCAGCCACTGCACATTGAGCTGATAAAATTTCTGATAAAATGCTCTTACGGCATCACTTCAAATCTGAACAAATTACTTGAGAGCTAGTACCATTTCTGTAAAGAGACAGTTGTAAATTTGTCTAAAGAAGAATGAACTTCCTACATGCTAGTATGGCAAAATTCACCCTCTGGTAAATAATAAAATGATTGAAAATGACAGAGAGTCATGGGTGGTCCAGCTGCCCCATGGCCTCATGTGGTCTACAGATTCAGTCGCTCGTAAGAACGACACTGGCTACGACATCCTAGAGGAATTCAAATTGCAGAAAGTGTTTTATAAATGCCCAAAAAGTGTTAGAAATGAGCGCAAGGCTTGTCTTCACTCTCCAGCTTCTCCATTAGTATCCCCAGTACATTGCTAATCTGGCGCTTTATCCTGCCTGGAGGCTGAGGAGTATCTGGAATATTCTTGACTGCTCCCTGTTCAAAATAGAAATCAGAGCCTCTCAGCTACCACTCTGAAATTTTCAGAGGAATTTACTTAATGAGCTTAAGTAAATACTAATTTTCCCACTGTATGGAAAATGTAGACCACTCTGCCATGAAAAGAAAGAAGGAAATAAAACAAAACCCAACCATTCAGTGGGAGATGACTCATTAAAATAAGAAAAAACAAGAATACTGTCAGTAATTGATGATTTAGAAGGTTTCTAAGTAAGAGATTCCAGGGCTGGGCATGGATTTGCTTCCCTCGTTATGGAAATCGCATGGAGAAACAGTGCCTCTTTCAACATCATTATCTTGAATTAGTATCGTGTACACTTCAGATACTTTCAATCACATTTTTCCTCCACTCAGGCTAAAAAACCTCATTTTTTTTTCATATCCCACTTCAAGGTCCTTCCTCCTCCTCCTCAGAGCAACTCGCTATTCCTTGCTCCTGAAACGAAGCAAGCAGTTGTTCTGCAATGTCATGTGTCTCCCAGTAATGGTGTTATAAATAAGGAGAAATAGACCCTGGGGCAAAAGAAGATATTAGTTGCTCTCATATCTTTACTGGCAGAATAACTGGCTGCACTGTAAGCCTGATTCTACTTGATTTTGCTATCTGTCACTGCTGTGGCAGGTTACAATTTGTCCCTCTCCCTCTCTCTGTCCCTTTGTCCTATGCTTTCCTTCCACCTGGGTTCCTGCCATGACCTGTTCCTACTGAAGTCTGATATAATGCTGACAAAATTCACTCTTTCCTTCATATTGTCTTCTTTCTTACTGTATCATATAATAAAATACCATTAATAAGGGATTTTAAGAGGGAGAGGCAATGGCCAGAAGAAGGGGAGATGTCTGGGCCAGTCTGGCAGGCTGAGGTTGAGCAAATGTTGGGAAGAAGTGAAAGACGGACAAAGCAGCCCCATTTCTACGTCTACAGTGCCCTTTTCCCTTCCATTAGAGCATAACAAAGATGTCCACTGGCCAAAGGTCTGAAAAGAAAGCAAGACCCAGCAGTGTAATCTGGATATTCAAGGATATATGAGGAACGCTGGTATGACCTCACAAGGGAAACCCACCAGTGGGACAGCCAGATGAATTTACGATGGCAAACGAAGTAGCAACGGCATGGTGTGCCAAGGGGAGAGGAAGAAAGGACAGTGCCCCTGAAGCAGAAGGATAAGCCAGGTGCCATGGGAAAGCTGAACAACCGTGATGTGACTTAACGCAATGAGAGCGCTTCCAGAGGGCAATTAGGCATTATAAGAAGAAACAGTCCAGCGTACTTCCAAACTTCTTATCTCCTCCACTTATGTGTTACACCCACCTGCACTCCTAACCAACATGAGGCTTGCATTGTTTCAACTTGGAGGTAGGTGAGAAAGAGGATTTTAGAGCAGGAGCTGAGCAGCAGCCAAGTTTGGGGTGCCGTTTGCCTGCTGGACCCTGATAACAACAAGCTAAAGCTCTGAAGCACAGCTGCAGTGATCAGCTTGGCTGACATCGTACTCAGCATCTGTGTGTGTAGCAGGACTCATGGCATTGAGCTCCTTGGTTGTTTTTAGTATTATTGGGACTTTCAGGGCAGGGAAGGTGTCTTTTTTTGTGAGCAAAAAAAAGAAAAAATTAAAATGTGCACACAGGTTCGTTCCCCACAGCTGAAAATAGGAATCTGTGGGACAGAGAAGGAAGTTTCAGCTCTGATTCTGAAGGAGGGGCTCAGGTTTCAGAGCTGCCAAGTGAGCAAACTGAACTCCCACATCCCTACGACCTGAACGTATGCAAAACTGGTTGTGAAATGGAAGGCTGCAGAGAAAGGAGAAAGAGGCCGGATTAGTATCAGGCCATTGAGCCCAGCGGAGAAGAGCAGGAGTGGATATTGCTGTACTCTGTGACCTGTATTTTCAATGTCCTTTCATTTATTAACAGCCTGCCAAAAATAAATCCTCAGCTGGCTTTGCTGCAGAGCAGCAGCATGGGCCCTTTGAAATTTGCCTACGTTTTGGACGCACCAGTAGAGCAAACAAACACAGTCCCAGAGACAGGACTGGAGGTGGGCAAGTCAGCAACCACCATGGTGTGGCCCATGCCTGAAACCTCCACAGGAGATAGCTGGGGAAACTTTTCCAGGAGAGGAGATACCACAGGGGCTGATTTTAGCCCACAGAAGAGAGTAATTTTGCGGATTAATCACAGCCTCTGCAAGAATGATGTTTCTTGCATGTACATTTTTTATTTCTCTCAAGGTAGACTCACTCTATCCTCCTCCCTAAGATACATCAGCCAACACCCCTGCATTTACTTTCCGGAGTACAGAATGGAAGTATGTCAAGGCTCCTGAAATGGATAACAGCAGTCTGTGCTCACCTGGATTTGCTCTGAATCTAGAGTGAAAACAGGCGGATCACTACAGCGATTCATGGAGTTGCAGTGCTTTAGGTTCACCCTTGTGAAGAGGCTGAGCTTCTGGCCCTGCAGCCAACAGTAGTGCTGTCAATAACGCTGTATAAAGACTGAGGCACTGTTCATGCTGTAAATAGGCACCATTCACTCAGTTCTCCTTGTTGGTATACCTAAACAGTGGCCTGCTGTCAAAATGGGAATATTCAGTATCTTTAATTAAGACCAGCATCTTTCATAATAACAGATTTGATACCTGGCCCAGATGGCAGAAGAAGGCAGAAGACCTAGCCCTAACCATGGCAGCAAAACTGTGGCCTTTGCAGGCATACCAAAGAAGCCAGACAAGGCCCAGGAGCAATGAACCAAAAATGAGCGACTATCTAAAGCGACAAAGGGACACAGAAAGACAGACTGGGACAAGAAGTTTCTCAGTTTCTCTCTAATCACTTTCTGCTTCTCAGGTGGTATGATCACCTCACACCTATGGGAAACGGGAAAGAAATATTGTCTTTTCCAGCAGCTCTGTACCTGTCTGCATCAGATGACTCACAGACCCCTCGGCAGGGAAAAATCTTGTCAAGCTGGGACAACGTGTTACTCACTGGTGTTGCTATCCACAGCTCTCATCCCTGTGCTTGAAGACCTCAGCCCTCCTTGGCACGCAGTTTGCCCTTGGGTGGGTGATAACAGTCTGGGTTCCCTTAGGTTGAAACACAAAGTATATTTTTAGTACCTTGCAAACGATCTGTAGACATTTAGCACTTTCCGTGGTGCTCAGAACCACTCAGGCGGGGAAGAGTCACCAGCAGAGTGCTGTAGCTGTGAGAGGTGGGTGGTAACACAGTTCAAGTCTCTTTTAGTCCCAGGGAGTGAGCAGTGCCCAAGTATACCTTCCAGGTCGTTATGATAGCCTAATTTCCTTATGCATTTCTTGTGGGTGAGGTCACATTGCTATTCTCCTCTGGTGTTGTTTGACTCTGTAACTGAGGAAGGAAATTACAACACACAAACTGGGGGATTTTTTGAAGAACTTGAAGTAGCACATAATAAAAATGTTAATAACGTGTTGCAATCCAGTTCTCCTCTAGTCAGATGGTTTTGCACCAAAAGGATGCTGTTGCAGATGCCCTGCAACCTGGTTAGTGTAATATCTAGGCACGAGAGGACATCCCAGAACAAACTGTTCTGCTCCAACTTCCCTAGAGACCAATTAACACTGACAGCTCTTTCCTCTGGGGCTGTGATGATTTAATAATTCAGCGTTGTTACATTTGCATCTGTTTCTGGTCTTCCCTTTACTAGTCCTCGGTGATGTGAGGCGTAGGAATCAAGTCGAAGAGCAAACCCAGACCGGTGGATGGACCTAATCCCACTCTTTTAAACAACTCCCTATCCTCGACACGTTGCTCCCTACTGCAGTAGCTGTGACAAGAGACTGGTGACTGGTACGAGTAACCTTCAAAAGGATTAGCCAGAGATGTGTGACTGCCAGTGAACAACTCTATTTATTACGCGTGATGAACAGCAAATCATTCTAGTAAGATACTTTTCCATTCATTCATTGCTTGAGAATGATTAGCAGCAAATCGCTCTTAGAAGCCTTTCCACTGGAGCTGAGCAAAACACACACAGGGAGATCCAAAAACTTTGTCCCACTCACCTGTGGTTAGCTGACAGCAATAGAGTTGGCCAAATGTTGGGAAAAATGTTGTGTGAACATGTATCTGTGTGAGCACACACAGATGTCCTGTCATCCTAACTTATATCTTCTGGTCTCCTGACCACGCCCATGCTCCTACTGGAGACAACATTTCCCTAGTTTTTTGTTCAGATGGAGCAGTGGTTACTCTTTGAACAACAGAGTTCCTGTGTAACCTATGTAACTGTGGATAAAATGGAGCATTTCCCTTATTCAGACTGACAGCCAACGGATACCAGTGCCAGGATTACCTCTACATCTGTCTATCATGGTGGACACCACGGACTTACCGAAACTAGCAAGCTTAAGCTGCTGCTTAACACGAGGAGCTGCCATTTCCACCCACCCACAGGTGTAAATACCATACCAGAGTTAACAAGAAAGAAACCAGGGACCCTGAATAAAGGTGTAAATCAACATCCCATGCTGCGTTCCCCCTCCCTCCCCACCCCAGATATATGAGATATTCCTGTGTCTTGCTCACCAGTGTGGTACAAATGCACCAAATGGCCGGAGCATGGCTAAACTGGATGCTACTTGGCTAAGGAGATCAAGGACCAGCGTGTCCCAAGACTGGTGCATAGGATGCTTCCCTTACATGTGTGAGACCCTACTCAAGACCTTGCCATCCGATTTGGAGCAAAAGCTTGCCTTCACAGACTAAGAGAGCATACGACTTGGCTGCAGAAAAGGTGACTCTCACGTTAAGGAGGCACGATGGCCTAACAGTTATTCTACCAGGCATAACTCAGGAGACCTTGCTTATCTTACCTCTTTCCTGTGACCTTGAGAAACTCCATCTATCCACCTGTTCCCACCCAACTTCACCATTACTCCTCTTTTATTTTTCATGTAATGACTGCTTACAGGTTCATCCCAAAAGGACTCTTCCCTGAAGGCATGACAAATTCAAATAACAGCCACTGAATTTCTCTTTTCGACTACACTCCAAAGTCAAAAGAGGTCATGTGTACATGGACACAAACAGAAAACCAGTGGGGCTACTTGCTTCAGATGATAATGCTGTATTTCACAGACCCATTCTCCAGCAGCAAAATTGTTGGCATTTTGCTCAACATCATATGACTCTTGAGTAGTGAGGACTCAGTGCATCTCCACTTGGATTTAACAAAATCATGAACTGTATTCGGCACAAAGAGAAAGTCACAAGATTGCAAAGAGCAGTGCTAAGAATGAAACTGCACGGAAGAAGAAGAGAAGCTCTGAGCTGAGGACTGACTACCCGTATAGCTGGGGCACCGGCACTGTATCATTGTCTGTATATTCACAGCTGCTCTTGGCCAGTAAGAACTGGTATGAAGCAGGGGCTCCAGATTAGCTCATGTTCGTGCAGAGCTAAAAATTACCTTTGGTTTTGACTGTTGTAGGGAACTCCACAGCTTCCTTCTCGATCTGTACTCATATTTTCCAACCCTCAAATATGTCACGTGCCCAGAGAAATAAATTCACAGCGGGAAGGAGCAGGTAGAAATCTCACATCTTTCATGGGTTGGAGGGATTTCTTGGAGGAACAGCAATTTTCCTAATTTACATTTTTTCTCCACATAACCTTACAATCCTCTTCCTTTCCTCCCGAAATCTATGCTGTGCAGTTCTTTTCCCAAGAGCCATAACTTTTATAAATCATTCATGAGAAGTAGTCATAAGGAATGACTAACATTTCGTCTTTAAAAAAGAGGGCTTACAATGCCATCCCTTCAAATCCGCAGTGGATTCAGGGCTCCATCGACAGGGCTTCAAATCGCACTGCGCCCTTTTCTGCACGGCAGGCCCTCAAGGCCACCGAGCCTTCATGAAGACTACTCCTTTGCAAAGACAACCAGCGATAACCACAGGTTTTTCTGCTGGGTCCTCCCACACAGCACTAACTAGTAATTCCCGCTGGCAACAATCAGACTTCTCATGTGAGTAATAACATATTAATTTGAGAGAAAAAGGATATTTAGTCATTCAAATCAGGAGCAGCCACGGCCTTCCAATTAAGGAGGCAGTTTGTTTTCTCCGCACAGTTTCCTGAGCAGACAGATATCTCAGAGACTAACAACTGGTCTTATCTACAGTTCAGCACTGGAAAAGCACAAGAAAAATGCATACCAGTCTGGACATTAAAACAAAGAAATCTGGCTTTATGTGCAGAATAACCACAAATGGTACATGACTGATTGATTACACATCGGCATACAACAAGCCCGCAGCTAATGAAGCATAATGCTGAATAGACGGACGTGAAATGAACTCCATTAAGTAGCCTACAATAAACATTTTGTTCCAAGGAAGTTTTCTAGACTCTTTTAAAAGCCAAAAAAAAATCACAGTAATATTTAATACCTGGACTGCTGCAACATAATTAATGAACTCTCAAAAACTTAGTAACAACCGTCGCAATAAAAAGAAAAAAAAAGTAGTTGGGCCAGGCGAGTCTCATTGTCTGGAGCAGACAGGACTCCCTCGTCTCAAAATAACCCCAGATGAACTTTGCAAGATGAACTCTGGAAAGCTGCACAAGACCATCCCGCCCTGGCTGTATCAGAAGCTCCCTCCTGGGGCAGGGAGAGCGGTGCCAGCTGCCGGTGAGGTGCAGGCTCTAACTCCAGCCTTTTGTCAGCTGGATTCCACCTCGCTGGGGACAACACAAACAGCCACAGACACTTCCAGGCGCTTGAAGTAAATGGCTCGGCTGGGAAACCCACCCACTTCAAAACCTGGCAAAGAGTTAAACACGGCAGTAGAGAACATATTGCATGGAGGAGGCAAGCAGCGCCGAAAACGCGGCATTAACCAGTCTGTGGAAGATTGGCCACTACCCCATGGACTCCAGGAGAACCTGGTCTCTGCCAAGCCAGGCCGGTTTACTGTAGCTGGAAACCCAAGTGCCACCTGTCTGCTGTCCTCACTAGGATACTGTATGCTACTTTTGCATCTATGTTACCAGCAATGATCATTTCCATGGATCATTCTCCCTCTTCAGACAAAAATACAATTTCCTCAATATCAGTCCTGAGATATGCAATCATAAATTTTTGAAGGTAGGCAAACCATCAAGTCTGAAAAAAACACTCCCTTTTTTTAAGCACTGACAGACGCCAAGAATCATGCTAATGCTGAAGGAAGAACGCTCATGGACATATTACACAAGTGAAAAAGAAAAATCAAAGTATTTTCTTTTTCTGCAGCATCTCACATCCTGATGTATCAAAGCACTTTACAACCCAGTGATCTTTCTGGTGCACCTTCGGGGTTTGCAAATATGCCCATCTGAGAGACGGAAAAGCTGAAAAATGCAGAGATGGTGTGTCTACCTGTTAGAAATGACTTCTCTCAGTCACTATGAATGAATATGTTATTTTGAGTCTTGAAACAGAAAGTGTGAAGAAGTGTTCACCAGAACTCTCATTTTCCACAGATAAGGTACAAATGCTTCGAGCAGCTGAGCTTTACAATACCTTTAAGAAATGACGGCACTCCCACAAACACATCCACAGGATTAGGCATTTCAAGCAAAGGCACCTTTTTTTTGTTTTCCTTTAAAAAACGTTCCCTGCAATGGTTTTTTTCATTGTTTATCTTGGAGTTGGAGTGACTATTTTTGCAGATGCTCAAATGGCAAATATGTCCTTTGATTCTCACAACTTTTGAAAATCTCAGTGATAATCCTAAAGGACAGACTGAAAGGAGGGAGCTCTTTTTCTTCCTCTAGCCGGTGAGAATCTCTAAGAGAGATATGCGTGACACATGCTCCCACAGCTGCAAACAGGCTGTTGGACTTTCAAGGACCCCAGCCTGCCAATCCCATTTTGTACCTCCACCTTCCTGCCGCATCATCAGTGCCCTCTTTTGCCCCCAGAGGACAAATGCCCACCTTCATCCCTTTGAAATTAGCTAGCGTAGAAGGAAATAAATTAAAACATGAAAACTTTGGCATGTGACGGACAGAAATCCATTCATCCGCCTCTAGTAGCTGCTCTTAGAAAGCACAGCGGTGTCAAAGAAATAATGGCTTTCAGAGGATCTGTGTTCATACCAGATTGCATGGACTCTGCTGAGGTAAACATCTACATTTCTGTATGTCACCATCAGACCTGTTAAAACTCCTTCCTATGGAAAGTCTTCTCTGTCGTAAAATGGTGGAGGGTAGTAAAGTATTTCTGTTTCTTTGGAGTTTCTCATTGTTGCAATTTTGATAGGACCAATCTGTTGGTGCGTTCTTCCTGTTATTGCCATTAATAAAAGAGCACAAGATCCTTATCTTCCAGTGACTGTGCTGACTCTGTAACAGTAGGTTGTGGTGGCTCAACGCGATGGGAAGTCACTCTGGAAATCCTGCATGACCTTTCACGCTCCTTTTTTAAACGACATCATCACTGTTCATCTCCATTTATGCTGATCACTTCATATAGCAGCATTTCCACCAGAGAGGGCAGTTAGAAAGAAAGAAGGCATACAGAAAGAAAGGAAGGAGAAAGTGTGTTTGCCTACACATAATCTCTAGGGAATTCTATTAACCCAAAGAAAACAATCCTGAGGATCAGAAAAACAGAGTGGAAAAGTAGATTTCTATTAAAATTTACAATACCTATTTACCACGGCCCACCCGAAATAATTTCAGCGACATTTTTAACTGTAGGAGACAAGTTAAAATACTTTGGCTGGACTGGCTTTATTAAGAGCTTATGAATTAAATTGAGAATGAATGCTTTAGTAGAGGTTTTCTGGCATCAAAGGACTAGCTGCAATAAGCTTTCTTGGACTAAGCTGAATTATTAATGTTGATTATATAAGAGTACCATTCACCTTTCAAATGCTGAGGGTAATTAGGAATCACTCAGCAGAATAGCTGGGGAGAAATCACTCGAACAACTTTCTTATGCAGCTCCTTTGAAAGAAAAAGAAAATTAAAACCCTGCAAGAAAGGCTGCTGTGTTGATATCCATGCTTTCAGCAGATTTCAAAAAGACAAAAAAAAAAAAAATTATTTTCTCACAAATTGCATTTGTAGTTAAACATTCACTTTTGAAATGGGATGTGTTTTCAGCACCACGGCATTAGAAAGAAAACGGAGACGTCGCTCTGAATGCTTAACAATACACTGAGCTGCTTGCTTTTAATAAAAATCTCATTTCACTAACATCATTCTGCTGAGGAAGATGTGTTGAATAACGCTGGAGAGCCACCGAACCAACGCCACAGTATTACATCACCGATATTAAATATTCTTCTTTGTGCATTCACGGCATGTTTCCGTGCATCTGATGCATGAGAAGTGGAAATGGCAGTGAGCTAAAGCACCTCAGTGTTCCCTTCAGCGTTAATCAAGCTTCCAAGATGTTAAATGCCTTCAGGGTTACACCCCTGACCCAGCCAAAACACTGCCACCAAACTCCCAACTTTATCTCCTACAGGCAGGAGGAGTCACTGAGCACCCGATGCGGGGAACTCCTGCAGCACAGTCACGCACAGGGCAATTAAAGGCTGACTTCAGGCACGCTCATTTCCCAGACAACGTTCCTCTTAATCTCTGAAAGACAAAAAAGGACAGCAATAAAATGTATGAATTAAAGAACTTCTTGCTTTTTAAAACAGCCCTGGACGATCAGTGCCTCAAATAAAATGGAAGCCGGGGCCTGACTCTGCGCGTGCTGCTGATGCTGAGCCTGACTCACCCCACCAGTGGAACTGGTAAAGCCAGACAGGCTCATCCCTGGGATGGATTTTGACGGCCCAAAAAGCCCCCAAAAGCCATCTGCACACCTCCTACCCACAGTCTCAGATGTCCCTGCTTTTTCCCAGCCTTTGCGCCTTTCTCCCCTCACCGCCCTATTGCCCTTTCCCCTCTGATCCGTCTCGGCTCAGCTGAGCTCTGCTCTAGCAGGCTCACCTTAGCCTCTCTCCCTCTGCCTCCCTACGGCTCTCTGCCTTCTCACCCCAGTCACCTGGGGACCGTTTTGAACACCAGGAGAACACATCACCCACCTGCATGCGAACACCAAGCAAGTTGTCCCAGGTCTGAAGAAAAACTGAAAACCTTTGATGAACTTGGGGACAATACGCAATGTCCTGCTTCCCCATGCATCAGAGGGAATCTGCTGCCAAAAGCTACTGCTAGGGTTTTTTTCTCTGTTTCTTAACTGTCAGTGTTTTATAGCTGTTTCTGCTTCTTTTTCTGTTGTCACTCTTACTTGTCTCTCTCCTTCAAGCACACCCCAGACCTAGCAACGCCTTCTTCCATAATGGCATCATCTTCGGTTTTGTTTCTGGCACCGTCCTGTGCGTCTTTTTGCCTGGTGGCCTCCATCGCCTGCCTCCTGTTACAGTTAGTTTGTAAGGGTGCTCGCAACTACCTTCACTGCAGGGCAGAGGTGGTGCCCGGCCCCGGTGGGCAACGTTCAACCCAACTGACTGCAGTGGGCCTGGAGAAAAAGCAACCTCTCAGTTTCAGAAGGGAGGAAAACAAATCAAAGGCTTGCGAGACATTTATTTTATATACATTTTCTTACTGCATTTGGGATGTGGTTTTGGTTTTTTTTTTTTTTAACAAAGAACTTTGTCAGGAAGTAAAGATCAGTTTGCGGTTGGTATAGTGTAGGGAATCCTGAGCCAGTCAGCTCTCTTCCTTCATCCAGCTCCTCTGAGGTGTGGGGAAAGGAAGAGGTCTCCCAACTACCGCCAGAACAAGGGCACAGAAGTGACAGATGGCCTGTGGGAGGGCCTGTGGGAGGGCCTCGCTTTAACTTTTTTAATGTAGACATTCTTTAGAAAAAAGGAAAGAGGCATGGCATATTTGGGCATTCTCCTGTTTTCCCTACCTTTACACAATTCTGCTTCTTCAGGCAATTGTTGGTGCCAGGAAAACCAGCCCACTGAGCACAGGGTCTCTGGATGGGGTAAAATCTGAATGTGGCTCCTGTTGCTGCCAGTCATGCCTTGGCAGAAGGGTTACACATACAGTAACTGATCCCTCAGGACTTCATCTTCTGGCTCCTTCACCAGCAGAACAGCGAGACACATAATACACGCTTGCCATGTGATACTTTAACAAATCTTTTGCCATCTACATCTTCATAGGCTTCACCTCAGCTACCTGGGCTCATGTGTGAGAAAGTGACAAGTTACAGTCTCTCCTGCATCAAATGTACAACTTCCCTGCAAATCAGTGGATTTGAGCAGCATAACACTGTCCCTTTCCCTCCAATACAAACCAAACACTCCTCTCTCCTTCACAGGACAAAAAAAAGCACATTTGCACTTACCAGGTTGGTGCCACCTGAGAGGGACTGACCAGGACTAGGACAAAACTCCAGACCTAAACTTCAGTCGCACTGGAGAAATGGAGGCCTCATTCCAACCCTGATTTGGGGATTCTTACAGGTCTACAAATCTCCATTCAAACTACTTCTGAATCCCAAGGCAGTTCATTCTCCCTCTGGTTTGAAAGGAGGGAGTTTAGGGGTGGCTTTGGGGGAACAGGAGAAGCAGTTTGTTTTTCGGATTTGGGGGAGAAGGAGGGTATCGTTTGTCTACAGAAAAGCAAGTGATCAAACAATCAAACACAGTCTTTCCTTCAGAAGATCATTTAGACTATGAGATTAATAAAAGGAAAGTACGAAAGCAGGACTCCGTAAGGATGCCTACTCCGGCAGTCAGTCTGGAAAAGGCCCGGAAAGCCTGTCTGCCCTTTCTGCAGCAGCAGCCTTGAGCAGACACGCAGCACACAGGAACCTGCAGCCTGGTTATTAGGCAGTTAAGCCAGTCACATGGATAGAGCCAGAATACACAGCTCAGCCCGAGCTCCTTGTTACCTTGAACGGGGTTGCAGGACCAAGGACACATAACCTCGCTGATGATGTTGCTGCTTTCGTAGTGATGTCCTTGTAATTTGACTAGCTTCCCCTGGCAGATAATAAATTAGGGGACATGCTAACTGAGTACATGCATACAGAGAATAACTTCACGCTTGCTAGCATCAGTGATGGCTCTGCCAGGTTAGCAATGCCTTCACTGTGGAAACTGACTCTATACCATTTACTGCAGGGCAGACGAACCATTCCAGCCAAGTTCTCCCAGCTTTTACAGCACAAGATCACCTACAAGGAGCACGTTTCACTTTCCTTAGTATGCCATACAAATGTATTACCTTCCCTGGGGGAACACCCAGGTTGATGCCACCAAGCAGAAGAAAAGTCATGAGGAAGGGCACAGCTCCAGGTGTGTGCTCTACCAGGACAGCTGGGGAACACCCAGCCTTCAAGTCCTTCTCGTCCTCCCCTGCATGCACTGGAAATTTTAACTGCTCAGGGAAAGGATGGTTTAGGCCCTTACTTCATCAGTTTAACCTGTGAGTATTTTCCACTGGTTCATTTTAAAATGCCACTCTCTACAGAAGAACTAATACAGATGGGAACGTAGCGTCTCTGGTCTTATCCACTCTCAAAATGTTACCAAAACCCCTTTTGGTCCCAGATGCTAAGGTGCGGGGGAGATGTGTGCTCAGTGCAGCTCCAGGTACCCATCCAGATTCCGTGGGCAGAGGGGAGGTGGCAGACCCTGGTGCCAGCTCCAGATGGCAGACGCAGGACTGCCTGAGGCTGGGCTCCAAGCGGCACATCCCTGTGATCTCTCCCTGGGTCAGCTTCTTTTAAAAGGGGATGAGGTAATCAAAGTGTCCATATTCATATTGCCTAAGCACTTCGATAAGCCAGTTTGGAGTACGAGATATCCGATTTCTTGTTTCTTTGCAAACATTTTGAATATGTCAGAGATGCTCCACAACCCAGCAATAATTTGGAACCTGAGGCACAGGGCAATTACACAACCGAATACGACTGGTGAGCAGCCGAACAGCCAGCAACATCGCCACGCTTTCACCAAGCAACTCAGGACAGCAACCAAAAACAGCATTACCCAGAGCCAAACACCAAACAGCCCTAAAAGCTAAAGAAAAAAAGAAAGAACAAAGCATGCCACAAGCAGCAGGCAACTTTGTTCCATTTAACAAATCTCTTAAAAATGCCATTAGATAGGAAACTACAAGACAAACCAAAACTTTCTTGTGAATGATTCCACTGTCAGTAAAGGCCAAATGTAAAGGAAGAGACACAGGCTAGAAAAACAGGTTATCAGCTGTATTAGTGTCATTATCCCCCTTACTTCACTGTGGCACGGCAGAGAATATTCCCTTATGTTGACACGGTGACTGGAATATACCAAGCTCCTGCTGAACGCCAGGTGTGCTCTGCGATGCCTCGAATGCAGCAGCAGGCCCCGGGCTCCCTCTCCATCACAGCCCTTGGAGGAGGCACAGTGTTGCCCCGTCGGCCCGTCCCAGCAGCACTGGAGAAAGGAACCGTGCTTGCTCGTGAATGGAGATCCGGTCTCCCAGGGCACGGGGTCCTGAGAGCGTCCTCGCTGCACCCCACAGCCACTGCAGGGCTTGAAGCAAATCATTTTTTGTACCTCCACCTTCCCACTTGATCTGCTCACATTGAGAGTTCTGTGGCCTAACGTCTTCCTCTTTGGACTTGGCATCAAACTAATAGTTACTACATGAAGCAGGACCTATATTCACGTAACCAGCACAGCATCATTGCAGAGCTTTACCAATAAATTTTCTTTTGTCGGCCAGGGCTGGGAGAGGACTCCCAGCAAGGGATACACATATAGGCGATCTTTATAAGCATGCATGCATAACTAGAGTTGATTCAAACTTGGCTGAATAGGATTTACTGTGCATTTGTATCAAGACTATCAAAAAATACGGTTGCGCTTTGAAAAACGTATGTTACTCTGTTCCCTTTTACCGTGGGCAGGCCAATGTTACATGTTTCATCTTGATAAGGAAACCCTGATCTCATTTGGGACATTGCTTTTCTAATGCAGTACCAATGACAATGATGGTGACGAATCTGCTCCTTTACAAATAATTGGCATTATTGGGCGACTGTAGCATTTGATGTCCTTAGATCTTTCCATAGATAGACATAAATGCTGTAGATGAATCAGACTGCACTGATCATTTACAGTTCATGATTACCCTCTTCAGGGTCAGTACTTTTCCTGTCTTCAGCTCCTCCCTGTATACAACCCTGACATGTTAGAAAAATCAAGTGCTGGCTGTGAAAATTCGAAGTTTAAAATGTTTTCTCTGCCTCCCTTGCTAAAAAAAAGCCCTGGTGCTTCCACGGTTTGTTGCAAACTCTTTGTGAAGCCTAAGAAACAAATGGTATCCAGATTTATGTGGTTTTTTTTAATTTTCCTGTTTCAACTTCAGACACAGCATTGCCAAAGCACTCCTTCCCACCGAAGGTAAATCTGAAGTGTGAGCTGTGTGCTCCCCGGTGGCTGTTAATAAATTTAATCAGAAATAATTGTCCAAAACAGATGCTTGCAAAGATCAAATTACTTTTGGCTTCATGCCTCTGCCTGAGAACACTCTTGTATAATAGGCGGTTGCAGTGTAAATGACAGTAGTTGCCTATAGTTGTTGTCTATGTTAACTTAACAAGACATACTTGATAAGTCAATGCCACTGCTTAGGTAAGGAAATGCTCACATGCTTCTCACTGTTGCGCAATCTGATCAATATATAATTGCCTCACTACACAAATCTGCTTTTAAGTAATAGTATGAATCCAAACAAGCTCCCTTCTCTCATGCACTCAGTCAGAATGGCTTTCTCAACAAATTGATTAGATTCTGCTACATTTGCAGGAAAGAATGGATTTAAGCAGTGAAGTCCTCAAAATTGCTACGAAGGTAAATAAACTCCGAACTTCTCTTGCTTTTCTGCTGATTCTGGGGAACAAAAGATTTAAAGCCCTCCTTCTGGAGCATGGCGTCCCTCCACTCCCACCACCCTCAGCCCAGCCCTTTTACTGAGTGCACCCTTGTGCACCACCGCTTGGTTTGGACATTCACCTGAAGTCTGTGAATTTCTGGCCACGCCTATTTCCGTTCATTGTTTTTCTTCTTCCTTGTCTCCCAGCAGGGATTTCCCCCCTTTAAACAGAACAGCATTAGGGAGAGAAAGCAAAGTCTCCTCCTCCCCAGCAACCTCACCCAGGAGTCAGTGGCAGATTGACCACACGGGCTGCACCACTCCATGTTCCAGAAGGTTTTGGGTCCTCTTCTCCTCCCACAACAGGAACAGATTAGACCGATGGGGTCCGATGGCTAAGCAGCTCTCCTGCTTTCAGTCACAGTCCCTGACAGCAAAAAACCCTCAGCGAACATGAGGCAGGTAAACAGCCATGAAAATGCGTGAAGCAGGCAAGGCCTCCAGAGCTCCTGCAATGCCTGCCTCTTTTTGCATTGGTTCAAGGGATGGACACCTCTGAATTTGAGGCAAACTCTTTCAAATCCGAGAATTCAAATAGTGCCACAGCTTTTGCTCACACCTAACTTAAGCCATAGCAAGCAATGAGCCACAAGAAAAAGGAATCTGAGGATCTCCTTTGGGCTACAGTCTGCTGCATCACCACTCCAGCACAGTGGTAACAAACCCAAAACAGCAATTAAGGCTAAACTCAGATTACAAATAAAGGGCCTGGATTAACTTGGCCACCTGCACGGCAGAAGTTCTCATGGGTCTTGTTTGAGGAGAGCCAGAGCTATTACTTCCCTCCCCTTCTTGGCATTTTAGCTCCTGAAAAAACAATGAGAAGGTTGATCCTGGGAACAGGTTCACTGCAAAAGGAAAAAGTCGCACTTGTCAGTGAAGCTTTGCAAGCAAAGTGTAACAAATGCTAATAATTTTTGAAAACCAAGATGAAAAACCTAACATTGACCTGTCCAAGGTAAAAGCAAAGATTAACATACATTTTTTTGAAGTGCAACCATGTTTTTCCACAGTGCCTGTGAGTGCAGGATGTACTGTTTGATTTCTGATTTCAGCATCTAAGGCCCCCTGCAACCAAAAAATCGATCAGTCTAGAAGGGGAGCATTAAATGAACACCTACCTTCAACCACCATCAAAGATACAAGATGGACAGATGCCAAGTCATCCGCTTCCCATGGAAGAATAAAATATTTTCAACTATTGACTCCTACCTAGCTTTCAGAGCCTAAAATAACTATGGAAATTCCCTCAAGTTTCAAAACTCTTCCCATGAGCTGCCGTAGGGCAGCTCAGATATTTTAAATCCTTCTTTAACGTGATAATCTACCTATTGGTTCAAATTCACGTCTCTGCATTAATTTACTCATGAGATGATAGAGCCTTCTCCAGCACCTTTTCCCATCCTAAAACTTACGACGCAGCCCTCAAACTGTTCCTGCCAAAATATCTCATCGTGGAGAAGCTTAAACCACTAAAAGCAAAATCTCACGGACTTCCTGACATCACCTTACTGAGACAACGGCACCCTCAAAGCCTCAGCACGCAGATAATGAAATATTTGACAGAGTGGCATCCTTGCAAGGCAGATCCAGTGAGTATGTGTTTATGTTTCCTGACTTCCCGAGATGAGCTAACGTCCCACATTGGAATGAAAACCTGGTGTTAGACACCTTTGGGTTATGCATCTACCTGATTTCAAGATGAGGTTATTGCCCCGTTGCCTAGATGAGACGCCATTTGAAATCATAGGTAGTCTGTGTGAGTACGGTGACCTACCAGGAGCTGTTGGCACAGTGTGAGCCTCCAAACATGGAATATTAATCCACCATTAGATTATGTGGGTGGCAGGAAGCTTCACAGGTTAAAGGAAAGTCCTGTTATCCTTTAAAACCCATCAGCTGAGTGACTTCTGGAGCTCACAAGACAATCTCTGTGGAGAAGCACCTATCAGTTGTCATTAGTGTCGCTCACAGCTTAACAGACACAGAAGTGACAGGCACTGAATAAAAGCATTTTTAAATACATATCTTCTGCTTTAGTCAAGATTTATTGCAGAGATTATACATGATTGCTCCAGTTTTCCCTTAGAGAACCATCACTATGAATCAGCATCCAGCAGCCCCCTTCATACCAAATGTTTAGTTGGCAAGAGTTAATAATTGAATGAAATCATTTCTATATTTAAGAAGGGAGCAGAATATAGATCTTCAGACAGATAGTGGACAGGGTGACTCACTGTGCTATTTCTCTCCTCCTTCCCTAACCCCTCTCCCTTCCTTTTCTTGGTTCATATACCAGGTTACTCACAGTCTGTAGCTGGATGAAAGGAAAAAAGCCATGGAAAATAAGTGGATTTGCTCCTGTTTATCTTCCCCCATTGCAATAACGACTGCCTATGTAAAAATCAAAGCTAAGGACTAAAAGGAGCCTGAAGCCGAGCCTGTTTGTAGGGCAGGACCCAGATGAATCTTAAAATCTCTCTGCTGGAAGATGACTGCTGATGTACACAACAAACAGGAGGACGATGACCCTGTACCTTCACAGTCTGCTTTCTCCCAAGCCACAGGAAAAAGCAATTATAAATATAGCTTCAGAGACTATAACCTATTAGCCTTACAACTTATTTTCTGGGTACAGAGCCTTTCACAGGTGTCACATCTCCTTTCTTGTCTAAATTACGTCTGCCATTTTTATTTGCGCCATAGTACGCTACACAAACTTGAAAACACAGACCCTCTTTAAGAGAACAAACACCTTAAAATTTCTTCATTTCTTTGTTATTCTCTCTGTATAAATTTCAGATAACTCTACTCAAAACATTTAAAAGGGCCTATTAAGACACAGACTTCAATTTACTTCAGTGAATTTTCGATAAAGCCTGGATAATGGAAGACCATATTACTGTTAATTAAAATAAAATACATTTTTCAACATTATTACAGACCACTGATTCCATAGTCACAACTATACGTTGACCCAAACCTGTATCTTAGGATAAAACTTTCATTGGCCTTTTCTCTTGGGGCTCCAAGTCTGTACTATACTGAAGACAATTTTATGTTCCAAGAGTAAAATTCCTGTAATTGATGTTTTTGCTCAGGTCTGCTCAAAACAGTGGAACAATTAGAATCATAGAATCATTTAGGTTGGAAAAGACCCTTGGGACCATCGAGTCCAATCACCAACCCCACTCTACAAAGTTCTCCCCTACACCATATCCCCTAACACCACATCTAAACGACTCCTAAACACGTTCAGGGATGGTGACTCCACCACCTCCCTGGGCAGCCTATTCCAGTGGCTGACCATGCTTTCTGTGAAATTTTTTTCCTAATGGCCAGTCTAAACCTACCCTGTTGCAGCTTGAAGCCATTCCCTCTTGTTCTATCACTAATTACCTGTGGGAAGAGACCAGCACCAACCTCTCTACAACGTCCTTTCAAGTAGTTGTAGAGAGTGATGAGGTCTCCCCTCAGCCTCCTCTTCCTCAAACTAAACAGTCCCAGCTCCTTCAATCGCTCCTCATGAGATTTATTCTCCAGGCCCTTCACCAGCTTCGTTGCCCTCCTCTGCACTCGCTCCAGCACCTCGATATCTCTCTCGTATTGATGTGCCCAAAACCGGACACAGTACTCAAGGTGTGGCCTCACCAGTGTTGAGTACAGGGGGACAATCACCTCTCTCCTTCTGCTGGTCACACTATTTCTAATACAAGCCAGGATGTCATTGGCTTTCTTGGCCATCTGGGCACACTGCTGGCTCATGTTCAGCTGCTTGTCAATTAGAACCCTCAGGTCCTTTTCTGCCAGGCAGCTCTCCAGCCACACTTCCCCAAGCCTGTAGCGATGCACGGGGTTGTTGTGGCCCAAGTGCAGGACCCGGCACTTGGCCTTGTTGAAGCACATTCCATTAGCATTGGCCCATCAGTCCGATCTATTCAAGTCTCTCTGGAGAGCCTCCCTATCCTCATGCAGATCAACACTCCCGCTTAACTTAGTGTTATCTGCAAACTTGCTGATGATACACTCTATGTCCTTATCAAGGCCATCAATAAAGATGTTAAACAGAAATGGTCCCAACACTGAGCCCTGAGGAACACCACTTGTGACCGGCCGCCAGCTGGACTTAACTCCATTGACCACCACTCTTTGGGACCGCCCATCCAGCCAGTGCTTGATCCGGCAGATCGTATGCTCATCCAGGCCATGAGCAGCCAGTTTTCCCATGAGAATTCTATGGGGAACAGTGTCAAATGCTTTTCGAAAGTCTAGGTAGACAATATCCACAGCCTTTCCCTCGTCCAATAATCGGGTCATCTTGTCATAGAAGGAGATCAGGTTCGTCAGGCAGGACCTGCCTTTCATAAACGCATGCTGACTAGGCCTGATCCCCTGGTTGTCCATTATATGACTTGTAATAGCACTCAAGATGATCTGCTCCATGACCTTCCCTGGTGCCGAGGTCAGACTGACAGGTCTATAGTTTCCCAGATCCTCCTTTCTACCTTTCTTGTAGATGGGATAAATTAGCTTTGTATTACCTGTTGTGCTCCCTGGCCGTAGCTCACCTTCAGACTTGACTTCAACACGTTCTCCTTAAATTCCAGCTCTCCTTCTAAAAGGAAGAAATTCCCTTTTTATAGGATGATTATTAATTTAGCTGTGATGTCTGAAATTGGTATGATAATTTTTATTCCCTCTGAAATCTTTACCACAGTAAAAGCCAGAACAGTCCTGATTTTGGACTGTCATTGCCTGAACATATATTGGTAGAAAGGGTAAATGGATCATGAAGAACCATGTGTTAATTGCTTCAGAAATCAATATGCTCAACTTGAATATCCCCGAGCAAAGACTGTCCTTTGCTAAGTCAAACCACAGTTATTTTATGCTCTCTTGCTTTTTTCCCCAGCTCTAAATTCACCACAGACTTACTCCTCTTCTATCCCATTTGTGGTTATGATCATTGTGTCCTGAAAGCTTAGATGCAATAAATGCTGGGGTAAATGGACCCACTGGCACTGGAAAAGTTTGGGGATTAGTCTGACAAATCAGCTACTTTAGTTCTATTAATTTTTTTTTAAAGCAGTGCTTTCTCAACTGCTGGAAACTGAAAGCCTTCTACACACAACCGTTAAATGCTAGCCAGACAGCATTGCAGACAATACCTACTGGGGTTTTTTATTTCTGTTGTACCGTTATTCTCTGCTGCAAAGACACTTGCCATTTTAAATTCAGGTGGAGCAAAAGCAAATGTTAACATTTTGACGCAGCCTGTGAAACAGTACATCCCCTTGTACTTTCACGAGAAGACTTCACTTTCACCACAATCACAGTACTTAATGCATGCCTGGTTCAAGACTCAGCCAGGCACTGAATTAAACTGACTTATTTTAAGTCACAATGGTATAATCAGCATCCTTAGGTTATTTCTTGCTCCTTCCTGAAGGCCAGATGCTTTTTCTTTCCAAAGTCTGTGACAACTTTAAAACCAGTTACTTTTCCAAGTGTATCTTCATAGAACAATGTGCTAGACACAAAACTCTTCATGGAAATAATCTCAGAAAAGCTGTTAGTCTCTTCGGTCACAGATGGTACATCCATCGTCTGGTCCAAGCATTAGCTTTGGGGGACATGCTATAAGACAGCTACTCGGGCATTGCTCCCTGTCTCCTGGACACCATGCTTTTGGATAACTTTCACTTTGTTGTTCTTGCAATGGAATAATCAAGGCCATCTCCCGGAATTGATACACCTGCCCATGGCCTTTGCAGGACATGAACCTCATAGAGTTTCCTATGCTTGCCAGCTGGCCAGGAGGAGATTGTCTCTCCACTCAAAGAAAACAAAAATTACCGTGCTCCCCGCAGTGTGCATGGATCCTTGTAGCTGCGTCCATAGCTACACCCAATCGTTTCATCACACTGGGCAGCTGAGCAGATGACAGCAACTTAAAGGTCTTTGTCAAGCGGCTGGTTCACTCATGTACTTGACCAAATTACCAACACTTCCTGGCCATTACTGGGATGAGCAAAAACGAGATCTTGTATCAAATTATTTTAATCTCCATGTACAGGAATAAAAACTATGTGATACGCTGTTAAGCACAGGAGAACGTTTATCATGCCATAACTGTAAATGCCATGTTGGTTTTGTATCACTGTGCGCCTCATTATTGGAGCAAATGAGGCTCGGGTGACATCGGCTGCCACATTCCAGCTGCTTTTTGAAGCGCCTCCACCTGTTGTTTTGCCCTTCTTGGACCCCAAGCAGTTACATTTAATGAATCCTTGTCGTACCACAGGAAGATCATTGTTGAGCAGCTTCTGTCACACATAGAACGTTCTCAGGATTTACATAATTTTCACTCAACAGCTCCTAGGGTTGGGCTGCAAGAAGCCTGCCCTCCTCAAGGTTCCTATGTGGCAACAAAAACTAAGTAAATAAATAAAAGAGGAAGAGAAGAGAAACACAGCTTTCTCAGGGTCCAAAATAACATCAAGAATGCATCTTGAATGACTCCACCCTCTGCCCACAAGTGGAAGAGGAAGAGCCACTCTCTCTCTCCCCCGCCTTACCCATAATTGTTGAACATTTGTTCCACTTTTCCTTGCGATAGATTTCAGGAAAGTCTTCCGTCCTTGGAAGACAATCAGTGTCCACAAGCATTGACCCACAGAGTGTTACACACTGGCACCACAAGCCAGTCTGCACTTTAGGTCACCACCCTCTCCTGCAGAGTAGGATGCCACCTCCCTGGTGCTGGTCTACGGAGCACATGAGGGGGCACAATGACGGGGATTTGCTTTTACGTCAATTGTACAGTAACGTTTCAAGGACTCATTAGTCAAAATGATTTGTCTTCAAAGATACAGGTCTTTGAAGGTGAGACATCACTTTTGGAGAACAGCTATTAAAAAAATAAGCTTTACAGCTGTCTCGTGTTTCACCCATTTCATCCTACAACTGCTCCAGCTATAATACATTTCTGTTTCTCCTTCACCTCTCTGGCTATTGTTTTACTACCATATCTGTCATTGCAACTTTTGACAGATGCTGCTGTAATCTTCTTGCTGTAAAGTCCCATTAACTTCAACATTAACTTCAATAAATAACTTATTTCCCTTAACATGCTCATAGGCCCATCTTTGGTCACTTTCTTGTCTGCTGAAACCATCATTAGAACTTATTGCAAAACATCTGGACATTCCTTCATCTCATTTCTTCCTTCGTGATTCTGTTTCACTTTTACCTCCCACTGCAGCTTTTCTCTTCTTTTTATTTCTGTGCTACACTGGTTAATTGTCTGTTTGGTTTTCCAACGAAACCAGTATCATAGATCATAGAAATGTCAATTTTAGGGGATTTTTGGTGGTCTCTAGTCCAGTCCCACAATTAGAGCAACACTATGACCAGTGCTAGACCAGGTCACCCGTGACTTTGTCCAGCCACGCCATGAAAACCTCCCCAGAGGCTTTCCACAGCATCTTGGGGTGATGGGGTGCAGTGCTCCACATCCCTCCTGGCCTCCTAATCCCATCCCAACAGCCATCTCCAGAGCTGCAGCAGCTTCAGCTGAAACCAAGAGCTGGGCTGCTCTGAGGTTCACTCAGGAAGGGCACCATCAGCTCTGCCCCAGGAACAGGCACGAGAGGCACCAGGTAACCTGCCCACCTTGTGCACAGGCACCCCGGCATCAGAAGAGCTATGCAGCGGCTTGTCCCTAGGGGCCACATGGTCCGAGCCACAACAGAAAACCTCTACAGAAAGAGCCTAGAGTTTCCACAGCGCCTGACTCTGCTGTCTGTGATCCAAACGTGTGCCAGTTCATTCCCACGGTGACTCCCTCCAGGGAAAAGATATTCCTCAGCGGGAACGAGGCTGGTACAAAGAGGGTCATCACTAGCAATTAGGGAATTTTGTGGCCATTCAGCCAGCTATTTTGACTTCAACCGATCACAAGTCTGCCAGGAGCCAAGGGAAAGGAAAAGGGAAGATTGAAAAAGATGCACACCCAAGTGTCCTCTGGACCCAAGCATGCAGCCCAAAAATACTGCGCTCCTTGCAAGCTATGAGGAGAAAAAAAGGACAAGAGCAGAGGCAAGCAAGTCAAAGCCTACAGTGTGACAGGGCTAAGGAAGGGCACTGGAAACTAAGAGTACGGTCTATTTTTTCCATATAGCCAGGAGAAGAAAAACAATTCTCCATATATATATCAGCGGAAGGTACAAAAATGCTTATAAATATTGCTATGCAGACTGGCGATCCACAGAACACATCTACAAAGCCAAAAGAAACACCGCATGGGCCACTGGCCCAGCACCATTCTACAGGCTACAAGGGCATTAATGGGAGGTGCTCAGAAAAAAAACAGTGAAGTTCATCAGTGGAAGAATTGTTACGGAAGTTTAACAGTGTTATACTGAACGCTGGTACGTTTTTGCAGAACGCTTTGCAAGCCGTTTGCTTTGCTAAAGCAAGCAAGCTCTCAGAGCAGGGTAACAACTGTATAAAATGTCTGAAAGCCAGCAAAATCATTTCAATAAAATTGAAGTAAATAACACATTGTGTAACAGCAAGCAAGAAAATAATTTTACCTATGAGAAAAATTAAGAAAGGCTCTGTAGGGATTGTATGCACGATCCCAGAAATAACTGGAAACAAACAATGAAACAAGTTCATTCCTGACACTGTTCCAAAGGAGCCAGTGAGGCAAAAATGCACTGGGGAAAAATTTGGCCCTGTTGGAGTATTTACACGGACAGTGCAAATATTTTGATCAATAGCTAAGAGAAACGTGTTGAAAAGGGAGACGCAAATTAGCTCCAAAAGGTGGAATGTCTCTTTTAGTAAAGAAGATGCGCATTGCTAACCTTAAGAAACCAAACCTTAAGTGATTTCTAAACATTATGCGAATCCCCAATACGAGAGACATCTCAGCCTCGCTGTTCTAAACCACTATCGTGTCACTGAAACTGTATTAACTTAATGCCAATCACTCTCAACTTACATTGATGTAAATAAGAGCTGTTCAGATATAAAAGATAAAGAATCAAGCTCTCTATCTGTGAACTATGCATTGGAGAAGGCTGGAAGAAGTCAGCTTCCAATCTGAAAAGCTGAGACAGGTTGATTAACATCCCTTTATGAAAAAAACATTTCTGCCTGCTGGAACAAGCCAGGTCAGATTAACCTTATAGAAGCAAACTTCCTGCTGAGATGCAATCCAAATTAAAGTTGTTCTTCATATATTTCTTTCTGTTTCTGGCCTAAAACTCAGAGGCTCTCGAGCAGGTTTCATAAAAGTAAGTTGTGCTGGGAAAATAAGAAGGAAAAGGCTGTTTGAAAGCTTCCAAAACTGAACAAATTGATTAAGAGCTTTTTCCTGGTGGTGATCTGCAAACGAATTATTTCAATGGTGCTTTATGGAGTTTATAAAATTGTTATACAACCACGAGCGCGGTTATGGATAGCAGGACCTGCAAATGAACCTAAAGGAAATTGGCCACTTGAATCCCATGGCATCAATCTGGGTTTGGGCAAGGAAAACCTTTTGCTCCTTGGGATTCCCCAGCCATTTCTACCAGATAAAACTAGAAACACTTTCTACATTCACAGCTAAGCCCACATGATCGCCATCATCCCTTTCCTCTGCTCAGTCTTAAAACATCACTGGAAGAGGCACATTTTCACCCCGACTTTTGGCGCAAGTAATGTAGCACAGTGGATTGCTAAACTCTAAATAATAGGATGTGATTTACCAGGAAATGCAGACAACTTCAGTTAACACTTAGGAATTGCTTTCAAAGGGCTGGATTTCAAAGGCTGGGGAAGTCGATGCCAAGAGGTACAGAGCACAACTTCCACTTGCGTTTTCTCCCTTAATACTCGTGTTTGCACGCACCAAAACCGCTCCGTGAACCAAACCAAGACAGCAGCAAGTGGGGGATTTGCTTCCCCACCGGGTCACTGCTCTGAAGTAACTCACTGCTGTCAACCCAGGCGATGAAGGGCTCTTGCTTAGGGCTGCGGTGAAACACGTCGTTCAGGGTTGAGCACTGTGAGTAAAGAAGGGTGTTGTGTAACTGCTAAATCAAAGCTGGAGAAGCAGACCCTCATCATCCACATCGTTCAATTGACAGCTGGCTTTGTCTGGACTGCTTGAAGACAATTCCTGGGCATTTTTCAGGAGATGTTTCACTCCAAAGGCTGCCTCTCCAAAAGCAAGAGGGATGAGGCAACATCAGCAGTCATCTTCTTCCTTACATTGTACCCCAAAATATCCACAGCAAGCCTAAATCCCCCAGACACTTCCAGGGTCCCTCACGCTACACCCACCTCCCATTTGCTGCTGTAAGCACACCACTCTGGGGTGGCTGTGACACTCACTATTTCAGGCTATTTGACCTGAAGCTCCCATACGCGCACACGCAGAATGGTAAGTACATTTCAGGGTCATGGGGGCAGATATTAACCTTGGAGATGGCACAATCCCCACCTGGCATTTTCCAGGATTTTGTGGTAATTCCATGAATTTCATGTGTTTCATGTAATGTAATTCCATGAGTTTCATGCGTTCTTGAAATTTGTTTTCACTTTGCTTAAAAATAGCCACTAATAAGCAGAAAAGACCAGCATTTTGAAATTTCCTCCAAAGGGTAAATCCTAGTCCTGGAGTCATTGGTGTGACTTTGCTCCTTCAGAGCCTGGGGCTCTAGGGTCAGGTGCCTCTGGCCTGGGGAGTGGGAGCTCCCGGGGTGCAGCCTCACACCAGCCCGCAGCCCTGAGCAGAGATTGGGAAACACCCACTTGGTTATCCCAGAACCACCTTTTGTGACGGACCGTTTCATAGAAAGTTTTTATTTTAATTAATTCCCCTTCCTGATGTGAATAAAAAGCAAAAGTTGTGTCAGAAGCTTCTGGACCAACTCCAGTGATGAAAGAAACTGCAAGCCTCAAATGATCTGTTTGTCTTTGATTAATTAGTATCACCACTGAAAAACAAACAAATCAACAAACAATCCCACCCTACCGAAAAGTTTACTTCGTTGGAGCATGAGGGATATACCCCCATGGTCTGTACAGGGTTTATAATGCAGAACAGTTAGAGCCATATGCCTCTGCCACTGTATAGTTAGAAATGCCTGTTACTGGTTGTGCTATGACCAAGAGCTCAGACCTGGGAGAAAGATCCAGTCCACTTTAAAAAAATACGCTTCAGCAATTTTTTATTAGTAGTATTCTTTAGAATGCTTTCCATTATTTTACTGCTGCTTCCATTGTTTTTTTGTGAACTACATTACTTTCAAAATATCCATTCCTCAAAACCACCCAAAGCATCTTCCCTTTCAGAGCATCACTAACTCACTTATTCCCGCAACTCCCTCCCCCTGGACAAGCAGCTAAATGTCCCAATTCTGCCAAAAGCAAGGAACGGGCCAAGCAAAACATGGCAGAGACACCAACAAGGAGAAATTTGTTTGCCCTGAGTGCCTTCAGGAAACACAAAGCAGGTGGGACGCAGCATGCCCAAATGAGACCATGCCGATGAAGGGGCAACGTGGAGATGCGGCAGCGGCACAGGTGGTGCTGGAAGTGAAGCCAAAGCACAGTCTCATTTAATTTCGAAGAGGAAGGAAGGTGTCTCTCTTTCCCAAGGTCCTTAGTACTTTTGTCTCCTTTGCAAGTGACAAAGGACAATTGTAAGCCCGTAAAACTTAGGCACAGTTTAAAAGAGCCCAGGATGACAGAAGATATATCAGCATAAAGGTCAGTTTAGATGGAAAAATATTATTCTCAATTTAGCTGCAAAGTTTTCCACTCAAGAAGCACAGCATAAAGCCTCCCACCTAACTTTTCTCCATTAAAAATTGGGTTTGGAGTCTTTTGTCTGCATGCCAGGCAAAACAAACTTCAGGAGCTGATTTTTTCATAAATCATGATAGCATCACTCTGTGGAAAAGAAAAGCAGCTAGGGAATCTCGGGGCTTATCAAAACCAACTGTGTCCAGAGCTCCGTCCTGGGGAGAGACGCGAAAGCCAAGCCCAGCTCCGCAAACAGAGGCGGTGAGAGATTCCCCATCATTAATCATTTACAACAAAGCATCATATTTTAAGTGAGAGGCAACTGCAGCCACAGTCTGAGGTTTACCTCGCCTCGTAAACTGTAGATTGCACAGATCAATCTTATGAGGAGTCCAGAGGGTAAAGCATCTGATTTCAGTTTTATACATGCTTTATACAGGGTTGACCAGATAAGTCAAAGTGGTCAGTTTCTACAGTAAATTTAATATTGTTTTGGTACAGCAAGTGTATATTTCTAGGGAGTTTATGGACAGAGCTGTAGCAATAACAGATTTCTTAGTTTATGAAAGATGTGACAAAATGGCATTTCAGCCCCAACTAGAAAAAAATCTAGCTTCATTTTAAAAGATGTTGAAGTTTAAGTAAACCACATTTAAGACCAAACAAAAAAAGTTTTCATATATTTCATATATTAATATTTAAAAATATTTTTAATATCTAAATCACATTGAAGAATATTGCAAAACAAGACATTTACAACTACAAAAATCCAAATATTTTATTTTGAACTCTAAGAGGATTTTTTTCGTTGAATCTTTACAGAAGTTTTTTCTAAACAAAACACCCAAACTTAGAAAATGCACATATCCGAGCATTACTGAATCAGCTGCCTTTACCCTCTCCTCTCCAAGGAACTTTCTGGAGTCTTTGACTCCTATGACATCTGAGCCCTCCACTACACGTGATGCTCAGCATCCCTCTCTTTTACAGGAGGAGGAAATTAAAAAGGAGGCCCAGTTACATGGAAGTAATTTGCCCAAGATCAGGCATCAAAAGCAAAACACTATAGCACCTGGCCTGTCCCACGTTAAGAGCATTAGCCTTCTCTGATCAAAAGGTATTGCTTTACAGTATGCAAAAACTTTATGAAAATATTTTTCTTTTTCTTTTTTTATTTGATAGACTTTGTGTCAAATGTGCCAGTGGAGACCAAGGAGATGGGATGGGGTTCTAGATACTGGACACGTTTGTGCCTAAGGTTTTCCAGAGAATTCTATGACCAAAGCAAGTCTAGAAAATAAAGAGAAGTTGAGATCCGGGCACCTAAATTTATGATTATATTTCCTAGAGCTCTCGCACAGGCATGTAGAGCAGGCTCTGAACCCTTGACAAGGATCACAGTGAAACTGTGCTGGGTTGGAGGTGTTCTGGAGCACCTTAACCATGTTCAGGGGCTTCACGCAGAAGCTTGAAGACATGGCTGCAAGGATCTTCTGCAATTACCTGTCCCGTTTGAGTAAAGTCTGGGACTTTGGGCTTAAGGCCAAATATCATAACACAGCGCCAGTGATTTTTATGATTGCTTTCATCTCACCACTTTTTTTTGTGATTTTTTTCAATGTGGCTATTAATAAAACGAGCAGGAAAATAATTGAAACCATGACAAGTCTGGCGTTTAAGTGCTTCTGAAGGTCTGCGGCATAGTTCAGACGGGATTGGTTCAGTTCCCCCATTGTTCTGCTGCAATTTTTAGGAGAAGTTTCATGGGGTGAGCCCAGATTTACGGGCAGGCCTTGATCACAAGCCTCCCAAGCACAGCAAGCAGTCCCTTGCCCGGCACAACACAGCACCAGCTCCGGCAGGAGCAGGGGTGATGTAAAGCACTGGTCAGCAAGCGGGGCTGGGAGCTGCCAGATGAATTTGCTAGAATGGTCATGAAACAGGAACAAGCCATGATGCAAACAGCTGAACTTTTCTCTTTTTTTTTTTTTTTTTCTTTCAGACTGCTTAAAAAAAAATATTCCCTGCTCATTTTGTTACAAACCAGCCAAGTTTACCCCAAAATGACTCACACTGTCACCGAGGGAGAAGGTACGGAGCTGCCACATGTGTCAGAGAAGGCCTATGAGGTAATTTCATTCTCTTGCCATATGAAATCTATTATATCCTCATATAATGAAAAAGCAAGGATGTAGGTGGCAATCCCCAGATGGATACAAAAATGAAAAAAGCTCTGGTGGATTGCTAATCATGTTTTGAAGAAACAAATGCTTTTCAATTATGGCGCATATTTCTTTGTATGGAAAGTAGGTTTCTCTCTCATCTGCAGCATCCGCTTAACATTTGGCAATAATAGCATGAGCCAGAATTCATATGCGAGTGTATCTCATTTCTGATGCTGACATGTCATGATGAGTGGAGATGCCCAGGAAATTCAGGTGCCATAAAGGGTAAGCAGCCACATATGGCATATCTTTTGCTTCCTATGTAGTTCCATTACTCTTTGGTACACTTCCAGATCATATGAAATACAATCTTGCTCACCAAGTTTCTGGACCCTCAGCATTTGAATTAAGCACTCACAGATGTTCCCTTTGCTCTCTACTCCTTTATGCATGATGGATCTCCTACAGGCTCTCCGCTGAGGTACAGTTGTTTTCTCACTTCGAAAGGAATTTCAGAAACCATTTCAATTTGCCTGTGGAATTTTCCATCCAAGTGTTGTTATTTATTTGCATTGTCACCACTCACCAGCAGCCAGTCATTAGCACGGGCCCTACTGTAAAGGTACTGATGAAACTTGTATGGTCCCCACTACAAGTTTCCCAGAGGATTGTGACAAAATAAAACCCAGCATTTTTTATTGTTAATTACCTCAAGCTAAAAGGAGGGAGGGGAAAAGGAAGTCTAAAGGGAGAGGAACCAGAACTGAGGACTTCTCTGGTGAATCAGTAGGGTCAATGTTGTAGCTTTGCTGCCTGTGAAGGTGCCACTGAGACAGCAACTGAGGACCCGTGCAGCTGAGCTCCCAAACCAGCGAATTCTTCAAGCAGCATTTCACAAAAATCCAGTTTAGAAGCACGTCTTTCCCAAGAGGTACTTTGATCTCCTAACTTTAGCCTTCAGAAACACACACAGTTGGACAAACAAGCAACACGAATGCTCCACCTGCACGAAGACCTGCATTGAGGGGGAGGCTGTACATCCAGTAAGGACTTGGTGGGCAGGGATGACCTCATCTCCCTTTCCTACTGAGATGGGACACCCACACTGCAAATCAGTGACTATTTGCACTCCAGCACTAAAGGGCTACCTGTCCTTTAGAGGGCTGCTGGTGCTCTCACGGACCCCAAAACTCTCAGGGCACAGCTCAGAGTAGCCCCTGGTGAAAAAGGAGAAACACCCACCATTTCACCAGCTTGCACCAGATGAGGGTTACAGAGATCACAGAGCTGGGTGGCTACCATAAGACCCATATGCTGAGATACACCGAGTCTTTCTGGAATTTGTGTGTTGCTGCACAGAAGCTCATACATACATCAGTGTGCTCCAGCCTGCAATAGAGAGCAAGACCATGACACAGCCAGGAGAGGAGCCCCATCCTCAGCAGCAGGCCCCAGTTTCACAGCAATAGGCAATTAACTCATTTATCTGCTCTCCAGCCCAGCACTGACTGAGGTGTAACAGTTAATAGAGTACAAGCCTTCTGCCTGGTTGAAGAGCTCTACTGGGGAGAGACAAGCAGGAGCCAAGTGGGCCAGAGCCTCCCCACAACAGGAATCCAGCACAGGCACCAGAAAGGCACAGCCCAGACCACCATCATCTTAACATCCACTGCCTGCCCAGGACAGAGCTGTGCCACAACTCCATCACTGCCTCGAATCCAAGTCTGATTCTGTGCTCAAAAAAAGCAGCAGAGAGCAACACAAGAAGCCAACGCTACAAGCCAGAACTCCTCTAATCCCTCTCAGACCAGCAGCGTACCCCTCCAGCTACCAGCCTCACTAGAAGCTGTCTGCAAAGCCTGCCAGGCTAGCAACCAGAGTCCACACCACCAGCTGGGACCTTGCATGGCATCTCAGTGCCAGGGACGCAGAAAAGGCTGCCCTTTGTTTTTTCTTAACAGCAGCAGTGACATCCATACAGCTATGGGAAACAGTGGAGCGACAGAAATCCCCTCGATACACATTCTCCTTCTCTCTGGCAGGTCGATTTGAACTTTGGCTTCAAACCTGTGCCTTCAGGTGCTCTGGAGGGTGAAAGTACACTGAGCGTCATCAGGGAGCAGGAATGGCCAGAGCATGGTTGGCATGGAGCATGGGCCCAGTGTCAGAGTCCCAACAAGATGTACTCCATATGTAAGCGGGGATTTAGGGAAGCAGGTAATTAGCCAGATTTAAGAAAAAGGTTTGCAGTGGCAGCAAAAGACACGTCACCTCTGCAGTGTTGTGGGGGTTTTTAGGTGCCTGTTCCAAAAAGGGAAGTGTTCCTAGAGGAAATATTTTTCAAAAGAGATTAAAAAGGCTTTGACAACCTAACCTATTTTCTTCCAGTTCTTGGATACTTGCTAGTTTACTAACATTTTCCCCACCCCTGAGAATTCGCATGGCCAAGGCGGAAAGCCAACGCAAATACTCCATCTGACTCTTCCAACTGAAAAATGTAACCGAAAAGAGGAACCTTTGGGGGGCAAACTCAGCTCATCTGCAATGGTGCCTTTTATTCAAGATGGGCCTGAGCCAAGTTTCCTTGCTCTCTTCTCCCTCCTTTCAGCATCAGGCTGTCATGGGAGCCGGAGACTCCACACAGAGACCCAGCGTTTCTGCAGATGGTCTGTTTTAGGAGGTGAAGCCACTCGCAGGTACAGCTCCCCCTTGCCTGAGGTAGCGATCAAACAGAAACCTTACGGGCCTGATTGCCCTTGTATTTGTGCCCGTTCTCTGTGGACTGACGTCAAAGATGCTACACATTTGTGTTGGCGCAAATAGCAAGAGAGGGGAGAATCAATCCCTGTTCAGCCAAACGCAGGTCACTTCCATCCCCTGGCCAAAAGTAATCTCAGGATAGCGCATAATTTGGTACTTTGATTTTAATATATTGGCATTTCCTCCCTCTTACTGTGTGAACATTCTGTTTACAATTTCAGAAAGCCACTTTGGAAAAGGCTGCTATAAATCAGGATAAATAAAAGCTTGTCCTGTTTGCCTCCAGCGTCCTATATTGCTAGCATGGGAGGTAGGGCAATTGGGGATACAAAAAAACCGCAACCAAGCTTCCTTCACTAATTCCTTAGTGTTTCAGGTAGGTCCGGACTGTAAATCTGTTGAGCATTTCATCAGTCACTCAACGGGAGTCTAATTTAGTGGAGGCATTTGACTCTTTCTTACCAATTCATTTACAGTAGCCGTCAGTATCCCTTTAAAGTGGCTGTGGCTCGCACACTAAATCTCTCAGTGGGGAGGCAAGCCTTCTTCATTTGCTCTGTTTGTGTGTTACTTTAAACCAAAGAGTAAAGGGATAATCCAGATCAAATGTGTATTCCGGATTGGCTTGGCTCTGTTGCAAAGGGTAAGCATGGAGCTTCTCTTCAATTAGCAGAAGAGGCAAAGCTGAAATTGCTCTATGAATTGCCTATAGCATTTGAGGAGACAGCAGAGGATACAGCTGCACTTTCCAAAGCAAAATGAGTCACCTGTTGTCTGCAGGAGCTCGTGCCAAGAATGGTCAGATTTGAGCTCAAGGGAGAGCTTTCCAGAGGACTTCAGCCAACAGCTGTTTCCCTTCAGCTGGATTGCGCTGAGAATCTAGCCTCAAGTTAAAGCATGAAAAGAAAAAATGGTACTAGATGCCAACAGAAGTGTGAAGGCCAAATTTCACGATAAAATGGAAACATGGATAGTTGGAATTGTCTACCCTACTTTTCTGCTTACAGCCTACTCCCGGCTTAGCGTGGCGACCCTGCCACAGCATTGGCATTGCAGGCAACCAATGGAGAGACCTGGAGAGTTCCTGCTCCTTCCTGAAGAGATCAGAAGACCAGTCTTTTTAATACATGTGTTCAACCTGATCCAGAAGTTCAAGCAGCACTAAAGTCCAGGGATGGTTTGAGGAAGGCAATTTCCATAGTGGCAAGTGAGGAGACAAAAATGAAGATGAGGCTGAGGATACGTTAGATCAGTGTCCTGTTCCATCACAGACTACCTGTAGGCATATAGCTTATTGCTGACCTCCTGAAGGTATTATAGATGCCTGACCAGCCCACCCAATTTTTCTGGGAGCTAGGCACTCTACATCTTCACAGATCTGGAGCTTGGTCTGTTTAATCACCTTTCTTTGAAGCGGGGTTAATGCTTTTCTTCTCCATACAAGAATTGCTGTGAGAACAGATGAGGGGCACAGACATCCTCCTTCTCAAGGCCTGCGCATCAGCTCAAGGGTGAGCTTGCTTGCATAGCCCTGCAGCAATTTTAGCACTCATGATAAAATACCAACCAGAGCCCACATTGTGCTCTCTAAATGGCAAGTCACTGCAGAGGAACAACACTTGAACCCATTTCCCTCACCATTTCAAAAACATGAGCTAGTTTTAAGTAGGATCTTGAAAGAAAAACATAATTTTTTTCCAGGGAAATTATCACCGGAAACCTTCCGATGAGCAGTGTAGGATGCAAGAGTAATTCTGCCTGCCTAGTAGCTCTAACACTTGGCCAGATTCTGCAGAAATGACAGCAAACGAGTGCCCAGCATGGCAGCTTGCTCTTACTCTCTGACCCTTCTCTTTCCAGACGTGCATACGACTATCACAGCTATCATGTTTTTTAAATTTTCACCTCTCTGCAAAGGAGGTATAAGCAAAGGCTCATATCTCATTTCAAGAAGTATGCCTCCCAGAGACAGGTGATTCCCAACATGGACAGACAGCAGAAAGTGACTATAAAATGTTCGTTTCTGTGTTCAGACAGAAAGAAGTTACCACTGAATCAAGAGAAAGACATCTTTTTAATAGACTTCAAAACCAGGAAGGATCACTGATCAAATCCGACTCCTAGTAAAACACAGGTCAGTGATTTCATCCAGTGAAGCCATCATCCTGCCCATGCATGCAAACTTAGCCTCCCAATTAGTACTGGTTAGAGCTTTCTAGTGCAGTATCAGGAAGCACTATTTCATTGGAAGTGAAATGTGTCAGCTCCGATTACCACTTCATTTTGAAAAGACGTATCAGACTACAGATTCCCAGGATAAGCCAAATGTAACATTTTGCTTTTCCCTTTTGTAATGGCTTTTTGCATAATTTCTTGGAGGAACTAGTATAAAATGTTTCAATGAACATTCAACTTTCACAGGAAAATTAAACAAATATGTTTACCCTTCTCTTTGGACAAAATGGAAAACCTCATTCCCACAGTGCCATCAACAAATGAAACAGAATATCACAGACAGACAGCAAGGGGAAAGCAAACAGGATTAGCAGATACGTGGCAATATTCATGCGACGTTACTCACTTTTCTGCAGTAACACCATGTTTACACCCACATGAGTAAAGGCAGTAAGGACAAAAGCTAGTTGTGAGTCCCTCAAAATCTCTTAGAAAGAAACCCTTTGTCTAAAACATGTGTGTGATGTTCCGCCAGAAAAATAGTTTCTTCCCCATATTCACAATGGTGAGATGATGGGAAAGAAGTGTCATTCTCAAGAAACCAAAAAGACTATTTAATCATTAAAAATTCTAATGAATTTTCACATCCTATGTCACAAAGCCTTGCTTACAAACATCAAATGGTCTTCTAATTATTGAAACCTTCTTTAATTCAAGCTGCTTTGAGGGACTCCCACAGTGCTGAGGCTCTTCCTTCTAAAGAAATTTCAAATTATAGCAAAGCTGACTAAATGAACCTACATGTGCTACCCTTGCTTTTGACTGTCTGGGGCACTAATAAGGGAGCTTCACAGTGCAGTGCATTTTCTAGGCATTTATCTTACCATATACCTACCAAAGTTTTCCTCCTTTTTCCATTTTCTCATTTTCCCCCTCATAGTTTATATTGCTAGAATTTTCCCCATGGAAACTTCAAAGAATTTGAATTTCAGGATATTGATTTAAATTACTATATTTCTGGTGGTCTTCCCTACCCCTCAACTGAAAAACAAAAACAACACCTAGTTTAGACATTAGGACTAGATAGGAAGGGAGGAAAAAATCAGAAGACTTTGACCTGGGTTCCAGTTTTGAAACCAGCACTGTGCACTAGGTGGTGATTTTCTGTGGTGTATCAGTTCAAAGTTCTCCTTTTCTCACTTTCAGCCATAGTGAGCCTGTCCCTGCAAAAGCTTCACACTGCTTTCCTTCCTGAACACAGTTACTTTCTGGGATGCCAAGCTCCAGCGTAAGGAGGGCCCGGTGCTCCGCGACAGCTACACCACACCGGGGAAAGTATTAGTGATGGTCCCACGGACAAAACACATGCCAGGCTGAAGGGACTCATGCATTCCCGAGGGTACTTAACTTTGAAACACGCTTTCTCTTGGTGTGAAACCAAATTTCCACCACTACAGTATCCTTCAATATTTACTTATTTCAGGCGCTTGCTGCCATATCAGGAGACGCTGCAATTTTAATAACCAGCAACGTATTCTTCAGATGGGAGAAGCAACTTGTAGGGTATACAGTGTCCTGCTGCAACAGAGTATGTCAATGCTGACACCCAACCCTACAGAAAGCAAAGGAGAACCAGTACTGTAGACACTGCCCATACGTTACAGGCACTGCCTAGAGGTAAGCGCGTACCACCCTATGGAGCTAGCAGTGGACTGGATGCCTTTTAGACACCCAGAAAGTCTCAGCATGGAAGAGATTACAGTCTGTAGACATAAATAAAAGCCCAAAGCTTCTTTGTCTGAAAGAGTAATTATCTGTCTGACTTAAGAATTTATGCTGTTAGTCATTACTAGAGTATCTGAGCACATTCCGGTTTAAATCAGTGGGAACAGAAAAATCTCTGGTGGTGATACTTTTTGAAACTTGCTACTTAATATCTGAACAAATATGTACGTTGCATCTATAAAGACTTTTTCATTTCATCTGAGAGCAGGTCACCATCCTTTGTTAATGTTCACAAGGACACAAGGTCCAGTTCAAAATCTGTGCTTGTATTAAGCTGAAGTAGCAACGATATAACATCAATTAATTTGACAGTAGAGGGAATAAGCCACAGAGGGCCTACAAATGCACAATGCACTGGTTTTAAATACTCATTTCTGTTCCCACATTTGCAGCTGCCAGAGACGCACTAAGATCACCTTGATGTTGCAAGCAAGTAAAGCAGAAACTCCTCACAAATAATCATGACAGCAATAGGACGGGCAAACAATGAACTACCTGAGGAAAAGGCCGTGTTGCAGTATCTGAACTCAGTGGTAACCGATGAAAACCTCTCTGAGCTACCTGAGGCCATTCACAAACATTTAAGAAAGGAGAGAACTACAAAAAGGGAGCAGGCTGACACCTTCACCTGGAATGGGAAGCCCTCCATTTTTTGGGGGAACCTCCCTGTCATTTAAGCCACCTACATTTTCATTTCTACTCCAGCTACAAGGAGTTCTCTAAGCCTCCCTGATACGAAGTGCTTAGGAAATCAGCAGCACCAAATACAGCTCTTATCAGTACTGAGTCAAGCCACTTGTCCCACGCTCCATCTTCATCAAGCATGTCCACCCAGGGGAGGGACACGGAAGGAAGACTGCAGCAGATGTAAGCAGCAAACTGAAAATGTCAAGCACTTACCACAAGGAGATATGACCCTAAGTTTCGGTGGCCTTTCATGCACCTTGAAAAGGAGTGCTTGGCCGTGGGGATCTCCAAAAGCTCAGAGTGGAACGTGAAGGTTTTCCCTTCTGCTTGAACTACCCCATAACTTGCTTAGCCGTGGAAATACCTCGCACTCAGGAGAACCTGGTCCAGGCAGTGCAAAATGGATCATTTTGTTAACTGAAGGTTTTCTGCTTTCCTGGCCACTTGCCACATTCAATGAGAGATATGAAACTCTTCAGACTTGTGGGAATGACACCCCAAAAATTAACTCGGTGACTTTTATCAAAAATACAGGGCATAGTTGTGTTCTCAGTTACATCTGTGTGACCCATCTGACATTTCTTCTACATTCACCTCCAACACAGTGAGACAGATAATGAACTCATTAACTGCTGGACTGTGACTTGTCCTAACAAAGAAGTAAACAAATCGAATATTAGACAGTCTACCATGCTGGATGAGATCTTGAGACTAGATCTGTATTGCACACAGGCTTTGAGAAGAGAGGAGAAATTTCCCCCGGTTCTTTGGTGAAAGACTCTTCGCATATTCCTTTGCGTTGGGCTTTGTAGGCTGTTTTTCCACCAGGCGGCCACATTGTACTCCAGAGAGGCTACATTCACATAAAGACAAACAGGTGAAGTAGATAAAATCATTTGCAGTCTTTTCATATGGGAGGTGTGGGCTGCTCTGTAAACGCCAGGGAGCAGAAAGACCAGTGCTGCTCCCTCAGGGAAGGCAAACCAGGAAGAACCTCACAGCCAAGGCCCATCATCCCACAGTACAGAGGACAGACCTGGAGATGGCAGCCAGGTCCAACCAAGAGTCCAAACCATAAGGCAATACCACAGTCACAAGGCAGGTCCAAGGTGAAGTTGGGAAGTCAATCCACAAGACAGGGTTAAGGATCAGGTTCAGTGACAGCCAGGGACATCCACAGCAACAAGGCTGAGTTCAGGTCAAGCCAGGAAGTCAGTCTGCAGGTTGAGGTCTAGAACAAAGTACTCTATGGCTGTGGCTGCAGATCAGTGCTCCCCTAAGATAGCTCTGGCAGGGAAAGACTAGAGGCCCAGGGCTGACCTTAAACAGAGCCCTGGGGCTTGTGGGTGTGGTTGGAGACCCCAGGTGAGGTTGATCAGGGCCATTAAGGCCCATTAGTGCACTCACAGCAAAAAAACATAGATTTTTTTTTTTTATATGTTTGTGAATTTACTTAAAGCACAACTCAAGGACCTACTCAAATCAACGCAGAGGTCCAGCCCAGTCCTCAAGGAGTTCTAAGGGAGAAATTCAAATAAGCACGAACACACAATAAAGTGCTCCTTTAGTCAGCCCTACCTGTTTGGGGTTGAGATGCTGTGGCTGATTATGTGGGGAAGGTTGTGTCATCTCCACATCTGATTGACGGATAAAAGATTTCTGAGAACCGACTCATGCCTTTTTGCATGGAATCACTGAGCATTTTCTTTGTAACAGATGTACTACTACACATACACCTTATCAATGTGGGTAGTAAAGCAATAATCTGACACGCCAACTTTGCTGGAGTCGCAAACAGAATGAGTGTGTTGGCTCACCCTTGTCTGAAAGTGAGAATAAATAAGTACTATCATTTTTGTGAGTATTACTGTCATCAGCGATTAATTGGAATAATGAGCTATGATGGTGAGCTAGCAGAGGTTCTGAAAGATGAAAAGGTATATCATACCACAGAGAGAAAATCACTGGCCCTTACAAAAGACATTCACTGTCTCTAGGGGAAAAAATAGTAGTACGATTAGAGGAGTACAGTAGGCATTACCCCCTCCCAGAACATAATCCTGAAGTATGATAAAAGGGTATTTCGCCCAGACATTATGAAACATGCAGTGCTGACACAGTGGGAGATCATTTTCAGCAGCCTTGATCTCGTACTGCCTCTAACAGGACGTAGGGGCTTCAGGGCACTTAAAGCCTGTCTGTGGGGAACGTGAATGTAAACTTAGCCATATTCACACAGACAAGAGTACACAGGGATATGACGCCCCTTTTTCAATCACATGGCTCTGCTTCCTCCTGCCTAAAGAGAAAACAATAGAAGCACGCACCCAGAAGTTTCCTTCTGGGCTCTGCTCTTTCTAAGTGACATTATATTCATATCCAGTCGTTACAACCAAAAGAATAAATAAAACATCCAAAATATACATGGATGATCTTGCTCTCCAGACAGCATGTGATGTTCAAAAGGACTGAGAAACTCAGACATCAAACACATGACCTTCCTTTACAGCTGGCTGCATAATTCCTCTAAGGCCCAACTACAAAATTCTCTTCCCTTCCTGAACCCTGCTGAATTCTTGCATTGCACAGGGGAATTTTGCCTTGTGTGGAAGAAAATATTTCCTTCTGCTACTTCTACATTTGCAGCTTTCAAATCTCTGAGTGTTAGAGGAGGAGAGATAAATAAGAGCATGTGATTTATTCTCCTTAGCTAGACAGAAAGCGTGGCCTGAATGAAAGATTAGGGCTCCAGATGCGCTCAACAACCATCAGTCACTGCTTTCAATGGACATGCAGCTCTCTCTAAAACTTGGACTGTTTCCACAAAGTTCTTTATCTGAGGGCCAAACCCTTGAAAACTTAAGCCTAACTGTGAGCATCTTCTCAAAACTTCCCCCTACCCTTTTGAGTGGGCCTGACACCCTCCACCACCCCTGCCTGTCCTCCATGGCTGACTTCTGCTGCTGGGTGTCATTTAATTTCTCCACAATGCCTGGTGCTGTAGACCAGTGGGAATATGCGGACCCTGTTGGCACTCGTTGGGGAAGGCTTGCAAAGACAAAAATGAGTGCCCCAGTCACTCCACACGAATGCTAGTAATAGCTATACATCAACCCACACCTTTGTGTATCTGTCAGTACTATCTGCATCTATCAATTAAAATTGCTGAGTTTCACGCCAGAAGTCTGGGACTCGTAGGAAGACTGTGAGAGCTACCAAAGATAAAGAAATCTTGAAAGCTGAATGCTACCTACCCTCTCTTTATCTAATTGTATCACGAAAGGTTTCATGGAGGGAGCCTGACTCACTTCTCACACTTGCTAATTAAATCTTGTTTCAGCAGTAATTCTGTGTTAATACTCCTCCCTTACAAGGTTGCCTGAAGAACCGGTAAAGGCTTCTGGAAGAAAATCTATTGGGAAACTCACCTGGGATTGGACTGAGTAAGTTTCTGGCAAATAAAAAAGAATGGCCAAACCCCAGGAAGGTTTCTCCTGAGAACAGCCCAAAGCCTGGCAAATATAACACCCACCTGGTCCCGAGAAACCCAGGTCAGACACTCAGTTGGCGGTCCCAAGGGAACAGACTGCAGCATGTCTTCTCCACCTCCAGCAACTGCCAGCACCACTCTCTGTTGGGCTTGTCAAGGCTGGCCTCATGTTTGCTGTATGGGGGAAAAAAATAAAAATAAAAGGTCTCAGGTTAGTCCTGGAGTGAAATGAGAATTATCATCCAAAATAGTGGTATGAGACGGAGAACAGTTTCCTGTAACGTCCTGGGTAAGAGACAGGACTATTTTGAGGCGCCAAGTGATGAGGAGACAGACAGGACACAATCACTGCCCCCTTGGCCAGGCGATTTTGATGGCCTGGGGAAACAAAAGAAGTCGTGCCTCTCTTCCCTCCCACCCTTTCGGCAGCCCAGCCCTGCCTGAGCCCCCATGGCAGGGCACCCACAAAAGAAAGGAATTTGTTCCCACAGCTGCTTGGGTCCAGGGACAGTCTGACCCAAAACAGCCCATGAGATCAAGGTTTTGCTTCTTGCAGAGAGGTCCGCCTTTTGCTTTGCTTTGTGGAAAACCAGACACACATTCATGCAATCACAGCGAGTGGTGGATCCCAGAAGACATTTTACACCAGCATGGTCTACCCCTCAACAAAGCTGAACGGGCATCAGAATAACACATGAGATGTCAGGTACGCTGCAGCCATAATTGATCAGTTGCAATTATTGTTCAGATACGTGTCTCATTTGGCCATCAGCACCAAAGCATGAAAGGACGCCCTTAGCACAGTCGGCATTATTTTATTGTTATGGATGAAATAAAGCATAATAAAGCAAGGGAGTATTTGCAGGGAAGGGCTTGAGACTTGGGAAGGATTAGAGTTTTGTTCCCAGATTTACCACAGATCTCAGCTGTGACTTGGAGTGAATCACTTCATTTTTACCCTGTACAAACGGGATTCTCCCTTCTCTTTGTTGCTCTTATCAGTTTAGGGAAGAGTCTCTGACAATGTGCAGGCGCCTAACAGCCAACACACAGGCGCCTTAAACAAGTTAAGGGCTTTGAGATGCTTCTGTAATTGTAAGAAAAAAAATCTGCTTGATAAACGAATTATATTGTTCTGTCTCATAAACACATTTGCTTGTGTAACATTAAGCAAGATGGTTTTTTCTTAGTTATTTTATGCAGAAAAAGTATCATGTTAGCCCACTGGGAACTAGAAAGATCTACTGGGCGGGCACCCACATCTGTGAACTGAGTAGAGGTGGACTGACAACATTCTTCTGAAGAACTTCAGTTCCTCTCTTTTCGTTACTCACGTACCATACTGAGCCGCGGGGATCGGACACTGGGGCAGTGTGAAAAAACCTGAGCCAACTGAGCCTCTCTTCAGAGAACAGCAGATATCACTCAAATGTTCTGCCAGTGTTAAACCCAAGAAAGCCCTACTGTCTCAGCTGGATGAGAGGGATAATCCCATACAAAGGCTGTCTTTACCCACATACTCCACAACTGGGTGAGAACTAAAATAAACCCTTCTGAGCTCTTGCTCATTTTTCCGGCAGCAACCTCCCATGGCCCATCCTTAATTATTAAGACCAGCTCATCTTCATTGCGTTTTGGAGACAAACTGACCTGCGTTAACTGTGTGCTGTTACAGCCCACCACCACTCCAGCACTGCTAAATGTGCAGGTTCTGACTCAGGAGAACATTTTTATTTGAGCCATGCATAGGGGTTCTCTATGAAATAAAACCCTGTAACTCAAATTAACTCCAAATAACTCTTTGTTAACTTCAAAGCCCTGGCAAGAGCTTTGGAGCTGACAAGACGCACTGCGAGCTGGCAGCTGGGACTACCCAGCTGACAAAGAAGCCTCCTGGACACACTTACCGTATAAACAAGAAAGGTCAGATCATTCTCCTACGGAATATGATACTTATACCACTTACCCATGGGGTAACTATTGGGTTACATGGACTGGCATGACCCAATCTCTGCGTGGGAGAGTCGAGAGAGCTGTACACACCAGGCTCTTCTTTTCTATACCTTGCAAAGCAAAGCCTGATTGATGGTGTGGCTTTCTAGTGACAGTGCACAGAAAATACCTCCGGCCATGCCCTTCACTGAAAAGGTGAACATAGACCTTCACCCTCCTGAGAGATCAATCAACACCTCGGGGCCCTGGCTCAGCTAAACCAGCAGCTGGCAAAAGCCGCAGGAGCAGGAGAAAAGCAACTGTGAGCTGCTTCTCCAAGGCTGATGTCTCTCAGGACAATTTCACAACAGAATGAGGACAATCAAAAAGACTCTGCCTCGTCCACTGCCATTCCCATGGGCTGGCAGTACACTACTCTCCCCCATCCTGCACTCCCCCTCTCTACAAGGAGGTAGGACCTGTCTCAACTATTGTCTCCTGAAGGCAGGGATCATCATACTTGCTATGTATTTAAGCAAAGGCAAGCACACTGGTGCCAGAACTCAGCAACATTAACCCTCTGCTGGTGCACCTCACTGGGGGAGCTGAGAAGAGAGAAGGATCCCTGGGGAAGTTGAGTCACACAGAGATGAGGTGGGCAGGCAGACCTGCAACACCACCAGGTCTCCAGATTATCAGAGGGAAAAAATGTGAAGTACATATTGCAAAATGTGCCTCCCACAGACAGACACGGAGTCACTGATAAACAATCTTCAAACATTGTTGTTCAAATAGCATTTGAATCATTCTGTGACTCAGTGATCAATGAATGACGGGTGACAGAAATAAAAACAGTTAGCCAAAACAGCAGAAAATGTTAAAGAAAGCAGTCAGCAAGATGCGGCATTCATAACTTAGCTTTTGGTGAGCTGGGTCAGAAAATTACCAAACAAGTCACTGTTCTGGATAAATCCTCTATAAAGCTGTAATAGCGGAGCTTACATTAGAAAATGTTCATTGGCTGCTTTGCAGTCAATGTTATATTCTTAAAATTGGATACCATTTATAATTTGCTCTGTCCACTTTCTCCTAAACTTCATGTCCTTCTCTGGCACTTTTCCATTTTCTTCCTCTTGATTAAAGAGCACTGAGAATCTCTCTCAAAATAGCAGTGAGAATCAAGTTACATCTGCTCCAAAAAGAGGAAAGATAATAAGAAAATTAGGAGAAGACTTAGTTAAATATTCCTTAGGTGTATCATTTAGGGCTTTGCTAGAAGAACTTTCTCTTCAATGAGTTAAAACATGAAATAAAAGAAAATAAATGCTTTCCCATGGAGAAATCCACACAACTGTTGGCTCAGATCAGTGGCTTCCCAGTTGCCTGATAGGAAAAATCAGTGTTTTTCAGTAAATGACCTAAACAGATATGAATGTCCATGACAAGAGTTACCCATTCCTGTAGCTGTCCAAGATGACCAAACATGACCATAGAGCTTTTTCATTTTACAGAAATAATCCTAGTCACACCATTTTGCCATATGCAAGCAAGTCTGCAAGATTTTTAATTAAAAAAGCCCAATATAAGCAACCACTCCTCCCCAACCAAACCCAGCCAGAGTTTAAATATCCCTCCTGATGGACTTAGGTGTGTATCTCTGGAGCAAAACAAAAGCTGCCGATCTTCAGAGGCACGGAATAGAACCACTCCCACTCACATCATAAGATGTGTTTTGAGGATGAAAAACGACTTGTGTGATTAAAAGGGGCTGCAAGACCATGTTTTGTATGGTTTGGCCAAAGTAGCACCAGAAGTCAGTGGAAAAGCAGGAATTTAACCTCTGAGCATTTGTCCAGCATTCTAACCTCCTGGCAACCTTACCTCCCTACCTGACGAAGCTAGAGCAAAGTCCAGAAGATACCTTGAGTCCTTCCCAAACGGGGCACTTGGGACTATCACCAAGGCACCTGCACAGAGCGCAGGGCTCCCAACAGGGCCTCCACCCAGGTGGTCCAGGGAAATAGCAAACTCCATTTCACAGTGAAAGATTTTTATTCGTCCTGGTGCTATTGTGAACTGATAGAGAAGCTTATCTCTCCTTACAACGCCAGCCTGATGAAAAGCGATAGAGCGCCTGTGACAAGGTGCCAGCCTTTCAGAAAAGGCGTTGCGCTACGTTTACTCTTGACAGGGACAGCGAAGGGGAAATCGGCAGCCTCTGAGGCTTTAAAAAACACACAGCTTGCAAAGACTTGGTGAGGAAGGTGGTCTCAGCTGTGAAGCCCCATGCTGGGGCTCAGGAGAGGTGGTGCGCTCCCAGCTGTGGCAGCAGCCTCCAGGCTGGGCAATCACTTGATCTCTCCATGAGAAGGCTCAGCTGAGGTGAGAGGAGTGGGAGGTGAGCTCATTTCCCTCTCTCTGTTTCCCCCCACCCACCCCACAAGAGGTGACGTGAGGATAAGCTGATGAACACACGCAGGGTGCTTCGATCCTGCAGCGATAAGCACCAGAAAGGCCCCGCAGACACAAGAGAAGCAGGATGCCAGCAGCGGCTGCCAGACCTGAGCACACATCCAGACCCCTGCAAGAGCTCGCCATGGCTTTTAAAGGACCTGTTCTCGTGGGGCTGATTTGTTTATTCCTGTCCCCTCCCAATCCAATATGTTATCTTTACATCGCAAAGTTTATTTCTGAACATGTCAACACACTTCTGAAAAGGTCAGACACATGAGGGCATGCACCCGTGATGGTGCACGGGGAGGCGCAGACACAGCTGCATTCCTGGAAATCACGATTTGAAGGGTTTTCACAGGAAAGTCTGACACAGCAGCTGGGTTGGCAGACACATGTGGGCGAGCCACCATCTTCCCCCTTTTGTTATCACTCCCGTTTCATTTCTGTGCTTTGCATGAAAAATCTGAAGGTTGCTTCTAAGTATAGGTTTTGCTGGCTTTGTTTGAAAGCTTGCCATAGCTCTCAGACATGCTAACTCCAGCAGGGTGCTAGCTGAACTATATTTATCAATGTATTTCATAAAGGAAAAACTTAAGTGGTTTTGAGGAGTTGAGGTCTTGTCTTTTCTTTTCTTCCTTTCTTTTCCTTGCAGCAGAGAGCTTAGTTCTGTTATTTACCAGATGTCACCCTGACAAGTCAGATATTATTAAAAGAGGAGACCCAGGATCTGTTTACAGGCAACAATGCTTTGGGTAAGCAGCTCATGTTTAAATGAGACTTGAGAAACGTTTTTTCTCCCTTTTTTTTTTTAATTTCAAAATAAATAAATAACAAACTCCTTTGGTTCCTCTCATCCCTCAGCACGTGCCTTGGCATGCAGTTCCCAGAGTATCTATCCACTGCGACACCCCAGCAAAGCCAACCGATGGCCAGGCATGGCTGTCTGCTCCCACCAGGAGCTGGGACAGTGCCCGACCAAATGCCTTTAAACTAGGGACTGCAAGTAGAGCTGTTTAAAATAGGCGGGCAGCAAAAACAGTCTTTAAAACAACAAAACAAGCGGTACACTTTTACAGATGGCAAACATACCACAGGCAGGTCATAGGTCCTGCTAGACACCTGGAGATGGCCCAGAGCCACATGTCTGCTCCTTGCTTCACAAGCCCCTGCCCGGCAGGGAATATCTCTTTCCAGAGCTGTGTAATTGCTTGGTCCCCAAGTGCCCAGCCTGACTGAGAAAGGCAGTGTGGAGGACGACAGAGGGATCCCCAATGCCACCACTTTCCCCATTAACATGCAGTTGTGCCCCACTCCAGGCTTCCGGGGGAGCAGCATCGGGAAAGGCTGGAGCAGTATTGGTGGAGCTCTGCTTCAGTTCTTCAGGCACAGAAGCACCATATCCCCCGAAAACCAGGGCAAAACTAACAACACAGGTCTCCACTACCACACCTCTACTTGGCAGCCATGTCCCGCAAGAGAGCAGGGCTGGAAAGGACAGGGAAAACGCTCCCCGGGAGAGGTGACAGATAAGAGAGTGCTGAAACACAGGCATTCAACTTGTCTGGTACGTCAGCACGTCAATGCTACAGCACTGATGAAATGTCTGCAAACGGGCTGGTGAGAGGAGCTGCGTTTGGCACTGTGCACTGTGGCACTGGTTCCTCACCCAGAGGCTCATCCCAAATGCTTCCCGGCAGGGTATGACCGAGACTGGCCATGCTTATGCCCAGAGAGGATGGGGCACCCCCCGGGCTCACCAGCGAGTCCCCCTACCAGCTGCTGTGCTCCGAGCAACTGCTCTCAGCATTGCCCATTCCTCACCAGGTATTCTGATGCACATTTAACATTAGATCCAGCAAATGCCCAAGGAGATGAATCCCAACGACCTGACGACAACAAATTACTAGCCTACACCTTTTGTTTTGTCAGCCTTGGAGTTTCTCTGCTCCAGATGATAACAAAATCGGCCCCCTCCATCAGGTAAGAACAATGTAGAAACGCTAGAGAGTTAGGAAATTTTTTCACAATATTCTGATTTGCTGTGTACGTAAAGATCCCTCAAAAGTTCAAATATTTGATAAATCACAGCCTAAGCATCTGTGGAAAATTTTAAAGATGTACCCATGAAAACGTTCACAGTTATTCAGAAACATATCATTCATAATTTCAAAACATTTACAAGCTGTAATAGAGTGATTAAGTTAGCGGGAGGGAAGGATCTGGATGAAACCCAGCACTGCGTGGGCGGGAAACGTACCACGGCTCTTCATCTAGAGGCTGACGTTAGTGCATTAACCCTTTTTTTTTTCTACTTCCCATCTCATTTGTGCTGGCCCACCTGTCTGCCCCTGCCAGCCCAGCCACACTGACGGCACTGAACGAATGCTGCCTGGGAAAAAGCATGTGCCGGGACGGAAGAAGCTTCGTAAGTGCCAGACACTTGGGCTGATGCTCACTGAGTCGGTGCTCTGTGCGAGGATGGAGGAGGGGTCCTTGGACCCATGGCGACACACACAATAACAACAGCAAGAGTGTAAACTGTTCACAAATCAGTCAGTCACACTACATTCCTCTAAATCATGCCTTTACGTTGCAACATGGAAAGTTAGGGAACCACACTGGAGATGCCGTATCTTAAAGCTGATGAATCTCCACTTTAAATCAAAGTCAACCAACTGACTGCAAATACAAAAATACCTATCTTCATGGTTTTCTTTATACACAGCTAAAAATACGGTTGACTTTAATGTAACTATTCACCTTCCATAAAATCATCGGGTGGGCCACAGATTTGTACTGCTGAATGCTGTTTAACACTCATTATGTTACACCTCCCAAATGATCACCTCTGAAAAGGGGAGAAAATGATTTGTGTATAATTTTATCCCTCTAGAGTATAGACATTTGTTAAATACATGTTGCCTTTGTATTGTCAATGACAGCTCACCCCCATTTAAAGTAATCCCTATCCCCCAGCCCCCAGTTTCTATGTGCAGCACACACCCTCTGATGTTTAAAGAGTGAGACTCAATGTTTGCCATCATTTCAGACTTATCTTTGGCAAACAAGGAATTGACTCCAGTATAATCCCCAAAAGGTATATATCTGTCCTTCCAAAATCCACATTCATCCTGGCTGCCGTTGTACTAAGAAATTCAGGTCCAAATCACATGGTAGCGATCTTAAAAACTGCAATTTAACCTTGAGTTTATCTCAGTTTATCTTTTAGAGGATCCTCTAGACTTAGTATCAAAGAGTTTTTACACCAAAAAGAAAACAGAAGTAACTGTAGGGTAAATGGCTCTTGTCCGCAAGTAGAAAATCTGTAAATTAAAGCATTATAAGAGCTGGGGGGACGGGAGGGGGAATGAATATATATGCATATAAAACTATCTATCTGTATTTGCCTCAGTATAAAATCCCTCTCTTACTACTGCTCAATTGCACGACTACATAGAAATCATTTTACCTTTTTGTGCCTCTCTTTGACCATGGAAAATGGGGAAAACAAAGCTTCCTTACAATTAAATTGCTATCCTTTGGGATTAATTCAGCTGCACATTTGAGACTGTTTAAAAGACAGCATAAAGGAAGAGAGCTCCTGCTCAACAGAGCTCACTATGTCCGTACCCCCGGAGACAGCAGGTAGGTGGGGAAAAAAAAAAGGGGCATGGGAGGGATGGATGAGACCACAATGAAGTGACAAAGCTGCAGCAACTGTTACAACGCACCATTAAAATTAAATGATGAACTGATCTTAGCCCCAGAGAGCGTCACTAAGCTCCACCCAGCTTCATGGATACGGTTGTTTCCATAGCAACAAATTAGTTTCAATAAAAAGTTAAAAAAAAAACAAAACAAACCTAATAAAGCCAGGCAAAGATGTGACACGTACAAAATACGGAATGGGGCTATAAAAGTTTTATCACTGCTTGTCTGGCATAACCTGCATAATTCACTAGTGCTTCTGCCGCTCATATGTATTGTGGTCATGTAAAATTTTACAGCCTCCTCACAGCTTGGCAAATTCTCTATTGATTTGTCTCCTGCAAACACACCAAGGGGAAAACGTGAAAGTGCTAAGTCACAGAGGCACGGCCTCTCCCCTCACAACCTGTTGCCGCATGGAAGAACGAGTTGAAGTTAAACAAGATTGTGGTATGTGCCTCCTTTTGCCAGCCAATTTGTACCGGAGCAGTGTCTACACTTGTTGGTCTGGGTCAAAACAGAAAAAATGGTCACCAGCGGAGATCTCACCTGCATGGTGGGTGATGCTAAGATGCTGTCACCTGTGAAGTTTGCTGCAAGCACAGGGGGAACAGAGCCAGGAAGGTACAGGACATCTGTTTCTGTGCTTCCAGCAGTACGAAGCCGAAGATTCGCCACAGGGCACTGGCAATTCAGCTTGTTAAGCATCATCAGTGATTCGGATCACAATAACCTCTTGGTGGGAACGAGAGGACTGCAACAGCATACAAAGTGTGCCCTACGCCATCAGGTAAGGCCCTCCACAAGCACAAGGTGTGCAAAAACTGATCCCTGGCAACGATTCTTCTTCAACAAGAATTGTTTTGCTCACTTTTAGACATGACAGCTTCAGGGTAAGTTTTGAGCTTAGATTTGTTAGACTGCTCTGAAAGCTGCCTTCAATCCTTTAGTCTCTCCAGACACACACTCACAATACTTGGGATAAATCCACCGACTCTTGCGTCTATGAAAGGGGAAGACTCAGAATCTGATCCCGAGATTTTGTTTACCCACGTTAAGGACTGCGTGTGTGCTTCTGTGTGCTGCCAGCAGGAGTCTTACCAGGCACCTCTCGTGAAAGGATCTTGTTTGCTTCCCAGCACCCGTTTCAGAAAGGAAGAGCAAAGCACAGCTCTCAGAATAGCAGAGTAATAGGACTTCCACCACTGCAGCCCAACCCACTGCTATTGTTATCCTCAGGAGTCCCGCAGGATGGGACTTAAAGCCACAATGATTCCCTAAGCTCAAAAGGCATCAAGATCCAGCACTCTCATTTCACAGCATGTTAGTGCTGGAGCCAGTAAGACACCGAAGACTCCTCACCCCTAGTGAAGACAGTGCAATGGAATGTGAGCATATTCAGCGCTTGATAGGACCAATCCTCCGTGCATCAGTGTTGCAGGCAATAAAAATGATAAAGTCCACAAAAGCAAATGTCTCAGTGCGTAGAAGCCACCTGGAGAAGTGGAATATAACCGGTTAGGCTGTTGAAATATTCCCCGTGACGCTTTCAGCCTCTGCAACTAGCTCGTTCTGAGTCAGAAGAGTCCCAGGATCACCCTCAAAGGGCAGTTTGTCTGCAGTCTCCCTGTCATGGGTGCTAAAAACATTTACAACGTGGCATGGGCTTTTCCCTGGTAGTCCCCTCGGCAGCCAGTGCTGTTCCTGGATACAGCTTGCAGCTTATGAGTGAGCTGCAAGGACTCTGAGTCTTCACAACATCTTCCAGAGTCCTCTGCTGGAAAAGCTGACACCTTACTTTTGAGCTCACGCAGACAGTCACTCCATATGACCTAAATTTGGGCTCCAAATACAATTACAGTCAGACAAATAATGGATAACTGAAAAAAACCCTGAAAACTGAATTTGAAAAAAAAAAAAACAAACCAAACACCTGAAAACTCAGTCAGGTCTTTCTTTCTATTTCAAATATTTTGACAAGACACGCCTTGGTTTGTTGTCTGGTTATGGAACCCCATTGTTTATTTAGCTCCTTGAATATGGCGGGGACAATGTTTCTTTATAAAAATGACCCTGGTCTCTGCTGATACAGTTCTGTGATCATGCACATGGGAAATGATAGTTGTATGTCCCAGTTTTCTTAGACAGAAAAACCACAATGGGCTTCAGGAAGGAAATGTAATTTTTTTAATGACCTGATTTAATAGATAAATGTTTCTTGAGAACCTCATTAAAAAAAATAGAAACAGCAGCAGGTCAAAGAAGCCATCTGCAAAATAAATATAACAGGTCACATCCTTCAAATGCCATAAAATAGATGCAACTTCTGTAATTTCAGAAGACCGACCCTGCATTTGCAAGAGCCCCAGGGCAGAGTCCTGCTGGCATCTCGTGCGAGCCACACAAGCTCCCTGCTGATTTCCCTGTGACTGCAAAATAGCAAGCCAGGTGGAATCTGGGCCTTCTGTATTTGCCCAGAAGGGACAGTAGTCCTTGTACACCTGCCTAGTGAGAGACAGCTGCTGGGTTGTGATCATCTAACCGTCACCCAAAGATAAATCTGTTACTCTCTGAAGCATCAGACAAACTCTCCCTGCTTGTTGGGAGGATAAAAGGAGCTTTCCTTTCACCGGATGAGGCTATCACCCAATATGATTTGTGTTGTGTCAGGTCAGGCCACCACTGGGTCTTGAGATACGTCAAGGCCATGAGCAGCTCCTCTCCAGGGCTGCATCTCATGAGCTCTGGGGGGCCATGAGTGCTGGAGCTCTTTAGGTGCTGAGCTGTGACGCAGAGACCTGGGAGGCCCGAGAGTAGACTTTGCCAGGAAAGGCTGAGACAAAGGAAGTACTGAGCCCCTTAGTCTTTCCAGTGTCCTTCATCACAGTACCACCATGCAGCAATAGCCCTCCTCCATTACTGACGTAGCTGTAGAAATGCCCCTGCTGCCTCTCACACCTCTCATCAGTTCTGACTCCAGATGATGCTGGGCCTGCCTGTTTCCACCCCTGAAAGCCCAGTGGATGCTTCTATACTCCTCCTCAATCTCCTGTGCCCTTTTCCGCCTCTTCTTTGTGCTTGTTTTTTTCACTAAACTCATTGAGGTGTTCCCCGTTCAGCCAAGGTGACCTCCTGCCACACAAAGTCATCTTCTCACATGTAAGAAATGGACCATGCATCCCTAAGCAGCCCAAAACAGACAGCAGAACTGCTGGTTTTGCTGGGAATACTTCTCCACTGGTTAAAAGCCCTCACTGTGTCTGTGCTAAGGAGCAGTCACTGGCAGTGGGTGCTCTCACAGAGGAAGAAAGGCTCTCCCTCCAGGAAGGAAAAGTTCAAGTTTCTCTGCAAACACTTCTCCCCTAAAAACCATACCAAGGTAGCAGTCACATGGACAGAACATAGCCCCTGCTTTGAGACCCCCTCCATCCCTAAGCGGGGAAAAATTTCTGCTTCCTTCCTTGCCAGAGGACTGGTAAAATCTGGCCTTAATTCATTTTAGGAAAGGAAACACAGTTGTATTCTGTTGAGCAACAGAGACACCTGTGAGTTGGCAGCAGGGTCCTTTGCCCCAGCTGAGCTGATGGATCACAGCATTTGTAGCAAGCAAAAATGAAAACAGCTATAGCCAAATCCTCACCGATCTGATTCATTGTGCTTCTAAAAGCGCTTACAAATTATGCCAAAAACCAGATGCCCAAGCTCAAATAAGTGGCCTTGGCTTGTTGCTGTACACAAGGCTTTGACATAAACCCCATGTAAGAGCTCAAACGGGCAGAGGTGTGCCCTGCGAGCGGAATTCTGCAGCGCTGGTGCGGTGACTCAGCCGGCAGCGGTGGCCTGAAGCACGGCTCTGCTGCGATGTCTGAATCTCAGCTCTGCTGGCTGAAGGCAGGGTTTCAGCTGCGGATGCAGCAGACATCAAAAACCACAGGACAGCACAGACGGGCTCTTTTCTCTACAAGGAAGAAAGAGCTGACCTGCAAGGAAGGGAACAGCTATCAGCTCGTTTTATCTTGACTTGGTCGGATTTTGTCCGAGCCACGAGGACAATTTAGAACGAAATATGTATCAGCGAACTTAGAAGATGGAAGATGTATAGTCAAGGACTGCAGAAGGACTGGGAGGGCAGATTTTTCTCTTTTCCCTCTGTACATTTTCTATATAAGTATTCTGCTGGGTGTTTGAAGAAGTACATGTTACATGTATTTCCATATGGATGAATGATTAGCAGAGAGCATCGCAATTGCCTTAAGCTGTAAACAGAGCTCTAGCACAAACAATGGAAAATATAGTGGTCATCATTAAAAAGTGAACATTTGCCAGAAAAATTACCACACTGTGGTATACGAAAAGACCACAGTTACTTCCTGCTCTGAGTATAAATGGAAAATGTGGTGTCTCAGATACCAATAGGCTGGTAACTGTTAGCAAATGTTGACTTTTCTACGGTATCCCAAACTGAATCTAAGCCTTTTTTGAGGTCCAGCCATTGCTATTTTCCAACCCACAACAGACTGCATTTCACTGGTGCACGAAACGATCTTTCTGCCATGTATAATAAGTTGTGCAACCCTGTGATAGAGCACAGAGCAGGTCACTGTGCGTGTGTGCACCACTGCCCTCCGATGAGTGTAATCAGAACTGCTCCGAATATCACTTAATCCTCTACCGTCCCTCATCCGGGAAAACTCCCCCATTACAGGACACTAGACTCTTGAGGCCGGCAGAGCTCTGCTCTTTCCCATCTGTGCCATCAGCTTCCAAGCAGCCGCTACGTGAGACAACTAAAGCTGCTTGGAAAAATTGGGCTGGAAAGCTTTTTGATGAAAAACGGAAATTGTTTCCCAATGAAATCTTTGCAACAAAATGTTCTATTTCCTCGTTAACTACAGAAGTGGTTGGAAATTTCCATTTAAAAAATATTTCCAATGGAAACCAGATTTTCTCTCCTTCCTTTCCACCCCACCCCACCTCCTCCTTCCCAGTAAAAATTTTGTCTGTGGAGAACAAACGTAATTTTTCAGTAAGGTCTTCTGAAGATCGTAACATTTTTCAGTGGCTGTGGATTAGATGCAATCCTTAAGATAGCACCCTACATCCTGGGGCTTGGCTGTTTCAGTTCTTTCAAGTTCCATTAGAAGATACTGTTGTTTGATTCATTGCGAAAGACAGAAAACAACATATGTTACTTCCCAGTCGTGGCCCTCAAAGTCTGCTCCCAGTTCTGGTTACATGCAAGTTTCTTTAAAGTTTAGCCTGCAATGCAGTACATCAGTTTCATGCCTGTGATCCCATGTGAATTTGTCTTTATTATTCGTATTACTGTTAATTTGTTCTTAAATGTACTGATTTTTCACCAATTACACTGGAAACCCTCAACATCATTTCAGCTGAAGATATGAAGATCTCAGAAACCACCCCACTAGCTTAACACTCCTTCAAAATGCAGGTTGTTAAAAATATAAACAGATTTTGGGGGTTGGAACTAGATCATCTTCAAGGTCCTTTCCAACCCAAACCATTCTATGATTTGGATTTATGCACTCATATTTCTCTCTCAAATGCATTTTATGCCTAGCCTTTCCAACAAGTAAAGGGGCCAAACACCATGACATCTCTCTAAACACCCTAGTGAGCCATGTTAAAATTAATCACTTTTTAAGAGGTACACACACACTCTTGAGGATAGGCTTATAACTGGATTTTTTTGGTACATAAGAAGACAGCACAATGGCAAATGCAGAATTGAGTCTATGCTCTTGTGAGGAGGGGGAAGAGGGAGACACAGTTTTATACTTACTCAGAGGATATGAGAGGTGCCAAGAGCAACATAATAGGAATACAACCTATTATACCACATATGGTCTCACTTATCTGTTATTCATATAAGAACTCCACATCTTTCCCAAAGAGCAAATAAGAGATGAGGATGTATAATACTTGAGGAACTGCAGATTTCACTCTGTTTAAGCAAGCCGTGTTGAATCTGGAAATAAGACCTGACACAACCTTCTAACAACAGTTAAAACAGAATTTAAATATGAAACTTTCCTAATGCCCTTCTCTTTTCTGCTGTTTCTGCTTATACCGATCTCTACGTCCAGAGAATATAACAGGGAATGACATCCTCTCTGAAGAATTTTTGACCAACGTGGGTAGTATCACAGAACAGAGCCCTGCTTAGAAAACAACTGCGTGATTTAAGCATCCTGTTGAAAGACTGTCAATTACCTTCCAGATTAGCACCCTCCTTTTCAATTCTGAAGGATCAAAACCCTCTATTATACATTATATAAACTGGGCAAAATGACCTTTAAAGGGAAAACTGTCTCAATAAGAGACAGCAAAATCCTGATCCTTCTCCGTTGCTGGACCTAATCCCCAGTCCTTAAGTCTCTGACCCACAAACAATTTATCATGACTTCACACCAGCCAGCTTATGCAAACCGTCCATGTGCTGACTTTAACCTGGGAGAAATAAAAAGCAAACCCTGGCAAGTTTGCACATGCGGCAACTTAAACCTAATCTCTGCGGCGGTGTTCAATTCAACTAGTCACAAAAGCTAAATTTCAAATGCCCTTCAGGGACGGATTTGTTGAGAATCTTCTTCCACTCCCCTACAAAGTTCTGGACGTGTAACTCCACAAACACTTTGACTGAGCTCAGAAGCAAGGATTTAAGAGCAAGTTGCGATTCAGGATGAATGAGGGTCGTGGTTTTCAGCTCCGTATGATTTTGGAAAGGTCATTCCTCCCTTTGAGCCCTGGAAGTACAAAGCATTACTTTCGTCTTATTTGACTAACTTGCTTTCTCCTTGCTCTTTAAATACAGGAGACAGCCTGTTTAGTTTCTGCGCTCACTTGGCAATATCACTTTGTCTAACAGTACTTAACACTTCAATTTAATGAAAATGTATCTGTTAATGTCTGTGATTTTTCCATACATTTAAGACTTCTTTTGCTTGTGGTTTATTTCTTTTAAATAATACATGAGAAAGTAAAATCTCATTCATTTACAAAATAATGGGAAATAATGAGTCTTTGTAGCTTGCTACTGAAGAAATCCATTTCTAAGTGTCCTGCTGTGACCCATTCCCTTTTAATAGAAGAAGTTGCTTTTGGATGGGTTCCTAATGCAAACATATTCCTGCACTGAATAAACAAATGAGTAGATAGTTGCTTCCAGATCTTCAATGCTTTTGATACTTTCAGTTACAATCCCCAAGGAATAAAGTGAGCGTAACACGGTCCAAGAAACACAGGCTGCTCTGATCTTTAGAGCTCCAGTTAATAGAAGCTTATTTGCATCCCCAGCTATGGTTGTGTATTTGTTTCCTTGGCATTCTTATCTGCTGTAATACTCATTGATCGACACAATATAGCAATGGGAACTTTCCTTAATTTCACTCCCACTTCTTTTTGTTTCAAAATTTAAAAAAATTACAAGAGGACAAATCAAGCAATTAATGTATTTAAAAATATAAACATTTACATGAGTTTATTTAATAAGGACGGTTTTGTGCAACGTATGTAATGGAGTTAATCAGCTCCTGCCTGGACTGTGGAGCAGGTACAGCCCGCAGGCCACAGCACAGATGATGTGGAGTACACCACTCTGCCCAGCCTGGGCTTCCTTCTGAGGGAAATATGCCCCAGCACAGAGGAAGGACCAAAGCCTCTGTGACATTTAAAGAGTCCAGACAGATTGACTGTCTCAAGAAGTCTGGCTAATTTGAACACTATGGGATTGTATTTTGGCTTCACTGAAGTCAGCTTGTCAAACCTCCGTGGCTTCAGAGGAGCTATGATTTCACCTCTGAACTGCCGGGAGGTGATGTGGCCCAGGATGTTGAGTAACACCCAGTGCCAGGTTCCAGGCCCTGTTTCCAGCTCTTCACAGTGACTAGTTTTGTTACCCTTGGCAAGTTTCTTAATGCCTCCACTTCTTCATTTGTAACTGGGACGGCAGCAATTAGCTTTCATAAAAATGCTTTTAATTCCATGGATGGATAAAGCCATGTAAAATATGATGCTGTAACTCATTCTGAGCTTTGCAGCCCTTTGCTGTAAGCCTAATAATCTAACCGGCTCTAGTGCCCTAGACATGCTCCAGGTGAACCTGCTTTGGCAGACAGTTGGAGTAGATGATCTCCAAAGGTCACTTCCAACCCCCACCATTCTGTGAAACTCTGGTAAATTTGAATCTTACATGACATTTCATCTATCAAGTGGTTTGGCTGGTGATTTTCTTCTGCTCTTGGCAGGGGTTGATATTGTTGGAACACTAGAGAGCAGCTGCATCTTACCAAAAACCTGCAAGACTTCTGATGATATTCCTAGACCAAAAAGTAGCAGTTCCCAACATTATAAATGCAGACGCCTTCATCACTTTGAAAAAATCCATTCAGCAAAACTGCTGTTAAAGCATCTCCTGTCGCCAACAGGATTGCTTATAGGAAATACGGTGGCTGTACAACGCCATTGTCTTCCTTAGCATTGCAGCTGGGTGCTTGCTACATGCTCTCATCTAACAGGCAACTAAGGACAACAAGAAGGCAAAATCACTGCTGGGAAAGGGAAGGGAATTGAGGTGGTCTATTCAACTCGATGTGGAGAACAAAATCTGCCAGACCCGGGTGACCACAGGTCCCAGAAAGCCTGCCACTCGTGGAAGAGCACCGCAGATGCCCTTTTTCACCTCAGTCTTTCCGTCTGACACATAAGCCACTTTATATGGAATTGTGTTCGCTGTGGAATTCTGTTTCTTGTGGGGAAAAGCTGTTAAAACACTTTTAAAAATATCTTGCCTCTGTTCAGTAACCAGATGTTTCACAAATCCACATCTGCTAACACACAACTGACGTCAGGGAGCTGGATGTCTCTGAACTAAAGAAATGGTTGTACAATCACTCCCTCCCCGTGTGTTGGTTAAGTTCATTTCTTTGGCCCTTTTTTCCCTACCCAAAATAGACATAATTAATAGAACTGCTGGGCACTAGCCTGGCAGAAGAGATCACAGCTTGAACTTGGCTGCCTTGTTTCTACACAGCTTGGTCTTTCATGAGGAAAGATATGCAAACAGGAAGAGACATTTCTAGTGCAACGTCCAGAAAACTGGTGGGGCTTGACAATATGGCATCTCAGAACATCCCAGTCAATCTGTCGTCCTGTGTGCAAATCAATTAAGGTTAACAGATGCTAAAAAACTTCAGTATGATATGCCAGATCCCATGGAGGCTTTGATTATGCCCCCAACATTTTTGGTCAGTGTCATTGTTAGCAACAAAAGCCCTCACTGACTTTGCTACAACACCCCACAATACTACAAGGTGAATATAATTTGAGTTGTGAATGACAAAAGGCGGCCTGTTTGCTACAGTTACTTATTCCCAAAAAAAAAGGCCAAGCCACCTGACTCAGAAAAACAGGTCCTCTTCTTTTAGAGGACAAGTAAAGCGAGAGGTACCTAGCTACAGAGTCAGAGGATCTGGTTGAAAATTACGTCACGTACACTTACCTGTATGAACCCGCATTTGGAAGGTTGGTGAAAACTGGCCTGAACACAGCTCACACTCACCACATGCAATAATTCAATATCACACAAATGTGCCAGTGGGTAAAACTAAGGGCTGTCAAAGCTATGTGTTCTCTGAACTCTGGAAGCTAACTATTTTGTCTACAGCAACCTCGCAGCACCTTCATTTCCCTGTCTTGGGTATGACAGCGAAACACAGCCTTGATTATCCACAGATATTTGAAGTACCTGAAATCTGCTGATAATTACTGGCTTAAGTAACTGGAGATCTTTGGCCTCAGCTCTAACATGGATCCAAATGTGCCTTTACATGTATATCACCCTGCTATTCTTCAGTCCTCTTCTCTTCTTGCCTGGAAGATTCTGGGCAGTTTACCCAGTATCTCAGGCTTTCATTCTGAACAGAGTCCAAACACATCCGACCCAGAGGCTTCAAGTAATTAAGATTTGGGGTACTTTTGCTTATTTAAAGACGGGAGCTGAAGCTCAGCAAGATTCAAACTTCTGCCATTGTTGCTGCATTTTCCACAGAGCTGGGAGCAGGGTCAGTTCATAGCAGGGGACAGGAAAATATCCTATCATATTCAGGGAGGAATTATTCTCAGTAGAGAATCAGAGTTTACCCAGACAGGCCAGGTTTCAGGGTGCTTACTAGGTAAGCTCACCTGTAAACTGTTCTTGCCAAGATGCTGTGAAGTTCTCAAACCCACCCACCCCCCTCCCCATCCCATGGCTTCCTCCGGGCATGGCCACAAACCTGGCAGAAGCACAGCTCCCCACAGAGGGGATCGGACTAGCACTGGCTAGATTTGGGTCCAGACAGATCTAAAAAGTCTAAATACAGTGCAGCAGTGTAATTTACTTGCATTGAATATGTTCACAAGAAGGCACAGTGAAGCCTCCCAAAGAGAATTCAGGCTGCTGTCATATACCCCAGCAATCATTTGCGGTCTACATACAGTGCTTATTGACAAGCGTCCAACCCAAGATCATTTGCCACAGACACAAAAGGGCAGGGCTGCCACAGACTACTGTGATGCAGCTCCAGCTCCACATCCCTGACTCATCTTCAATCCAGGTTTCTTGAGGGACGCTCAGCAAAACAGTCTCCAGGTTGAGGACCATGGTGCATGAGCAAAGTAGGGTTGTGCTACAACCGTCTACAATGAGAAGCTTAGTGGAAAGTTAAGTTGATTTTTGACAATGTTCTTTGAGCCCTTGAATAAAGCTCATTATAATCATAGAATCATAGAATCTTCATGGTTGGAAAGGACCTTTGAGATCATCAAGTCCAACCATACACACATTAAAAAAAAAACCTACAACCTCTGCCACTAGAGCATGCCCTGAAGTGCCAAATCTAGACATTTCTTAAATACCTCTAGGGATGGTGACTCAACCACCTCCCTGGGCAGGCTGCTCCAGTGCCTGACCACTCTTTCAGTAAAGTAATTCTTCCTAATATCTAATCTAAGCCTCCCCTGCCGCAACTTCAGACCATTTCCTCTGGTCCTGTCATTATTCCCTTGGGAGAAGAGGCCAACACTCACCTCTCTACAGCCTCCTTTCAGGTAGTTGTAGAGGGCAATGAGGTCTCCCCTCAGCCTCCTCTTCTCCAAACTAAACATGCCCAGCTCCCTCAGCCTCTCCTCATATGACCTGGTCTCCAGACCCCTCACCAGCCTGGTAGCTCTCCTCTGGACACGCTCCAGCACTTCAATGGTGTGGTATTCAGTGAAGGAAAAGGGTCTCAAAGCTACGGCTCTTCCAATATTTGCAGCCAGGAATGATGTTATGTGAAGACTGTAAGGAAAAAACATAGCAGGCATTAAGACGAGGCACTATTGTTGCACAGGCCCTGTGATGCCAGGATATTTCCTGCCCTAAATAAAAACCGTGATGGCAGTGGCTTAGTGAATGAACAGTGGCAAGAATGAGCAAATGTCGGGTAACGCTTTGAACTGAAACGGCATCTTGCTTTGAAGATATTTCAGTATCCTTGGAAATAACTACTCTTGTATGAATGGAACCTCATTCTCCCTCTGTATCTTGTTACTACCCTTCAAGATGTTTTCATGCAACAGAGGTACAGCAGCTCCTGCAGAAGTGTGACTTGGACATGAGGAGGGAACTACCACAGTTTTGTAGCAAATTTTAGATGTTTCCAAAAGCAACTAGAACATTCAGAATGAAGAACAAGGCAAAACTTGACACCAAAGCAGAGCTGCTTCTGTTCTGTTGTCCCTAATTCACTGTATTCTTCCTTGGCACGTAATCATGTGTCTGCAGCCCAAGGGTTGTTCTTTAACTCCCAGGATTGCTGCCATTTTCCATTCTGCCAGCCAAATGAGCACTGTGTAAACTCTCTCTCAGCAAGCGAACTCAATAAGTCCTTTTATTCTTCTCTGACCCTGCTAAAATGGCTGTTAAAGCTACCCACCATTTGTTCCCTGCGAGTATTTCACGCTTTGGTTTCTCATGGCTCCTGCAGCTTTCCCGTCTTTCTTCCCTGCGAAGCCAAAGCAAGAGACTTCCCTCCTGCAATCCCACTATTTGTTCCCTACTGAAGATCTTTCCCTTTTGACTGCTTATGTTATTCACATCCTCAGATCCCGCTCTAGAGCAACAGATTTGGGGGCAGCGTATTCCCTCCCCCTCCACTGCAGAGATCAGTGCCTGCCTAATTGAAGGGGATGATGTCATGCTGGCTGCTCTTTTTAAGGCAAATAAAAATACATCCTGTCTCTTTTGATGCTGCTGTTGAAACCCGCAACCTAGCTGGAATCAAGAAATGGGTTAAAATCCAGCAATGCGCTCATACCGTACCCAAATCTACTGATAAATCTTTTTAAAAATTACACAAACCTACCTACCTGACCTACAAGCCATACTTAGGACCTCATGGCAATGAGCTCACTTGCTTGTCAAGCTGTTATAGGTTAGACAAGTCACAGAGTCCCACGTTTGCTTAGTGGATTTGCCCTGGCTCACCCTCTGTGTCACCTTCAGCCACCCTGTGCCTTGGCTTTATCATCAGTAAACTGAAAACAGTATGTACCTGCCTCACAAGAAAGGGAGCTCATCTGCAAAACCCAGATGAAACTGCAGCATTAGCAAGTGCAAAGTAACTTATTAGGGCTGAAAAACACAAATAAATGTTCATGAGAAAGAAGAGCCAAATCCTCTGATTCATAACTCAGAGGTAATTTCACAACGAAGAGGTAATTTGATTCAGCTCATTTAAGCCTTATTTCTTGTTTAATTCACCTGAGTCTTTCAACTACAAGGCTTTGGATTTTTTTAATTCTCTCTCTTATCATTTCTTCTGTGGAATCAAAGGAAATTTATCTCAACTGAGAGTATTATAAAATATACGGTTAAAAGACAAAAGAGTGGAATGAAAATGTATTGTTTCATTTCAGCAAAAGAGAACAAAGTCACTTAATCATTTTATAAAATCACAAAATTCAGATCACATTATTCACTCAGAGCAGCTGTTGCTGACGTGCCTTTTTTTGACTGTTCAGAAGTAAGGCTTTATTCACAAACACTGTCATCTTACTTCATTTAATGGAGCGCCTTGCTTTCCTTGCTCCAGCAGGACAAGTAAAAGCGAGGTTGCACCACCGCGCTGTGCAGCAGTGCTCCGGCGGGTGTGTGCTGCTGCTCACAGGAATTTCCTTTCTTAATCCCAGTACTACGCGTTATCTGATGTGCCTGCTCCACACCTTACCCCCGCTGCAATTTGTATCGTCAGAGATAAAATAAAATACTTGGTGTGAAATCCTCTACTACCTTGTTCTGTTTTACCTCCAGTGAAGTCGATAAGGCCCTAGAAGAGTGCCAAGCCCTCAGAGATCAAGACAGAAAACATGGACCATTACTTTAGGACACCAGAAACCATGGCTATTTGCAGACCCCATTTGAGGTGGACCTTTTATGCCCAAACGGTGGGAAAACGTTTCATCAATACTCCCTTAAAGGTGTTGAGCCAGGGAACTGGGAAATCAATAGAACCACTCTGGAAACACCACACCTAGAATTATTACAAGCTGCCACAGCTAGCACAGATATGTTACCGATGACACTGAAACAGTTGGAGAAGAAAAAGGCAGAAAGAAAAAGTGACTCTTCAAACTCACAACACAGCAGAGGTTAGAAAATAATCCCCAGATTCCATTAAGTCACCTCCCAAAATCACGTATCCTGAGCAACTTGAAGACTATTTTATACGACCCAGCCAATGTGGGAATGTACTGCAAGCATCTAGGACTAAAGGTGACTTCATTCACACAAGGCACCTGATCCCACCCAAGCCCCATGACTCCAGGCAAGTGGCTCAGAGCACAGCATGTTGATATGAAGGAGTTCACAGCCCCCCTCAGTTGATTTACTATTGTAGAGATCAAGAAAGAGATAGGGAGACAGATGGAAAAATACCAAGCACTAGAGGCTGTCCAATATTTACCTTGGAAACAAGCTGAACCCATTAACTGTGAAACTGGGCAATGTCTGACATCTTCCTCCATTCGCTTGCTAAAGAGAGAGCGGCCAATAAATTAAATACAGTCAAAGCCTGCTATGGGCTCCGAGGAGTTTCCATGTAACTGAGCCCTGATGCTTGCTCACTGGGGGCGTATCATTGTCTCAGAGAGACGCAAAGCCACTCTTCCTGAAGGTGGTTACAACAAATATGAATGAACTTATGTTTCCATTTCAGATCCGTTTTCCAGTGGCATGCATTAAATAATGCAGCCTCTATACACAAATTTGTCCTTCTGTTCTCCAGGTTGTGTGATACCTGCTTTTGTAAACAGCGTACCTGTGTATAATGTGGGCAGTGCAGGTCTGGTACTTCCCCAAGATCATCCTTAAGACGGTTTCCTCACTATTCCCCTCTTCTTAATGGGCCGTTGTTCGACTACCATTACTCAGGTACAGAGGAAAGCACTTGAAAAACAGACGTTGAAGCAGTAGGAAACTACCACCTTTCTCCATGACCAGCACTGGAGACTTTGCCATCGCAGTGCAGTCCTGCAGAAGCTGGAAGCTGGTGTGCTCATGCTGAGGCAGGTGGGAGAGAAGCTGCCTAGAACCTTGCCCGTTTAGAAAGTGAAACTGAAGCTGGGTTGTTTTCAAGTCTTCCCACTTTTCTTAACGCCCCAAGAGAGGGAGAAAGAAAAGCAGCAGGGGAGAAAGACAAAATTTAGCCAGAAACTGGGTATTACCTCACATTTAAAAATAAAAATAAAAAAAAAACCAATTAATTTACACACATAACAACCATGAAGCTATACTTGAAACAAAGTATAACTTGCTTCTGAACACCGGGGGAAGAAAAAGCTGTTGTAGCAATAAAGGCTGCAAAGCATTAGCCAGCTGGTCCCAGGCAAAGAGAGCCGAGAGCTCTGAGCTCCACAAAGACGCGCCTGAGCTTTCCACCGCTGGAGGAACAGGACGGGTCATGTGCCCACCTTAGGGAGCAATGTTCAGCACTATAGCTGTGAAACTGGGTGACACCCGCCTTTTTGCCTCACGCAGCTGTAAAAGACAGACAACCCAGCCACTGTCCATTTAGATTGTCAGGCAGAAAAAAAACAAGCATCTTCTCTGGACCCTGTCTCTAGACCCGGTGCTGTTCACACCAGATACTAATATGGACAGCCCTGGACACCACGCTTTTTGAATCACGTTTCCAGAGCTCCCCCATACTGTTTCCTCAGCATTTTGCATTCAGTGGTGGGGAAAAACAAATGAATTATGTTTTTTTCTAATTTTGCTGCTTTTCCTTAGATTTCCTGGAGTGGTCAATACCCCTTAGCAAGCTGTGGTGCCGTTTTCTTGTCATGAAATGGTATTATGCAAGCACAGCAAAGCCTGGGTTTAGGCATGAAGCAATATAATTCCGAGTGAAAATCCAGATTTTAGGCAGATGCATTAGCCCCAGAGATTCCTTTCATTGTTATTTAATCATTATATTGCAGTAGCAGACAAAATCCCCGTGAAACAACCCCAGCTGTGCTAGGCAGCATACACTGAGTTAAAAAAAGAACTTGCCTCCCTCAAGACTCTGCAGTTTAATATAAAACGCAGGTGTGCCATATAAGCAACAAGGAGGAAGAAGGTAATTGTGGCATAGAATCTCTAGCTGGATTCAAATTGATTTTAAAAACACAGGACATAAATCAATCCACCTCAGAAGTCCCTCTTACTCATTCGCGTTGCCCGATGGGGCACTAGCAGGCTGCAGTTGCGAGGTGGCTGCTAACGTGGGCTCTCCCGTCCTGGAGCGGGCTGACTCACACCAGGTATCTGCAGCTCGGGGCTATCTGCAAACCTGCCGGGGGGGACGGAAGGAGACGCATCCAGGGAGCTTGGCCAGAGTCGAGCAAGTCGGCAGCAAGTCACCTGGGAGTGTGTCAGAGAAAACAGGCTGAAATACAGGATGGGGTGAAAGGAGGGAAACCCCAGAGAAAAGGATCTACTGGTGACCCATGAAGAAGGTGGGAGAGGCTCTGGGAGAGCTGAAGATAATCCAGGGTTAGACAAATGAAGAAGAAACAACAGACAGTCCTAGCTTAATGGAGAAGTTAGGCAGGATAAGTGTCACCCTCCTTTTGGGGACTGCTTATTAAGACTGTCTCTACACAACTATCTCTACTGAAGCCCATACAATAGCATAAATGTGTAGGAATTCATATAAAAGGAAAGGAAAAATGGCTTCTTATTTCTAATTTTCACCCTTTGCAGGCCTCCGTCAGGTCTCCACTCTTTCTCTTGCAACACAAATATGAAATTTTCCTGGAAAGTGCTATGAAAAAACCTGTGATACAGCGGTCATGTAAATCAACATGTATCTCTCAGGTTGAAAGTGAAAATCATACACAGCAGTATGAAAAGCACTATAGAGAAATATGTATTATTGTCTAACTTGGTTAAGATTAAATCTGCAAAGACAATAAACTATCCAGGAATAATCTGAATTGCTCACAATTAACAAGACCACTTCACTATTTGCACCACTTGGCCAGTGCTGCTGCCACGCCATGGTGGCACACATGTGGTCACACACAGACGACCTATCACGTCCCGCGGCACCCCCTACCAGCCAGCGATCCAGGACAGGCAGGGAACAGCCCTTATTTCTGTTTATTTGTTTTCATCTCACTTTATTTAAGCTTTTAAACTTCATGATCATATTAAATGCAAATGCCAACAAGAGGAAATACAGAAAATAACACTGGGAAATGGAAATGCGCATGAAAGCAGCATGCTGAACAAAGATTTCTACAGTTTCTTATCCAAACTAAACATTTCAACATTCCTAATACTTTAGGTTTCCCATTAATTGTAATTGAGTCATTCCTTAGCCTCCTGTGAGAGGGAGTTCTAGATGCCCCGAGAGCATTACTATTATATGATGTACAACAACAGCTAAGGTGAACACAGACAAATGGCAGTCAGACTCAAATCAAAATTTCATTTCAGCCTCCTGGTGGAGAATCAAAACATCTGCTTCTCCTGAGATCGCTGGGATTTTGCAGAAGCTATGACTTCCTCAAGAGTCTACCGAGAATTTTCCGCCTTCGCTGTTTTTCATTGCAATGTTTATTGTTCATACAAACTTTCTGCATGAATATACAGACCAGCTTTGATGACAACGGACTCTGGTCCAAACTGGAATTTTCTTCTCACTAGAGTAATGAATAGCTCAAAATCTAAAAAATTCACTTGAGTTGCAGAAATATGGCATTTGAGTGCTAACTTTGTCTAACTTCATTCAGTGACTTCAAGGTGAGCCCTCAGCTCCGTGATCAGTAGCATCCTTTGCTCAGCATGCTGGAGGATATTCAAGGGCTGGGCGCTGTAAGATCCCCTGGTGAAGACATGCTCCTGTCCATAAATAATCTTATTACAGCAAAGACCAAGCAAGGACTAAGACCAGGCTGGATGGGGAGCAACCTGGCCCAGTGGGAGGTGTCCCTGCCCAGGGCAGGGGGGCTGGAACTAGATGATCTTTAAGGTCCCTTTTAACGCGAACCATTTATATGATTCTATGAAAGAATTCTATGAACCGATTCTATGAAAGACTTGCGACACAGTTAGGCTGTGGGCCAAACTCTATTGGTGGGTGATGAAAATTCTCTCTCCCTTTCCCCATCCCCTCAGTCTGGCATGCTTTTTCACAGGGACTTCAAATGCATGTTTGGCTGACTGAAAGCAGATGAGTGAAGAACGGGCAGAATATTCAGGAAATGATCCCCTCTGGTTAGGACACCTCCTCACATCACCTCCATTTCTTTCCTTTAGGTAAATCTGCAGCTTAGGCTATCCGCTCTGTTCGTTGACAGGGAAATAATGTTCAGGAAAGTACCTGTGTATTGCTCGTTTTCATGCTGAGCATAAATTCCGTACCTGGTAAACCCAGTAACTTATTTAATATGAAACAATATAGCTGATAAAGAGGATCCAAGGGAGATGCTGAAAAAAGAAATGGGGAAATTGCCCAGCTATGGTAGTAGGAATAAAGTACAAGATTTAGATTAAAGTGTAATTTATTGTCTGAATCATATGGGGAAGGGGATGCTAAATTGGTTCCTGGGATAAGAAAGCAGCTGCCACCAGCATTGTGTTCTCTAGGAGCAAACAAATCAGCCCGTACTGTAATGCCTCTTTCTGCTCAGGCAGCATTTGGTGGTTGGGTTTTAGGGGTCTGGGTTTTGTCATCCAGCTAAAAATGCTTTCATGAACTGTACTCTCAGTCAGAAGCCACCTTGGATATGAGGTGCCACCATCCTCCACAGCACATGCCTTGTGAAAGAGAAAGCGAGGGACAGTCTAAAGGCCCGGTGTGAGCCAACTTACTCTCTTTGTTAGCAGCTTCATTAAAGCAGCTCCATTAAACCCCCAACCTCCCTGGGGTGTTACCCCTCTGCACAACAAGAGAGAAGACAGGATCAATCGGGTAGTGGTTTACAGCCACTTTGCGTTGGTGGAAATTAATACACCGCACTGAACGAGCCTGCTTCAGCGGCACTCTGCTTCTTCCAGAAACATAAAAGCATTTGTAACCTGGTACAGCTGCTTGTGCTCGGCTGCAGCAGCTTTGCGCTGCCAAAACGGCAAAAGGCAGCCAGAGGATATTCAAGAATGAGGCTGTAGTGATCTAAGCCATAATGACTTTACACTTCTTTTTTAGTTCAGTTCTTATTTAGTTATAACTTTCACTGGTGTCATATTTAGGTCTGGCCTGCTGGCTGCCCTCTGCCAGGTTTCCGCAGGCTTACCGCAAGTGGGCCACAGCACTGGGCAGGGGAAGCTTTGTGCTTGGTCCTCACGCTGCACTCACCACTGCTGGATCTGATCACCTTCCACCATGTGTAAAGCATGGGCACACGCGTGTCCCACCTCGGGACAAGTGGGTGTAGCTGAGAGCTATTTTCACTTGTCCCAATTCAGCGGTATTGGACTGTCCTGGAGCGTCTGAGACTTCCACACAGATCTAGCAAATACAGCACAGGATCCATGAGAGGTCTTCACCCCTCTGGAGAGACAGCTAGAGACAGGGTGGTACCCCACAGCTCCCCAAATCACACTAAACACATAGTGCAAAGTAACCCTGACTGCTTCGCTATAAGTGACAAATTTTCTTCTTGAAAGCCTTTGAGGATTTTTTGGAAAGTACACGTTATTCTGGCTTTTTGTTATGGAAAGCAAAATTTAAAACAATTCATCCTGCCCAGAGAGGAGAAGATGCCCGATGGTTCATGGGGAGTTTGCCCAGAGGCGTTGCCCACCTCTTGAAAAACTTGTAGAAGAAAACATTCCCAGTTGAGAACACCTTTGAACCATGATGCCAGGGAAGCAGCTCTGAGAACCGCCCTCCTCTCCGCCACCTGGTGCTTAGCTTAGGCCCAAACCAGCTACAGGGTTACAGCACAATCTTGTTTAATAGCTAATGGAAAGTCAGCTCAGCAAGTGAAATGCAATTGCAGGAGCTGCTGGGTCACCGAGGTGGTCTGCGCCATTTTCCATCAGACTGCAATTCCTTGACCTTGCTGGTATTGTTCCCACTACCCCACACCATGCAATTACAGCCACAATGTGATGAAGTCACGACATGAAGTCAGGTCGTCATTTGTCAGAATGATGGAAATCCTCTACTCATTTGTGGATGGTAAAAGGTCTTATCACAAATGCTGCTCCTGAACACCAGCAAGGAATCAGCAGGCAGAGGAGCAAACTGGGAGTCTCTACAAAGGAGGTCAGGTGCTGCATAGCAGCTCTTAAAAATATTTCCTCTGCCCATCAAAGTCCTCTCTGCCATGAAAGAAGCTACACAGCAGGGAAAATGCACTGGTAAATCAAACCCCGAGAATCTCACAGCATAAACTTTCCTTTGATTTTTGAGTATTAAACTAAACCTACACTGCTATCTTTTTTTTTCTTTCTGTCTTTGCAGCAGAAAATATAACACAAAAGGTAACCAATTTCTTTTCCCTAAAAACACAGACCTTAGGAAGAGCTCATTTTAGAGTGATGCTGCTATCTGTTTAAGTTTGCATTTCTTTGTTCCTTCTGTGCTGTTTTATTACCTCCTTCTATCAGCCATATCCAATGGCTTCTTAAATTCTGCCTCCAGCCACAAGGAATGTAAGCAAGTATAGCTGATGTAAAATGACATCCATGCCTTCATTCACTGAGCAGTGATTGTCTGTTGAGTACTTGCAGGGAAATTCTTTCTTTTTTATTCCCCCAACACAAATCCCAAGGCAGCTGAGGTTACACAACCAGCTTCATACTTAGTTTAAAATATGTCTCAATTTATAAGCCATCTGCAGCACTCATCATTAAATGAGAAGGCCACAAACAGGAAAACTCGCAACAACGATAAATAATCAGGACTCAAATGAGCACTCTAGTTTGAGGCAAGAATCTGGGTTGATCAAAATGCTCTCTAAATGGTGCCAGCTCAATGAATGGGACAATCACATCACAAACCACTTGTCTGGGGCAAATGGCCCACTTTCCAAAGTCAATGATATATTTTCTGGCTCAGGAAATCCCCGACCTGCAAATCATTAGAGAGCAGGGGAAGTATCATTAGATGCTTGCCCTTTTCTTTACTCTTTCTTAGGTATCTGCTTCGGCATCATTGTCAGAGAAGAGACATGGAGGTAGGTGGGTTTCTCGCCTGAACCCTGTACAACCATTATTGTGGTCTTGGACACAAAGCAATGGGTCTGAATACAGGGTACGGGGCGTGCTACAGAAAGCAAGAGGCAGAGGGCAGTTCAACGGATGCCCTCCCCCTCCCCCACAGAATCCTTTGTATCAAAATTTCCATGAATTACTTCATTTACTTATATCCCTATCCATGCAGGAAGGAATACGTTGATATGTTGGGAAGACTTGTTACTGAAAAAAAGCAAATCAAAGAAATTAGATTCTCCATTTAGATCTGAACGCAACCAAGTTAGAGACCGCCCTGGTATCGTTCACGGACTAAAGCACTTCCCACAATGTCTAAATGCATTACAGGATGCAGCCACGAGTGATACCACCAAAAAGAAACGCTGGACTCATAGAAATTGGAGCCTTCATCTTTAAGAACATATAAAACCAAGCACATTTATATCTCATGATGAAAATTACAGGACAAGTGGCATTTATTTGTTTGTATAGCGAAGACTAGGCAACTTAAGTCTCCCAAGATTTTCACCAAAATATGTTGATTGCCTTTGGGATTTAGATGTGCAGAGGTTTTTATGATTGCATTTCAAGGCACATTATGTGCTCCGGAGAGGCAGCATAATTTCTTTATATTTGTGAGGCCCCAGACGGATTCTTAGATTTTTGAAATTAGAGATGGAAAGATTTATCTTTCCCGCTGATGAATCCCCCACCAGCACAGGAATGCCTACGGAAGCATACTGCCAAGGACTCGCGGTGTCTAGCATGGAGTGACAAAGCTTGTATCTAGAGGCAACTCCATAGTTTAAAAGGTTTCACTTTTATATACCAATCATCAGCATGACTGGTCCTTGTCATCAGCTATCGTTTATTAATTCTACCTTTTTTAAAACTCTTGTCCCTTCCCATTATTCTAGGAAAATTGCATAATTTCAGATATATTTGTAAAAGAAGCCCTTATCTCTGTATTAAGCCACTATGATACAACTGGACAGACTTGGGCTCAGTGGTACCTTATTTTATGAATAAATTCCTATTGAGGTCATTAGGGTTCTCTGTACAGTAAATTCGGCAGGCTTTGGCCCTCAGAGCTCTCATGCAAGAGGAATAAATCAGCACTGGAGCAGAATCTGTTCTTGTACTTTTGTCTACACTTTTTGTTGTTGTTGTTATTTTCCTTCAAATCTCTCATGCTTGATTAAAGAAATTTCTCCTTGGTTTTCTGTTCTGTTTTTATTACTCTTGTAGATAAAAAGCCTTTGCACGGCAGGAAGAAGAGCAACAATTTGCCAACTCAAGCTGCATTTACCATCTGGTATCCAAGATCGTAGCAGCCCGCCTGTTCCATCAATGCAATAATATTATGTTGCTTTAATGACCCCATGCTCTGATTTGAAGATAAGCAAGTTGGACTCAGATGACAGATAGGGACATTCACCTCCTGTAATAACCAGCATTTCCTCAGCTGTTGTCACCAATTACCATAGCATTGATCACAGGCTGATAACAAAAGGTAGTATAATTTCAGAAAATCAGCTTTCTCTGCTTTTTCCTTTTTGTGCCTTCTTTAATTGGGTTTAGCTGGCTGCAGTGCCAGATGGATACAAGCTGCACCAAATAAGACAACGGAGTCCCATTTCCCTGGAGAAGGGAGAGGGGGGCAGCGCCATACTCACACTGCTAAAGCCAAAATTCCCAAAGGAACAACTAGTTCTGAAAGCTCAGCGTTAGACACTTTAAATGAGACCTATTTTCCAAAGGAAGATGCTCAACATATTGCAATAAATGATAGTGTGATTTTTGAAACCTGGCTGGTCAATGATTGCCTCTGACATTAGATCTCCAGTACAGCTGCACAGCAAGTGAAATGAAACACAGACTTCCTAGGATGAGCGCTACAGTCTGAAAAATCTTAGTATGAAATGAAAGGAGTACAGCTTCTCACCCCTGTGCTGTCCCGCTGGGGGATTTAATCATCAGTGCCAAAGAGGAAAACTCTGTGACAACCCATCTAGTTCACACACCTGGCGTTCTTCGCTACCCATCTACCCACCTCTGCTTCTGCCTCCAGTGGCTCTTATTTACTGGAAGCCATGTCTTTCTCCGCTTCCAACCCCACCGTTACTCATCAGCTTTTGCTGCAGTAAACAGGGAGTACATTGCACTCTGTGGTGTATTCAAAAATCGGCTTCTGTTTTCAAGGGCAAGGATGACAAATTGAACGTGGAGGAACTGTTAGTTTTATGGACAAACTATGTGTCTAAAGTAGAGGGAGAACATACTCGGAGCAGGCTACTACTATATCATCTGCCATGAAGTGATAACAACAACAGCCACTAGCAACCGGCTATTGATCTTCCCCATACTCAGTAGAAGCCTAAATAAAGAAAACAAAGTATTTGGGGTTCATGCAGAAAGACGTTAACAAAGTGTTCCCTGCAAAGACAGACTTGGACTTGCTGGAATTGTACACAGAAGCATCCTCCTTTAATAGATAAACATGGGACTAATCAGAGGATCATAATTTTTGGAGACTAAAAAAAAGTCTATTAAGCCTTGGCCCCACTGCCAGGGCATATTACAAGTAAAACTCCCTACCCTAGTCTCTGCATTTACCAAATGAGAGAACAGGCAGGAGAGATGGGCTGATTTCCAGGCTGTTTTCACAGCTCCCATCACACATGTGATGCCGAAGGAAGGAATACAGCAGGGCAATCTAGAGGGAATGAACCCCAGCTGGCCCCAGTCAGGTCATGCCCTTGGAGACCTCTGTTTATGGGCACACTGGCCAGCTCACAGATGTCTAAAGCCAGGAAGAAAATCACAAGCATTTCTATAGAATATGGGCAAGTCCTTTACACAGCATGAATCATAAATTAACCAGTTGCATTTTGCCACATGACAAGGAGAAGAAAATTATAATGGTTATATGTCAAGGACGCTTTTATCCAGAGCTACCATGATAATTCCTTCCACTATAATACATTTACTAAAAGAGTAATAAATAAAAGCTAAAAGGAAAGATACTGTCTGTAAGCAGGAGTGATGAATTTTGAGCCAGAAATTAAATCCTGGCTCCCATCCACAGGATAGCCAACTTCACAAGCATTTATATGAGTTTAACAAGGCTACTCGTGAAGCAAGGGAACCCACAATATAAGTGAGGTGTTCATGATACACCCATTGATGGCAACAAAGATAAGCTCCACAGTGAGATATCTGCATAGCTTAGCTATGAAAATAGCCACAAGAAGTAGGATGTGGTCTAGGGAAGGGCCCTGGAGAAAGGACTCTCCAGCAACAATGGAAGCAAACTGAGGGAAATATCACAGCTTTTAAATACTGCATAACAAACTCTTATGTAATTCCTACTAGAGTTTCCTAAATACTACGTTTTACTCTGCCATGCATATTTTACAAGGTCAACGTTTTAATTAAAATGTGACCTCATTTATGACTTGATGGAGCCTACAGCTTCATAAGGACCCTTTAGGATTCAAGTCACCGCACTATTGGTGGGAAAAGACAGTGCAGGCGCGTGGAAGGCGCTGCACTCCCAGAGCTACGGCTGATCTAACTGACCACCATCAAATGGGGCTGCTACTTCCTTGGTCATCCCGTCTGGAAAGGGGATGTAATGCCCTCTTATTAATCTGTCTCACTGGATAATAGATTAAGGGAATAATGACCATGAGTTGAAGGCCTGGAAGAAGGTTTTTTAAAGTTAATTGAAAGAATCACACAGACTTCAAGCTGCTTTGTACCAGTTCCTAACAGACTAATTGACTGTACCATAGTTAAATGGAAGGCACAAACATATTAAAATATTGTCATTTAACTATTGTTGCTCCTGCTAAAAATACCAAGAGTAGCTGGGATCCTTATCATCTAAATCCTTCCACCTTGAACAGTGACTGAATAGTACAACACCCTAAAGCTATTAAGATTCTTTTGTTCATAGCCTTGTTACGATGAAATGATTATTATAGAAAAGTCACTGGGGAGAAAGAGATGTTGCTTAGTTTTCTGGAACAGGAACTTATTCAGAAGATAAATTCATAATATTCTCTCTTTCATTTTTCTCTAGTGTGTTTAGTGATGTTCTGCCCACAGAAGAAACTGATCTTTCTTAATGAAAGAATTAGCTGTTTGAAAAAAGTAGAACCTTTCTACAGATTATGCTGCTAAACTGGAGGCTACCAAGGCTTGAACGTAATTATCAGACTCAATCATGTAACTGAAACTAATTCTTTGCCCTTGAACTCCTAAGCCCCTGTAACAGAAACCCTTCTTATTGTACCAACGGTGTTTGGATTGTGTAACAGAAGTTAGTCAAAGATGAACAAGAGGTTTATAAAGATTGGCATCACAATTTCCAAATTAAATGCCAGACAACAAGCTGCATGAAAATGAATGCATTATCTGGGTTCACATACTAAATCAGTGACAGAGTCCAGCTAAATCCATGTGTCCGAACTTGAAGTAAGCTGTTCTAGTCATTGGCTTATCATTACAAACAAGGTAATTACTGGCTTACAAGTGTATATGCAGCCACCTATGAAATGGACTACATGAGGAACCAACACAAAATCCACATTACCTACATTAGCTGGGAGTAAAAATGCCCTGTCTTCTTAGCAGCATCCATTGAGATTTGACACAGGACAGTGCCTGGTTATGCAACTCTTCTACTCAGGGCTGCTACTGAAATATTATTTCACATCATTCACTCCTGCTATGTGGCCTGGAAATAATTGCCTGGAAGAAGCTGGCTTTATTTTTTTTTTTTTTTTTTTTTCCTACAGCAAGCACTTCTGAAAGATTGGGAGCCCTAGCTTTAGACTGTGTCCAAAAGAGGGTTATATAAAACTCAGTATCGGTGTATGTGTTGTTAAGAGATGGTTTTCAGATTTCTTTGGGATTCAAGCGGTTCCCCATGGACCTGCTGTGAATCTAAACAGACTGGCGTTGCACTATTGCAATGCATGATGCGGAATGACAAGTGGCACTGAAACAACTTCTGCAAAAGCCAAAGCAAGATAGAAAGGGGGCAAAGGAAAAGGGCATTATAATACCTCCTCAGCCTTCTAAAAAAGTGGCATCCTCCTCAGAGTATTCTGACTTATGCCAGCTATTAAAGTTACTGGATTTCACCTTGCAGATTTTTGTTTAATGTTCAAGAGATTACCACCTACACCGTCTAGTACTTTCCTTCATTCAATTTGCAAATACTGGAAAATACCTTGGGGAAACTCGGTTCTGTATTTCTGAGTGGAGGAAGTAAATTGTAAAGGTCTTTAAAGAACAGTAATAAGCAATTCACGGTCAGTTTCAGACTCCATTTGCCTCCCATAAGTGAAGAGAAATACAAGCCTTATGGTAGTTTTTCTGTCCTATTCCAGGAATAAGCAGAATATAGCAGACTCTACCTACCTCAACCTGGGATTTGTGGGAGATTGTTGGATGGAGCAGAGTAAAACTTCATCTTTGGCTCTTGCAATTACAAAGCAATATATTGATTAGTAGTGGAAGAATTAATCAAGCAGGAAAACCTTAATAGCTCAATAATCTCTGGTTTTTGATTTTCTATCTTTCTGCCACCTTCTATCGTGAAAGCAGATTAGCCTCATACTTATCTCTGTTTCAAACTCATCATCATATGAGGCTGTGAGGTTTGGACTACAGACACAGACAGGGAAAAATCTAACCTAAAGCCATTTTCAACAGAACATTTACTAGAAACTTTTTTGTAGCAAACTTTCGTGTATGACTGTCAGAGCACTTTTCAGTTTGTCAGCCTGTACCTACTGTGATCACCCTCTGTCCCAAGGTACAAGATACGGGGGCATGGAAGGGGCCACGATTTAATTCGACACACTCAATGGAGACAATACAGTAAGGTCACAAGGACCTGGGGATCCATCAGACAGACTTGTGAGCAAAATCAGGCGAAAGGACTCTCCACACAGATCAGGAAGCCCCCACTGCAGTTTCAAAAGGGGGTGTACCCACCTCTAGGTCTTCAAGGACCAGCCACTGCTTCTGCTCACCAGAAATATATTAATTTCCTATCACTATACTGCAACAAAAGTGCAGTTATTTGTCACTCAGGAGACAAGGACTACGTAAAAACCTGTGTTAGTGGGGAGTGGGGGTGAAGGAGAGGGCTACACTGCATGTTGCAGAGCCTGCTGCAGAGGCATCTGGAAGGCCCATGGCAGAGGGCTTCTCAACTGGCAGCCATCCTTCCAATCTCACAGGCACATGGAAGAAGTTTCCCCAACAGGGCTGTACTCTCTATCCCGCAAATTCTCTGATGGGCCACTGCATGGAAGACACACAACTATCCCCCTCTTCTCCTTAGACCATTTCATTGCACCTACTCCCAATGCTTTGAACAGCCGCCTTGACACATGGGGGAGAGGCAAAGCTGGAGGACAGGGAAGGCAAACCCCAGATTTACATTTCATTCCAAGCCAAGAAGCTGCTTCTGTTCCAGAAGGGATGCCCTCAGCATCTGCAGTCCTGCCCTGCCTCAACCAAGACTCGCACCCAGATAAGCAGCGCAGGGACAGGGTGACTCCCCACTGTGACCTGAGCCCGCTTTCATTTCCTGAGCGGATCATGGCATCACCCCTTTAGTATTTACATTGCTGTTATCCATCCCATCCACATTTGATCAGATAAACTAACAGCAGCCAGTGCTTGCCAGTGAATGCCAGCATTAACTGTAACACAATAGGAGCACAGGCCTAAGCCCATTTTTTTTGCGGATAGCAAACCTGTCAGCGGAGCGGCAGTGCTGATGTCATGTTCTGACTCAGTGGGTGCCTGTTCCTGGGGTCACCCTGCATTCCAACACCATCAGCATCCCCTCTCCAAATCTCACCTATTATTTGCTCATTGTGGTTCGATTTTGCCTGAAGGAAGAAAAGAGGAACAGGCTGACATCACCTGCTTATTAATAGACAGGTAGAGAAGAACAATCTCCAATAAAGGCTTGGGTGAGGATGTTCTCTCAGGGTGTACTCAGGAGGACGGTGTGTTAGTGAGCAATACACGCTGGTAACCTTTTAAGGGAAGCAGCTGTCTGCCCAGTGGCTGCTTCTGAACCCTTGAACTTCAATTTGCTGGTCCTTCAAGGACATGGTTAACCCCTTACTGGAAAAAAACAGGGCTGGGGACAACCGGTGGGAAATGGATTCCTGCGCAAAGCAAAGTCTTTTGTCTTTGTAAAGGCAAATAGCAAGGTTCCCTGGGGACAAGATGTGACTCCAGGGCACTGCAGAGAAGCGGCTCCCGCCAACCACCCCGCAGCCGTCAGCGACAGCAGGTCGGGGATCAGTAAGGAGCTCCCCATCTGGCCCTCGCTGCTGACCCATCTCAGCCTCCAGACTGAGGCCTGCAGCTGGACCCAAGTTGCAGTGGGTGAAAAATGTGAAACATCTCATTTGATCAGTAAATCTCCTCCTCCCTGCTTGCATATTTCTTGATAACAAACAGTTGGAAGTGTTATCAAAGGCATTTGTTATTGAAAATTGTTTGTGTTAAAAAAAACCTTGGTAAAGAATTATTTGCTGCAGTTCAGTGCTAGGAATGATAACTCCAAGTCATCATTTTTTAAATTTTTTTTTCATTATTAAATCGTTTCTTTTAACGTTTAAATAGTTGTGTGTTAGTCTTGGTATTACGCTTCCACAGCAATATCACAGGATTGCAAGTTGAAAATTCATCTCTTGTGGATCAACTGCTACATTAAGTTCAAATGCATCTTTCCAGCAGATTTTCCTACCAGGAGGCTACTAACAAAATGTAAACTCAGAACAGGAATAAATGGAATCTAAACAAATTCATTACAAAACGTACATACACATTCTTACTTTTCCTTTGTTTCTCCCAGCTGATGGGATGAGCCATTTAACATGTCTGAATTAGCCAAAAATAGAGAAATTAATACATAGTCATATTTCTAAGGCTTCTTTGACATACCTCCTATGTATTATTCCCATTTGCCCATTTCCAAGACACAGAGACTCCAGCGCAGAGTCTCCTCTGAGCAGCAACACTGTGAGCTGAGAAATTTGTTTATTTCTCTCAGAAAAGGCAGAATATTACAGTCTTCCCTCCCACGTGAAAAGATTGATTTACCCGCTCTTGGCCGCGCTTACCATCCCTCATAAATTACCAGTACAAATATTAAGCAGAGGGGAAAGGCAGCCTGAACCTTATGGCTCAGTGGTAAAGGTCTTCCCGTAGCACCGACCCTGCTAGTGACACGCTGGTGCCCCTGACACAAGGCAGAGCAGCTCCTTTAGGATGACCACACACCATAAAGCACAACACTAAAACAGGAGGCACTCAGCAGCATCAAACTGGCATATTTTCAATTTCTTTCTGAAAGTGCCACGAACTGAGTGGTTTAGCGAGGAGGAACACTTAATAACAAAAGGGCTTTCTTTTCTCCTGTTTCTTCTCCTTTCTCAGATAGATGGTAACTGCTGAGGAAGCACTTGCAGAACATCAACTGCAGCACATCCCTCTTGCCTCCCTCCCACTATTGACTGCAAACACAAGACCTGAGCAGCAGGCTGCTGCTGCAGTGTCTTGTTCACTGACACGAGTGTCCTGCTCCACATTTTTCTCGCGTATTCACACTGGCAAGCCTGCCACTGCCTCTGGCTGCAGGTCTGGCTCATGATTCAGACGGTTTAAGTCTTCCAGAACATCATTTTCTTTTTGCTAGCTGATTAATTTGCTTGCTTTCATCTGTTTTCAAATAAATCCTTGCTTAAAATCCTCCCTGGGATTTCTGTCAGCCAGTGCAGAAGGGAGGATGCCTCTTTCCAATACAACATGCTCTGACCTTCGCAGCGCTGCCATGCCAAGAGAGCTGGGCCATTTCCATGTTTTAAGAATACAGATTGCAAAGAAGCAACAGTGCTACACAACACCTCTGTCATCCTTCCTGCAGGCACCACTTGTGCAGAGGAAAAGGACAAGAGCCACACTAGGTCATGCTGTACACAAAGGGAATGAAAATTCTCTCTCTCCATTGCAAAGAGGGACTTTTTACACCCAAAAAATGAGATCTGGTTCTCCCTTCCTTGGCCCGCATACCTACAAACGTTATTCTTGGTCATAAAATCACAGAGTTCCAGCCACAGGGTTTATCTCTGAGCTGCAGGGAAAAATGAAATCAAATGTTAGCAAATAGACGTGATGAAGTTTGCTCCTGTACATCAACTACTATGCCAAACATGCACGTTATCAATCATCACATATGCAATCTGCATACAGGCTTGGAAATATTTCATGCTGCAAGATGAAACAGCATGTAGGTGGGCAGGTCTTCCTCACATTCTCGATTGTTTACAGTCCAGTAAGGATGGGTGGGAACTCAAGAAGGAGAACACAAGAAATGGTCACGCTTACCATTTGTAATGCCATGTTTTTGCTAGAGATACCAGCGTTTTATGAAACCGGAGTTCACAATGAACAGTAACGAAAATAGCACAGAATCATAGAATGGTTAGAGATGGAAGGGACCTTGAAGATCATCTACCTCCAACCCCCCTGCCACGGGCAGGGACACCGTCCGCTAGCCTAGGTTGCTCAAAGCCCCATCCAGCCTGACCTAAGTTCATTTCACCATTTTCATACTATTGGTGCAATATAGTCTATCCCACACTGGTAGTATACCAGGGTGACAGAAGATTCAAATTTTTAGACTTTGGCAACTTTGCATCTAAAATTATATTCAGATCTGAGCCAAGGCAAAATCCATACAATGAATCTGATTCAGACTCCAGTGATAAAATCTCTGCCTTCTGCTTTCTTGTGAATTTTTACATGGGACGAGGCCTACATAAAATGTAGCTGGTTTTCACAGCTTTATTTTAAAGTTTGAAGAGTTTTATTACAATTCAAAAGAAACAGTGAGTGACAAGCCGTCTGTTGCTTTCTCTTTCCCTAAAGAATGACTCGATTTGAATTCAGCAGTACATACAGTAACCACTGTTTGCTCGGACAATCCCTGTAACTCATCGAAATTCAGAGTCAGGTTCCTGACCCGAACTTTGGAGCTAGCTCTTGTCTCTAACAACGGCATATGCCAAAGCCCAGGGTTTGAATGCCTGTGACTGTGGAAGACTTCCATCAAGAATTATATTCGGACTTTACTACTCAGACTCACCTTTTATCAGTACTAATTTTGAAAATCATATTCCTCAAAGCATATTGTACTACTCAATAGTGACCCTGCTGTGCTATACGGTAAGGGATCTTCTTGCAGGTTTTGGTATCTGGATATGTGGAAGAAATAGGCCTTCTTAATTGGAGACAAGCTTGGGCAGACAAAAAGGAAGATAAAGCCATTGCTGCTCAAGCATTGGTTCTTCAGTGTCCCAGTCTGGCCAGCTGTCTTTCCTAGCCCACATCCATTTAGCAATGGACTCAACTGCACAGTGATGGTGTGAACATCCCACATGGTGGAAAAAAAAAAAAGATGTGGACAGTAGCCACGTGAAGACTCTCTTCTGCTGTTACTGAAGATGGGGAGGCTATAAAATTCAAATCAAGATTTGGATTTTGAACGGTAAGGAATTTCTTCTGCCTAACCCACAAGTGACATGTTTCAGCTAATGGATGCATTATTGTTTTACAAGTGAGATGTCTTCATAGAATTGCCATCAAATAGCCACTAAGCTACGCCATTCCTATTTACTGTGCCCAGGAACTGTTTACACAGTAGTTCATACACATACCTTTACTCAAAAGAGCTTTGAAATTGGCCAGAAGCCAAATGTTTGCAGATGGGTTTTATAAGACAGGATAGCTCAGTGCCTGACTGCGCACAGTTCTGCCCACAAACATAGCCTCCTTCGAGTTCCAGTTTTGCAAATAAGAGTACAAAATGCCAAACACCAGAAGAAAAAGATGCACTGACAAAAAAGATGCTCAGTCGTCCCTGCCTCTCAGCAGACCTGCTCCCCACCATCCCCCTCGCTTGCTTATTAGTAGCGTGTTTCATTTTTAAGAAAATAGAAAATTGTCAAATATAAATTTCCATTTACTTGGCACATTGCCCCCGAAAAACAAAGATCTAAGGTGCATATTCAACAGAATCTAAACTGAGCATTAAATTGAATGCAGAGCTCAGTCTCATCCTGCAAAGCAGTGCTCCATTCGCCCGCAGGATTTTCTATTTCTGTGCTGCTCAGGATAACAACAGATGGGACCCCTAATTCAAAGGATGATCTCGAAGCTAGAGGCAACAAAACTGGACCAGAATGCAAAAAGCAGGGTTGTTGCAGATGTGGTAGGAAATGTGTATTTTCAGCTGAAAAAAATGGAGGGAGTCCAGATGGCAGGGGAGGGTACTCCAGATTGCTAAAAGATCTCAAGATCCTACTGCATTTGCCTCCCTAGAAACCCAAGCCATTGGTTTCACCGAGAAGGCCAAATTAACTATGAAGGCACAAGAGGGGTCTTATCCAGAAGCCCAGGAATCAGGTATGGAAATTTGCTACCAGCTCAGAGAAAGAAACTTATCTTCTGTGCTGCGAGTAGAGCTGGTTGAGAATTTTCTGCCAATGCCTTCTGAAGTAAAAGGCAGTCATTTTTATTTTATTTTAATCAGAAAACCAAATGAAGTATTTTGTTCCAGGTCTTGTTGACCCAATTGAAACCCTTCAGCTGACCCATTTGAAAACACTTCTTTTTAGGTCAATCTTTCATTTATGTCTGTCTGCCTCAGCTACCACACTGTCTCAGAGAACTGGTATCTCAGTCTTCCTTTCTTTTTTCCCTGCTCCTTCCTTTGAGTTCTCTGCTCGGATTCAATCTGAGAAGATGTCGTGGGATATCCTCCCCAGCTGAACTGCTACTGTGTACCATGGAGATGAATCCTGCCACAAATTAGAAGGGAAGCCTAAGGCACTGTGATTGATCCAGCCGATGTGGTTGAATCAAGCTGAAACAGAACACTGACTTCGAGAATGAACACAGTTTGGAGCACCTGATAAATTACTGGTAAATTTCAGTATCTTCATTCTTTGTTGAACCGTTAGACTAAAACCAACTACTGAAGCTTCCATTTTCCAACGAACTCGAATTCCAGTTTATGAAAAAGCCATGCATGACCATCCCCGTGACCATGCCATCCAAGACCTCTTGGCTGTTTCTCCACTGCTTGGCCTGGCTGGCTGCACTGTGCTCTCCCGCCTACTTCTTCAGCTGAGCTGCCTGAGGTTGCCTTTATTTTGGAGCCAGAGGCAAGAGGTGAGCTCTCTGCCCAACCTGGAAGCCTCTCAGAATGCTACTCGTGTCCCCCCACCAACAAATTGGCTGAAGCAAACTACCTGTTTCCACTCCAGTGCAGTTGAGCCGTTCATGGCTAAAACAGCATTTAGCTTGTGGTGTTGGACTTCCTCGGAGCTATCTCGCAAGCTCAGCTTCACCACGTCCATCCAGTCGGCACAGTGCTGCACAGGGGCACCTGCACCTGGGTCCCGCACACTGGAAGTGATACACCTGCACGAGTGCAAAACCACATCTCTGGCTAATACAGTCTCAGCATGGCAAATCCAGCAGGTGGAGTGGCACGCCAAGTCTGCCTCCGGTAGCCCAGCGAGCTACTCACTCAGGGGGAGAGGCCTTCCTGAGACAGGGACAACCCTTCCTGCCAACTCTTTCACCAATGGGCACGGGCAGCTGGCAGCCAGCAGGGCATACTCCAGTACGCAGAGTGGGGCGATTCCAGTAAAGAGCCAGTGATTCAGTGCTGGACTGGCAATCCTCCCAGCTCGTCTCAGTCAAGCAGAGGAAAGCAACACCAAGGGGTCATGAAGCCAGAGAGGATTTCTGCCGTGAAAGTGCCGAGGAACTCAGCCAGCAGCGGAGCAGCAGGCAGCTTCATGCCTCACGGCTGCTGTGTTCCTCTCAGCCGCTTTAACCTGGGCAGGACAACAGAACCCAACGACACTCATGGGAAAAGTGGCATCCTGAAACTCATCAGTCCGTAAGATTAGCATCTCTACCACAGGCTTCCAACACGGCCTTATAAGCAATACAGAAGAGCAGCACTTTTCTAATGCTATAATCATATCCACCTCCCCCAGCACTCAGATTTCTCCTCTTCCTCTCTGTGTCTCGATTCCCCCTTTGTATGCTTCTGTCTGCTCTGGATACTACTTAGGGAAGGTAAGGAGTGTCTCTCAGTAATGTTAGGAGAGGGTTTATCACAGTGTCTGTAAGCACTATCATAGCATTCCTTAGAATTCTGGTTTTGTATGTTTTTACTGTATGAATATTTGCTTGTATAGCATCTGTTCAGCTGAAAATCAGCAAAGAAGCAAGAAGACTTCTTGCAAGAAGAACAAGTCATATTAAATGATTTTTTTTCATAACTGACTTAAATCTGTTCCTTTGCTGCTTGTGTATGTTTTTCACATTCACTCTATAAGCACAACAATCTCACATTAACAAGAGACAGCTGCCACAGGGATTATTTTAGTTCAAAGTGCACAGAAGTTATATCTAAAAACACGTGCTTTGCAAGCAAAGTGACAGTCAAAATATTACTTAAATATTTTGATGTCCCCTAATTGCAGTAAAATGCCCATCAAACAGCTCCCTCTTGCACATCGCATGCTGGTGACCACCAGCACAGCAAGTTTGCAGTGCCCTCTGGAGGTGAGTCCTAGGCTTTTGGGGGGAGAGAAACAGGAGCATTGATTGCTCTTGTGTAGGCTTTTGGGGGGCTTTTAGGGAATGGGCTGGAAAGTATGAGGAGCTTCCGATGCCTAGGTTCACGCTAGCGTCTGCAGCCAATAGGATGCATGGGGAGCACTGCATTTCTTGTAAGCATAAGTCAATAAAATGAAGAAATCCATGTAGAAATTCAATCCTTTGCTCGACTGTAACTCACTCTCCATTTCCTACCCACGTGCAGTTCAGTGGTTAGAAGCACAGGGTTTGGACCTCCCACTGCAATTCTGAGCTGTGCAGCCAGGAGAGAGAGACCCAGGAAAACAACATTTGAAAAACCAGGAGCCCTTTGGATTCAGCACCACACTATGCTCAAGTTTCATCCACACTGTAATGAAATTCCTACATGAGGACATTTTCTTCATTCCCATTTTTCATTTTTAAGGAAAATTTTAATTTCTAGGTGCTGTGTAGTACTGTAGTGAGAAGTGCTGCAATGTTAGGAAAAAGATAAAATTCATCTTATAGGATCCCTTCTTTCAGCTTAAAGGGGTCTGGCCCAGAAAAAGTCTGAACAAAAGCATCAGAACTTTTTCATCTCAGACTTGGAATATTTGAAAATACTTCCATCCTTGATAGCACCCCTAGCTCTGACTAATAAAGGGAAGAAGAAAGAGATTCAAGCATACTTTAGATACCACTGAAATTTCCTAAGGATATCTGCCAGCATCCCAAACTAAAAGCCTTCCAAGCCTAGAAAGAAACATAACCAAAACTAAGGAGAATATGAATAAAAGCAGTTCAGAAGATGGTATTTTTTTGTTTCTTTTGTTTGGCTAAGAAAGCACCACAAGCAGAACGCCTTATCCTTCCCTCTTCGGAATTTCAGATGAGAAATCCTGCAGTTTAGAACCTCAGATCATCTCCATTACTAGAGACAAACACTTAACTGTGAGCAGAAAACTGACCTTTTGCCAGGAGTTTCATGTTTCTGGAGTTTGGAGCTACAACTATGAATTGTATTACAGCCTTTGGAAAGTTGTATGACAACATCTCACATATAACTTTTGACTTCTTTGATACCTCCATGGCCTCTGGTGTGTGATTTTTAGCTTACTATATATACCACATTTCCATAATTGTTATGAAACTAATACATAAATGATTGATGATAACAGCAATCCTTAGATTAACTAGGATAGCCCATTATAAAATATCTACACTATTCAAGTGTTTTATTTATAAAATTATAATAATGCTGTCTTTTTTCTGGGATCGTCATGTCTGTGTGTGTGTCCCATTCAGCTCTTTGGGCTCTCAGTGTATACCTGGCACAAGAAATACAGAAACTTAGCTGGTGCCTCTAGATGGTCTTGTCAACAAAGGTAATGGTGAATGTTTCAGAAAACTGTCGGTATGCGTTAGTGGAGAAGGGAAAAAGGAGAAAGTGGCAGGGGAGAATGAGAGAGAAACACTTTCCATTTATCACTCTCTACCATTCAGCTTTCCCTCTCTGAGGGGTCACGGCATCAATAATCTCAGGCAAGTAGGCAATCCAGAGACATTTTCAGTTAAATAATTCATCTCTCTTCCTATTCTGAAGTAAGAAATGGGAGACAGCTGGTGATACCAGAAAGGCATCAACTTAAAACGTGAACCTTCCCTCTGCCAGAGTACACAGATAAGATGAGGAGCTTAGCATGTGCCTTAAACCAGGCCCAGACGGTAACACAAACATCTAGTTCACTAGCAAAGATAAAATGAGAGACTAGCACAGTCCTCGTGGATCAAAATGAGGCAGTGGCCCTTGCCAGCTGAGAAAGATCTTCTCCCACAGCCTAGACACACTTTGAAAGGCAGAAAGAGGATGTCCAGGGCTCTCATGCCCACAGTTTCCAACCCACCTATGGGTTGTTTAGGATGCACTCAGATCTACAAGGCAAAGATCACCGTCACAGGATTCACTAGCTTCAGCTGGTCTTCTGCAAAGGGCTGGATCCAGCATCTGTGACGTAGAGGAGCACAACTACAGTAAAAAGTCTGCCTTGGATAGTTTTACTTCTATTTAACACAATATATTTTGGCCCAAAGACAATAACTTGCTCTTAAAGGGACCTGGTTTATGCCCCACCATGCTTCCAGAACCTGGAAGGGGAAGGAAATGGTGCTTTCAGAAGGGGGTTTCTCTGCTATCCATTTCATGTATGAGATAAGCACTACATTGTGGAGAAGGACAGTTGCCAGGAAAGAGGCAGTACACCAGCATGTTTTCCAATGCCGCATTGAACAGAACCCTTATACCTCACTAAGACTAAAACTTAACAAATGCTCATGCCCATAAAAAATTGCATTAGGCACTAAGTAATATTTAAGGCCAGGAGCCAACATTTCTCCATTGTTTTACAAGGATTTTAAATCTCGACAAGTGTTACAAAATTCCTTTAACCCTACAGTGCCACAGCCAGCACTAACTTGAGATGGTAGAGTGGCAGGTCAGAACTGGGTTATCTGAAATGGCAAAGCAGAAGAACCAGGCTAGCGGGGTTTTCACCACCACCATCTCCAGGAAGGAGCAGGAATGCACCCTCAGCCATCACATCTGACAGCATCACTCCTTGGGAGAGAGCTGCCGTCACTGCACACCCGTCCCTGAAGCAGCAGCACGGAGCGAGCTACGAAATGTGCAGCCTTTGGGCCTCGCAGCTCAGTACGGCTCTGCACCGTGGAGGACACCTGTGCCCAGAGCATATGCCCATGGAGCATGGTAGTATGCCTCCAGAGCACGGTGTACAATGCAGATGTGCTTTTACTCTTTCCTTTTTCAACTCCAATCTAAAAACATGAAATTAAAGTTGCATTTAATGATGATTATGGTAGAAATAGGGCTCATAGGAGGTTAATGGGTTTCAAAGGCTACTAAAACCATCTAAATCTATGAAGCAAACTGTGGGGTGTGCTAAGCACCAGGCTGGTTTGTCAGCTTGTTTAACAGATGTCCTGGGAAACAGCAGATATTCCACAACCACAGAACGAGCCATGAAATTAGCCCTAGCATGCCATAAAGCAATGAAGTGACTGTGGAAGGCAAAAAGGGCCAAGAGAAAACAAATCTTCAGAAACATTTCTGAAAGCAAACTTACTTGTCTCTATAGGATTAATAAGAGAAAAGAAGCAGAGGTCCTGTCACACTGCACATGCTCAGGTTGGAGAGGTTTCTACCCCCTGACTGGACATAAAATGAAATGCACACTGCATAACTGAAACCACATAAATCAGTATCAATGTTTTTCAATATAGCGAATTATGCCGGCTTTATAACCCATGAAGAGCAATTATGGATCTAGAAAAGACATTATGATTAGAAAAATAATGAAAGGTGGAACAGAGTTTTTGTTCCAGCTGATTGACGAGTTGTCAAGGATGAAACGGTCCTGAAAGAAAACATACCCTATGTTTAGAACAACTGCATGCCCACTGCAATGAAGCTCAGATGGGAGAGAGGCATGAATAATTGGGGACACTACGGTTTCTCTTGTTTCTGGAAGCGATTCATTTGAATTATTCTGCTTGTTAATGGGAAAGAACAAGTCACTTGAAAATAGCCAGCCTGTTGTGTCGCTGGAATAAGAGGGGCATCTCATTATTTAATAAACTTATATTAAATGCCTCACTTAGAGCTGGCTGCTAATAAACAAATTAATAAAGTTGCAGAAAGCTCTTTGTGAATCGCTTTGTGCTGCCAGACAAAAATCTGGGTTTGGGAGCATGCAGAGAGCTACTCTTGCCTCTGTGCTCTGCCTTTGTGACTGAACGTGTTCCCTCCCATCGTGTGCTAAAAGCACCATCTATCTCTAAATGAACAAGGTCCGGGAGAAGTCGAGCATAAAATACTGCTGCCCTGGTGAGAGCACCGGCTAGAACCAGTCCCTCTATCTTTTTAGGGTTTCACAGAAGCTGGGTGCCACAATGGCGGCCTGTTAGACAGACTGGTATCACTGGTATAACCAGCAGTTGGATAGACTGGTAAAAGGGGACTTTGGCTAAACTGAAGTAACAGTGATAATGCTATTAGTGCTTCCCTTTCCCTCCCAAAATCGTCAAGAAACACTCCTTGCTTCTGAGGACATATAGCAGAAATGCCACTATAACCAACACGAGAGCTCAGGTTGGCTGCAGCGAGCATGCTGAAGAGGAGATGCAGTAACGACGATATTACCCAGTTCAATTTGTGGCTGCTGGAATGCTCTAGGCAGGAGGTACAGGAACTAACTGGCATGAATCTGAATTGCCTGTGACTCTCCCTCCAGATACCCTGTTACCTTTCACGCAGTACAATAGGCTTTAAGGATGATCTAGGCTGAAGACTAAAAAAAAAACCTCCCCAGGCAAACATTACAGTCAAGAGCTTTCTTGTGTGTTCCCAAGGCATTTTAATGAAACATTTGATGACTACAGCTTGCAGTTCTGAGGAAACCATTACAACAAAAAAGTTTGGCCAAATATATTTTGGCTTCCGAAGTCCTACTTGTGTTCACAGCTGAGCCCCAGGCTTAAGTGATGAATATGTCCGTCATTACAACGGATGCTGTGGTTTTCAACGGGCTTTTCTGCTTCATGCCAAAGGTGAAAACAGTATCATTTGTGAAGACTAATGGCTGGGTAAAAAAATCTGTAAGGTTAAGTATAGGACAAGATAGTGTCTTCCTTAGTACTACACAACATCAGGAACCTAGACCTGGCAACGCCATCCATTATGGATGCCATGCAAAAGCAGTGGAAGGGGCTGGTGTCGGAGTCTGCATACAGTGCCAGCCTGCTAAGGATTGCTGACTGTCGGAGTCGGCATACAGTGCCAGCCTGGCAGGGATTGCTGACAGCCTGTGCAGAGACAGCCCTGCCATTGGCCCCTAAAAAAAAAAAAAAAAAAAAAGGGAAAGAAAAAAAAAGTTTAATTATCCTTTGAAGCTCAGCAAAATAATTTTGTACATATAAGGCAAAATTCCTCTTTACTGTGCAATAAATGAGTGGTTTCTTTCCTGTTCCTAGCAGTAAATGGGTCTGTCAGAAAAAGTGTAGAGGGCCAGAGTCATCTGATCACCTGAGGGGTAAGTAAGAACAGGATGGAGCTAAGTGCATGCAGGCAAATAGGGGGGAAAGTCGGATCAATCTGGGATTCCATGATCTCTGTCCCACCTTCAGTCCCGAATCCTCACTGCCTTGCCAGCTTTAGATACATGGGGGGAAGGTGTGACTCCACACCATGGTACTGATCTCCTGAGAGATGGTTTGTGGTACTACAGTAATGGAAAGTAGCTGCTACAGACTGGCCACTTCCCATCAGTGACTTCAGGCTGAAGTTCATCTCGTCTTCACTCAGAACAACTTCCCCTTTTCCATCAGAAAAAGGTATATCTCACAGTTGTCTTTCTACCTGTCCTCCCTTCTGTGCTGTCCTGATATTTTCTTCCCTTGTATCATCACTCTACTAATTGCATTTCCTTCAGGAATCAGACTCAGTGGCAGCTGTGCAAATGCATCTATGTCCCTTGGCCGGAAGAGTGTATATGAAAGACCAGAGTCACCACCTTAACCTCCTGGAGGCCTACAGTTCACAAATCAAGTCATGCTTCAATTTATAGACAGACAAAGAGACCAAGACCTCATGCTGGTCCTGGGCTCAGTCACCTGCAAGGGAAACAGGTATTTCTGCCAGAGGTTTCCAAAAAAGATATTCATAGTCCTCTGCTGCCAACACATACAAAGGTACTGGGATGCCCAGGAGAAAATAGTGCATAAATGCAGTTGCCCCTTCCAAGTAACAGGAACCTGTGTTGGTTTTTTTTTCAAGACAGAAACAACCAAGCGTGCCCCACTTCAGGTAATACAGACATCTCACACGTTTCAATACCAGCTCTGCCTCAACTAATTTCCTGATGGGGAAATTATGGTTGGCATTGATCACTGAGTCTCAATTAATTCCCAATACCTTTTACGTACACGGTGCACTATGTAAATAGTGTGTACTTTCAGAGAATAAAATAAAGAAAACAAAATTACTGAGTATTTCAAAGAAGCTGGATTATGGACTGGTTTTACCTTCATCTAGACAAAGAAAGGAAACTTTCTTTCTTGCTGAAGGTAAGTCAAGTAACTGGGTTTTTCTTTTCTATTATTTTGCATTTCTTTCTTTTGCATTTCCTGTAGATATAAAATAATAGCTATGTATTTGAGACATTATTTGAAGCTTATGTTATCGATATGACTTCATAGATTTCAAAATCATTAGAAACATATTTGGGCTACAATAAATCATCTACCAAGACCCAATCCAGCTGAAACAAAATACATTCATTTCCTCTGGCCAACAAATGAGAAGCATTTCTGACTTCCAGAGCCATCGTGAAAGTCAGGCAATCTTTAGTTACTGGAAACTGTGCACTGGCCCTAAGTGGATGCACGGGCATGATCCTGTGAGAATGAAGCTTTGATACACTGGTCAGAAACTCCTTCCATCCTGCTTTATGATCACAAAACCTCTGAAAAAGAAGCTTAAGAAAGCCATTGATAAAAACTGCTAAAAATACCTAGCCTTAAATTCTATTACTTTAATAGTTAAAAGACTGTCTGTAGTCACCAAGTGCAACAGAGCGAGACTATTGTATTTGACATATAACTTTTAACGTTCTCTGCACTAGAGAATTTCAGGGAGCAAGCCCATCAGCAGTACTGTAGATTCATCTCCTTTCAACGGGGCAGACTGTCCATTCTTATTCTTTTGCACAGTGCTTTCAGTCACAAATGTTATATAAGAATGAGTATTAATTACCAAGTGGAAAAAGTCCTAAAGACAAAATGCAAGTGTTCCCAAGCATTCAAGGGAGCCGGTATTTTTAAGTGCAGTCTCTAATGAGGAGAAGGGCTCCTTCAAATAATTTATTTCCAGTTTTGAGGGAGTTTGATGTTTACTATTTCAACCTTTCAAAAAAACAGAGATAAAAATAATTTCTTTCTGGTTTAGGTGGGTGTGAGATCTCTTATTCTGAATCCTGTAGCCATTCTACAGGATTATAACAGAGATGGATGATAGAAAAAACCAACTGGGAATGCACAAGTTCAGCAGGAATTTATTTTTTAAAGAATACATTTTTAAATATGAAAAAGGAAAAATACAGATTTGGGGGCTTACCAGTCATTCTCAAACCAACAGAAAAAATTCTGCAATATGCCAGATACTGGCAGGGTCACAAATTCTAAGCAGCTTAAGATAAACCCAGTTTACTAACATTTTTAAAGAGTAGATAAAAGCTAATTCCCTGCTAGGAAATTAATCACCAAATTTGTCTTGCGAAAGCACTTCTGTGTTTTCTTTTACTTGACTGAGTTTTTTGAAACCTAGAGCACAGAGTTTGAGGTTTCTACTGTTTGCCCTCACTACGTATGCGTGCATTAGTAGCTGAGTTTGCACTAGAAATCCATTACTCTATAGCTCAAGAATGCAAGGGGGAAAACACTTAATTTCCTCCCATCTTTAATATCTTTAATGCTATTTCATGCCATCTATTTTATGTTATGTCTAGAGGTCTGGGTAATAGAAATGACTCACGTATCCCATGCTTAGCAAAAGCGCATGCTTTCTCTGGGCGGATAACCTGAACCATTGCAAAGCTATCTGACCCTTGCACTGAACTATAAACAGAAATTTCTTAGCACACCCTGCTAGTGTTGGGTGGTCTTTGGCCAGGGGAAGGTTTTACAGGCTCAGCTTTGAATCTGAAAATGCACTAGATCAAGTTGTGCTTGGGGAGGAGCCTGGTACTTTCAGAAAGCTTTTACAGACTTCCTAAGTGACTGAGCAGTAGTTAAGATACAGGCTCACTCCCGTAAAAGCTGTCTCCTTTTTTCCCAGTAATGCATCTACTCCACAATAGTCAAATCCTGTGGGGTCCTTTCTTGGCAAGCACAGCTCTGAGCAAGGGCACAGTGAAAGCTGAGGTGGCTCGGTCCCTCTTGTGGCCAAGCTTGCAGGAAGAAGGAAAGGCGTGGAAAGTTTTCTAGAGATGCTTTTTAATAGCGTTCCGCTTAAATATGCCCACAGGGGACAAGAAGGCGGAGGGAGCTTTGCCTCACTGTTCAGGTCCTAAAAACTAGGAGAGCTAATGGGATACACAGAAGGCTAAACCCAGCTAGGCTGGTAGCTTAGGAGGGGTTTTTGTCAGCTTCTTTCAACCAGGGACAAATTTCACACTGGAGTTCACAAGAAATGGGCCACACAACTGCAAATGTCACCACTTTCTCAGCCAAATGCAAAACCAAAACTGCTTCTCAGAGATAAACATACACATGCTGTGTTTACATAACAAACGCTAAGTGCTCCTCTGCATATGCATGAGGAAGAGGATGAAGCCACGCCACTCATCACCTGATATGTTAACTCCCACACGATTTCGTGTACTACTGACAGGGACTCAGACACCATAAGTACAACCCAAAGACCAATGTGAAAGAGAAGTTACCTATTTCTTTATGCAACACTGACTTTGTACAACTTTGACTCATTGGAACAACTTTTTTTATAGTAGTACTAACCATCTAAATGTTCATTCTGGATTCAAGGAGCTAACAGGAACGTAAGCCCTAGAGACGTTAAGTGCTACTGCAGCAAACAGGCAGGGGACAATAAATCCAGCACTGCAGGCCTCCAGAAGGAGCTGCTGGGTCATTCTTCTACAACAGTGTTTACAAGTGGCAGCAATATGATGTCTGAAAGGAGGGAAGTCTGTTTTGTTTAGTGGTCCCAGACCTAAGCACAGCAGGTAGGATAATCTCTCCAAAATTTCCTACCAAATCTAGATTTTTCTAAACTACAAGTCAATAGCATTTCCTTATAACAGACACTGTTCATAAAAATAAACCACAAAAAGTTCCCTACCTGACCAAAACCATTAAGTGACATTTTCACAACTTGCATTGATGCTCAGTATCCAAGAACCATACGTGCTTTACTGAATGACATGCTGTAGGTAGGCAGAGGGAGCAATCTGTACAAAAAAAACAGGCATTGGGCTGCGGCTCTAAATTGGCATTGCCCTAGCAGAGGTCAGAGGAGCGATCGGAAAAGCAGGGTGCAAGTGCATGGCAGGAAGAGTTTGCAAGAGCCAAAGCGGCAGCTTTGCAAATGACTGAAACAAGGAATACAAGAGAGATCTTGGAATATGAAAAGACTCTGGTTGGGTGAATACCAGCACTCTTGAAGCACAGACCAGCTACATATTCTAAAAGGATTCATTACAAGGCCACAAGGCTAATGGACACAGATTACGCTCAGGGGAGCAAGTTTATTTACACATTGTGTAAATAACTGCAGTTGCCTCACAACTCAGTATGCCAAAGGCGATCCCTTTAGCAAATCCTGTTTCTACAAAGTCTCAGTGCATGAGTACATTCACGTGCAAGCTCAGGAAGCCACCCCATGCCTTTGTGTCTCCACCCCAGGCATATTGAGCCACGGCATGTTTATGGCAGGAAGGTGCAATAACAGGATTAATTATGGCAAAATCACGAGCATCAAACCAATCTCATTTAAGTCTTTACCCTCATTCTTTTCACTCATTGCTCTGTACGTCCTCTCATTTAGGGTGGTCTTCTTCACTCCTTGCTTTGAGAAGTAGTTCCCATTCCTTCCCTCTTCTCCCCATGCCCTCCATTCCCCAAACAACATTGCCTCAACCTCCCAGCTTTGCTTCAGCAGCACTCCCTTGGCACTGCCCACCACGCTTTGACACACAGGAGGACGTTATCCATGTTGAACATTCCTACAAATCATATTCTACATGTTTCTAAATGGCACAAATATCCCTTTTCATGCCTGCCAGGCAGACAGTAAATATACCAATCCTCGTCTTACTGATTCCCATCCCATCCCACCAGTGTAAACTCGTATAGCTCAACTGAGCCCAGCATTACTACCCCAATACCAGCAAGTGGAGGTCATTGTTCAAAGCCCACAATAGGGAAGCAGGTTGGCTTCCACATGGCCACACAAAACGACGAGATTTGAGTGACAGCATTTTATTCCCTGAGTCCCATGTACACTTCTCTCAATAACCTCACCCTGCTTTCTTTTATGTCTCAGCTGGGAAGCCAGCTCCAAGGTTTGCTTTTGTGCTGGATAACACCCATAAGAATCCACTTGACTTTAATTACATGGTATTTCACATGTCCAGCATGCTGAGGCCATATGTACTTATGTGTGTTGGCAGTGTTCTCAAAAAGACTCACTTTAGCGCACAGTAACTTTGGGCTTCTGATTTTGTGCTGCACAGCAGCGACTTCCCCCTTTCTCCAGCTCTCCAACACGGTGCTGTTTTGATTCCATTGCCTGTGGGATACGAACACTAGCTGCCAGCTTCTTGGTGCGGATTGGAATGGTTCAAGTTCAGCGCAACAGCTGTTGACTCCTGTGCGAAGTGTCAATCCCAGGTCTGGAAAAGCAAAACTCTCTCATGAAGGGCTTTTCATTAAGGACAGAGAACACCACTTCAAGGTGCTGCACCAGGCCCTTGACAGCAGCCTTATGGCCTCATTGGGTTGCACATCATAGGATCTAAGGACACTAATTGTTTCCCCAAGCTTAGAAACTACATGATAACAGGTGCTTAGGCCAGGCAGCTGTAGTCCCTGAGTTGTATCACAGCAAATGCTGGTCTACAATACGCTGACAGTTTTCTTCAGCAATAGCATAGACAAGCTCTGCTTGAAACTAGATCAGCCCCAAAACGTTAGCTAAAGTCTTACAACCTCTCTGTCAGCTTCGGCATGGAGGCGCTAAGTAACTTACGGAGCATCACAAAACACATCAGAAACACATCCAGAAATGAGATCTGAAGGTGAAGACACGCTATCTTGTTAGCAGTCACTAACTCAGCCCAGCCCACCCGTGTATCAGAACTGGTGTGTCATACCAAGTGACAACACACAGAGTGCCTGCATCAGCTTCTTGCTGGTCACAACATGCTGTGCTGTCTGCATTAGTCGGGGCTGATTTCAACGAGCCTGTCATGAACTGACAGCTCATAAACGTGTCTCCTTCTGCCTATGCTCTACCAAACAAGTTGCTCTTATTTGGATTTTGCCTTTGTCTTTTACAGTTTCACATACTCTCAAAAAACACGACTTTGGCTGAAACTACTTATCTAGCTACCCCAAGAGTGCAAATGCACCAGCAATTGTTATCAACCCATTTCCCGTATGGCCATACCTAGTCCAATCTAACACGTAAAAGAGTTTGTTCCCATTGGCTCTCAATAAAGGTGCCACTTGGCAGTAGCGAGCTTTGTGTAATGGCCTCTGGCAGCTAAACTGATGCACGGCAACTTGATCACTAAACTGCAGCCCTGCAACTTCCCAGCTGTGTCCTGGAGCAAAGTGTCTCATCTTCTCCACTAGCGCATGCTGGACTGAAGATGCCCTTACCTTTCCTTGCAACAACTTTCTGGCGTACCCATAACCTGAGTCTTTCAACTCCCCCTAAAGCCATGAGCAGTAAATCAGTCAGCCCTTTGGCCCACACCTCTGGCAGAATTTTAACCAACAATCTATAACTATTTCAGTACCAAATCCAGACTTTCAGGTCCCAAAAGCCATTGCACTTTACAGAGAGGTGATATGCTGAGAAAATCATCCATGGTTTTCCACTCATTAAGGGGCAATAAAACATCTGTATTCATTTACTTAAACTATTAAACCAGTGAGACAGAAGGAAGCAACTTACACCCATATTTAGAAACATGCAGTCTGCTCAACAGATCAATTACGGGGACGAATTTACAGCAGACTGTATCATCATAACAGTGGTTATTTAGCTCCTATTAACAACTGAGAAGAGCTATCGCATCAAAGTGCGAGGCAGAGCTTGCTTTCTAACTTCTCCATTGAGATGCCAATTCAGCAAACCAGTCCAACTCTTTGCAAACTCCTCCAGCTGTTTGACACAAGTGTGACCCCCCCTTCCTGAGGAGTGACTCTGCCAAGTTATATCACAGTAGGAATCAGGCTTTTGGAAATTGCCATTCCCTCTTGTGGGGAAAGGAGGAAGTCTTTGGATGAAAGCAAACAGGGTAGCTGTATGCTTAAACCGGTGGCAAATAGCTTCCATTAAACACAAGACTTCAAAAAAAGAGAGGCATTATAATAAAAAGGCCCATGCCACACAATTTCCAAGATCAGAAATCTTTCCACACTGCTTTATTGATTACTTAGAACCAGTCTGATATAAGCAACTAAAAATCAATAGGAAAAATAAAGGACTGCCTATTTGACTCAGAGGAAGAATTTCATTCATGGGATAAAAGAGCCTAATGAGGCAATTCGGTATTCAAAGAGAGCTATTAGCGATGGAGGAATGAAGTGGTTTTGTAACAAAATGATGAACACTGAGTGCAGATGGAGGAAATGGTGTTTTGTAAATTCAGAATCCGGAATTTTTTTTTTTTTAAATCTTTAAATACTTCACTGAGGTGCTTTCTGCAATATTTAGCATGATTTAGGGTCTCATTCGTGGCCATTTTTTCCCCAGATGGGGCACCTGCAAAAATATGCTTGAAGCCAGTAGAAGCACTTGCACACAATTACAGATCGCTTATTCATATGGGCATGCCCAGTACATCCTCTTGTAAGAGTCAACATTTTTGAGACTTTAGTGCTTCCCCCAACAAAATAAACAACTAAAAGAGGCCACAGACTGACAAAGCTATTAGTTGTAGCTCCATCTGGACAGAGACTGCTTTCAAGAAATGCTGCATAATGGTCATGTTTTTAGCCCGAGTGTGGGGATCAGGATAGGGACTAAGCAAGGAAGTCTGTCCTTCCAGCAAGCCCAGACAGGGGAGTAGGGGATGACATGAGGATGGGCATTTCAAATGGCTCTAAACCGTAAACTCAACCCAGCACCAAGCAAAGATCCTTTAGACCTTCTCCTTTTGGTTCTCAGAAACACCTGTTGGTGTTCAAGCAGTATCAAATTGTTTGAATAAAAAAAACGTTACAGGTATTTCCTGAACATCCACATCATTGTCACTTTTTTTTTTTTTTAATGCATCAACTCACTCTGCTAGAAAACCGGCCCGATACATTAACAATGACTCACTACCTGTTTCTTGAATAGATGTTCTGATAATAAATAACTGTCCAGATTAAGAAGCTTCCTTGATCAGCTTGAAACAAATTGATTGCTAGCACAGGTAGAGAAGAGAGGATGTAGCTAGAGGATAGGCCTCTGGAAGAGACAAAAAGCAATGGGGAAGTATTCCCTATGCAATGGAAGAGGAGGCAGCATTAACATCTTTGCTGGCCACATGGACATTGGGATTGAGTGTACCCTCAGCAAGTTTGCCAATGACACCAAGCTGTGTGGCGCGGTCAACACACTGGAGGGAAGGGATGGCATCCAGAGGGACCCGGACAGGCTTGAGAAGTGGCCTGTGCAAACCTCATGAAGTTCAACAAGGCCAAGTGCAAGGTCCTGCGGCTGAGTCAGGGCAAGCCCAACCACAAATACAGGCTGGGCGGAGAATGGCTTGAGAGCAGCCCTGAGAAGAAGGACTTGGGGGTGCTGGTGGACGAGAAGCTCAACATGAGCCAGCAATGCATGCTTGCAGCACAGAAAGCCAACCCCATCCTGGGCTGCATCCAAAGGTCAAGAGAGGTGATTCTGCCCCTCTTCTCCATTCTGGTAAGACCCCACCTGGAGTTCTGTGTCCAGCTCTGGAGCCCTCAGCACAAGAAGGACATGGACCTGTTGGAGCAGTCTGGCGGGCCATGAAGACGATCAGAGGGCTAGAGCACCTCTCCTATGAAGACAGGCTGAGAGAGTTGGGGTTGTTCAGCCTGAGAAGAGAAGACTCTGGGGAGACCTTATAACAGCCTTCCAGTACCTGAAGGGGGCCTACAGGAGAGATGGGGAGGGAACTCTTTATAAGGGAGGGGAGTGATAGGACGAGGGGTAATGGTTTTAAACTGAAAGAGGGGAGATTTAGATTAGATATTAGGAAGAAATTCTCTACTCTGGGGGTGGTGAGGCACTGGAACAGCTTGCCCAGAGAAGCTGTGGATGCCCCATCCCTGGAGGTGTTCAAGGCCAGGCTGGATGGGGCTTTGAGCAACCTGGTCTGGTGGGAGGTATCCCTGCCCATGGTGGGGGGTTTGGAATAAGATGATTTTTAAAGTCCCTTGAAACCCAAACCATTTTATGATCCTATGATCTTTGCTTTTCAGTGGCGGTTTAAGTTTTAGGATCAGACTTCAGCATTTCCTTTTAGGATGATCCTGAGAAATCAGAAGCAGAGCAATGGCTTTTTGGAATTTAAAAAACCAAAACAACCCCCCCGACTTTTCTGCTTTGCAACTGGGTATTTGTGTCCCTTTACAGACGCCTGGCAGTTCATTCTGTGGCCCAATTGATGCCCTGTCTGGAGTACGGGATGACGTATCCCATATTGGGATAAGCACATACAGGCTGAGTAGATTTAAATGATTCTGTTGGGAGGACATTGATTACAACTGCTATGCAACTGCATTTATTGTTGGGACACAGCTTGGTTCTGCTTGGAGTTTTTTGATATGCAGAAACTTTGCTTCTGGTAATGATTTACTTTGATTTTTCTGCTTTTAATCATATCTATGCAAATGTTGCATGGCTATGGAGTAAGAGAAAAGTCCTTTCAAGGAAAAATAATTGGTTAAAAGACAAAAAACAAAGGGTGAGCTTTCACAGTGGAGAGAGATCATCAGCTGATTTCCTCAGGGAACTGTGCTGATATTCAATACACTCATAAATAACTGGCAAAAGGTGAGAAAGTTTGCTGCAGGTAAAAAAAAAATTATTCAAGACAGTAAGAATGAGGGCAGACTACGAAGAACTGATAAGAGGCCATAGAATATTTGGTTACTGGGCAATAGAATGGCAAATGAATGACCGCATAGGTAACAATGGAGGAAAAAAAATTTGTAACTTCACATAGGAAACAACGGACTTAAACATGACAATTATCAGTCAGGAACAACACTTCGGCATTAGGATTGTTAGTTCCATACAAACGTCAAAATAGCAAAAATAAAATAGAAGAAAATAAACTAACACACACTATCAAGAAGAAATTAACAACACAGAAAATTTAATTACGTGACTGTATGAATCTATCTATAGGTCTTACACATTTTCAATATAGTGTGCAGTTCTTGTTCCTTCATCTGAAAAAGGCTGTATTAGAACCAAAAATGTTCAGAGAAAGGCAGCTACAATGACCACAGCTATGGAAAAGCTTCTACACAAGGAAGAATTTCCAGTGTCCCCTTTGGTTTGGACAGGGGTCACCTTAGTGCAGGTATGATACTGATCTACAAATCAAGAGCAGCCAGGTTCAGATAGGCAGGCATCAATTACACACTGTCTCTTCCAATACAAAAATTAAGGTCAAAATGAAGCTAGAAGGATCCAGCCTCAAGGTAAGGTCAAGGAGATGGTTCTTCATGCAATGGGTAGTCACTCTCTGGAATGTCTTGCCAAAGGATGGTATTGTTGCAAATAGTTTAGAGGGGTCTAAGTGAAGACCAGACACTTACTTGGAAGAGAGATCTACTAAGGAGAAAAAGGATCTGAAAAAATAAAAAAGTCGGTGGAAAGTCTTGCATACGCCTGTCCTTCAAGTATCTGCCAGTGGCTGCTGTCGGCGGAGGATACCAGGGCAGGTGACCCTTGCTCTGAGCCAGTGCTGCCGTGCTCTCTTGCATCTCGGCCCTTTTGTCCTATACTCGTCCTAGGTGACATAGTATACTCTGGCTGTTTGCTTTTGGATGGATCAAATGTCCTATTTTTATACACACTAATGAATAAAAATTGAAATTATTTCAAAAGCTCATCTTCCCCACCGTGAGGACTGCAGCACAGGCCCAGGAGGGATTTTATCTCATGCTTGAAACGTCTGGCAAACCATTTTGTACAGAGCTGATGATAATGAACCCAGCAGCTCATTTTCCTGAGAAACAGGAGCTCGCCATTCCTTTGTCCAGTAGGAAATTCACAGATAAAATATTCAGCCTTGCAAGAGAAAGCGAGAGAACTGAACTTCAAAATGAAAGTATTCCTACTTAGATATAAAAGCCGTCAGGGTCAATAAGCATGAAGTCTTTTAACTCTTTCATTGTGTGTATCTATGAAGAGGCTTTACCTAACCCTCAAGAAGAACTTCCTTGGTACAAGAATCACCACGCTGCTTCCTCATCAATATGATTAAAGTATTTACCCATTGAGAAAGCTGGACATACACAGATATGCCATGCAAATATTCAAGGGTAAATAAAATGAAAATGATGGATAGAGCAGAGTCAATGCCAGTTTTCCAACTTTACCCCTGAGGGTGAAAAGGCTACTATTGGAAAGAAATTAATGACTGAACATCAGTCAGATAACTTTCGGCAGGGTTCTGCAATGCAAAATTAAAGTGAAAATGTTGGCAGAGCTTCACTTGGATAGCACCATATCAGGATACATCAAATAAAATATGTCTTACCTTCTCCTTCAAGCTCTGACTGTGCATGGCCTGACAGGGAATTAGTGAGACATTTCTATCTGCTGACTTATTTATTACAGAAATACTCTTGTTATAGTCTTTGGAATGTTGTTCAGAGTTTTAGCCATTTTCTGACTTGAATTCAGCAACAGTCCTGCAAAAACATTCAGAACCAAATGGCCATAATATGTTCTGCAGACATACAAAATACCCTGAGGAGGCAGTTAATGGGAATGAACATAATAAGGCTTTTTGAGGAGAGTGAGATGTGGTATATATTTTATCTTACCAGATTTTAACTAAATCCCTGAAGGTTCTTTATGTGGGAAAAGTTTTCTGTTTAAGTGAAAGTCTAGTTAAATTTGAAAGGACATTCTAATTTTGTTGTCTTCCTCCAAGAGGACTGTTGATAGATTTGTTCTATGCTATTTTGGTTTGGGGATTTTTGGATTTTATTATTTTTTTTCTGACAGGGGTTCTCTAGGTGCTGGATAATCTTCATTAGCAGAGACTAATGCAGAAAAGAGGGACCAGAGTATTTAGATTTTAAGCAAAGATTAAGATGGCCTTCCTTTCAGGTCTCTCTCTCTCTCTTTTGGCAACACTGCTTTTTTTCCATTTGTATAGTTAGGCATCACTAAGTACCTGATTCAGCTCCCCATGAAATGAGTGGAAGATCCCTCCAAATCAAGGATCTCAGGAAAGGCAGAACTGCTGAAAAGCAGTATCGTATCTACTCACAACATGAGTCCAACCCAAGGGAGATGCTAGGAACGTATAATACTGTTTCATAAGGACCAAGACCGCCCTTTTCAGGGGCAGTATGTTCTCAGACTGGCTTAGATTAGTGCTGAAACACCACCTTCTTTCCAAAGCTTAGCAAGTCTTTACCACTGAAATCCTCTGAGACATTAAAAAAAACTGTCCCATAACACTCCTCTTTTCTCCCTTTTTATAGTGGAAAATAGCATTTGCACAGGTGCAAGAACACCACAGGGATCCAAAGCACTTACCAAGGGTAAGTTAACATGGCCACGCAGGAGTCATACTGGGCAGAATCGCTGGGTATCTTTGCTTAAGACAACTTGAATGTCTCTTTTTAAGCTCATTTGTATGATGTACCACAGAAAGCTTCAATATCTGTCTTACATCTTGTATTTTTGATAACTTGTTTCACAGATGTACCCATAGCCTGATTTACAAATTAAAGCAGGAGAAATACAGGACTCTCAGGGATGTTGCCAGTGCGTTCTACCTACTCCTCTACTTGAAGCGCATCAGATGAGCTCTACTGTTCATGGCCATCACCAGTCAAGTGGCAAGCTAAGGTAGCTACGCTGTTTTAGGATGCAGGGGTTTAGGTTCATGCCCCTAATACACCACCACACTTTGGGAAATGCTGACAAGAAACAAGAAGCTGCAAGTTTCGGTCTTGAATGTGTGATCTGCCCAATGGATTTCACCGGGTTTTCTTCCGGGCATTTAACTTACACACTAAAAAAGTATACGCTTTTTAATTCAGTCAATGGTTTCAACTTCCTGACCCCAGGTCGTTTCCAGAGTGAAAATAGCGAGGTTCAATAAAGAAGTATATGGCTTAGAAATGCAATCCTTCGTTCAGAGCAGGCAGCAAGGTGAACACTCAGTGCTGCCCATGCAGCCAACAGCCTGTGTCAGCACCTCCTGCATGCACTATAAAACAAGACCTGCTTCACCTTGGGCTGACTGGTCTCTCTTCTACTAGCTTCACCTCTCTAGTCAGGGACTTGAAGAAGTTACCTCTGCACGTTAACATGCCAATTTCCAATACCCTTATCTAGGTTGGTATCACTCACCTCTGAGACTAGGCCATGATTACAAAGCACCAAGATTTCCCCTGTGCACTCAAATATAATGAGTGCCATTAAGACCAGTTAGTCTCATCACTGTGAATCCGGCAAGAGGAGCTTTCCTCTAAGAACCACAGGGCAATGCTTCTCTAAGAACCAGGACACCCATAGGGTTTCCCAGGTCTTCATGGGGTGTATATCAAGTGCCCAGCTGCCACTTTCTTGGTCTCTACCTAAGCACCTTCCTCTACCGTTTTCATCATGCCTGCTGTTTCCATAGAGGCTGTGATGAGTCTCAGCATGAAGGGTGCAAAGCTCACAGGACAAGAATGGGGACTGACTTGCGTGAAGATCTGAGAGAAAACAGCCAGGAAATCCATTCTCTGAACTGGCCTATGTACTCTGGGGTCTGACTGAACCCAAACAAATCCCTCCTTTGACTGGTGGAGCACTCTGACATTACTAGAGAGGTGATACTATATTCCAAGTGTTATATTCCATAGGGTTCTGGAAAGGGCAGCCTCCTTTCCTTCTCTATGTACGTGTTTCACAACGTAAGGCAATCCCTGCTGTTACATAAACCTCCGCATGCAAAGCTTACCAACTGTACTGAGATCGTATCTCAGCATGTTCTTATCCCTGCCAAGCTCACTGGCATGCAGAAACTTACAGATACAAAAAGGGTGGGAGGAAGGGAAGAAACTTTTATAGAATTCTTTCCAGTTATATACTAAAGAGAATACATGCAAGCTTTAGTTCTGTACAACAGCTACATCTTAGCAGAAGCAGCACCCTGAGCCCTGCAGTAAGTGTGTTTCATCCAGCTCCAATTAAAATGCTGGGAGTTTATCACCCACTGAACTCACAGTGCTTCAGGCAAAACCTCTCACAAGGCTGCAAAATAAATCCAACGCCCAAATAACATAATGCAAAACTCCTTTATGGATCTTCTTACTGTCATGGCTACTCGTGCCCTGCCACAGTGAAAAGCTTCTGCATTTCTTCTGTGATCGGCCGTCAGTCAGGTGGATGAAAGACGAAACTTATCAGCATTTTAATACATGTTATTTCTTAAATTTTGCAGAGGGTTGTGAAGAAACTGAACCTACTCACAAATTTATTCTAGATGGGATGACTTCTCCCATCACTATTGGAGTGCAGCAGTACAACCGGATTGCTTTGGTCCAAATTCCTCTGTAATGGCACAACACCACTGTTTGGCCCACAACACTGGACAAAGGGTCAAAACCAAAGCTGCAGCACACCCAAAACCATGGGCCCTCTTTGGAAACTTGCACATGAATTTCATGCAGATGCCCCGTTGCTCTAACTACAAATACTTGTAACCATAAGCCTGTTCTTGGAGATGTGTACATTTCAAAAAATCATGCTGCAATGCAAACTTCATTTTCTTACCCTCAGTTGTAATTTCAGTATGAAGTACACAGCCATTTTCACAAGATGTTTTCAGGAGGTGTTTCACTGTCTCTGACTAAATCCTCTGCCTAGTTGTGGTATGAACTAGTGAGGTTCCAACAGGAAAATCCAGTCCCCTTAAAAGACCAAGCGCTGTTTCCTACCTTTCACGTTCCAAGCCTCTCAGATGGTTTCACTGCTCCATGTGACAGATTAAGAGCTCGTTGTTTGGAAATAAAGAGGTCATTTTATCTTAGGAATAAACCTTAGAAAATAAATTATATTTATAGTTTCAATTGTTAACTTTTTCTAGCACTTCCTAGTAATTTTGGTATTTTCCATGTAATATTTTCCATTTTCCAGAGCATAATTTTTATACATCATAATCATAAACCGATGATTAATTGTACAGAGGGCCAAACACCATCAGTAGCTAAGCTCAACACAGGGAAGGGCAGAAAGCTCTTACACGATGCCTAGCAGTAAGCAAATACTTATCTTCACTATATTTGAAAAAATCAAGCTCTAATGCCAGCCTCATTCCCCAGTAGGTCGCTTAATCCCATTCCTGAAACTGCACTGTGACTCTAGGAGCTATACATCTCAGATAATACCACCTCCGCAACTCTAGTAAAAGAAACCAGACCATATTAAAAAACCACTGCAAGACACACTTCCTTAACTTAGGTTTTACGACAAGTACTGAGCATGTTTCTAGCTCTGTCCTGCAGTACTGGGGCAGGTGGGATTCACCTGGCCCAAGGGTCCCCTTTTGCACAGGGAGTTTCCCTTTCAGCCCAGGCAAAGGGCAGCACCCCTGCAAGTCCTAGCAAGTACAGCTTAACCAATGAATCAGGCAACCACTGGGAAGTTTGTCTGTCCTTCCTTATTAGTTGAAGGAGGATAGCAGAGTGACAGAAGACACAGTGCTACAAAATTTAAAAAAAAAAAAATCAGCACTGAAGATGACAAAGTTAATATGAATTAAGCGAATGACCTTTCCTCAGACATGCTATTTCCTTCATTGACCACAAGCTTTTAGCTTACAAGCCCATCTTCAGTTGTCTGATAACAGAAATACCAGACTTCGGGTACTGCAGCCTGACTTGCCATGGTTACAGCGAAGGCCCTGACAGGCAGTTTGGTGTGTTAAAAGAACAGCGCAACTCCACCTGTGGAAACAAGGCAACTGCCTGGCCATGCGCTGCAGCTGCAAGCTGAGAACTTACACCAATGGTTCACGTCATGAGTAAGTTAGAAGCAGAGCTTGCTCCTATTGTTGTTTTATGGCCACTTTGACCAATTAACGTAACGGTCATGCAGATGGCTCCTCTGTCAGCCTCTCAACCCTATCTATTTCACTCTTCCTGACCAAGCATTTTACTGTTTTGGCAGCTGTTGAAAACTACACGGTGCTGACCAGGAGGGAGAGAGAGATGCCAGACCCTCACTAACTACCCCCATCTGCTTCCTGCAAGCAAGGCAAATGAGAAGCACCTACTACATTTTCAGGCATGGAATATTTATCACTTGATCAGTGCTATTACAAAGGCAGCCCGAAAGGTTTCCTGCCTTTAAAGTTGCAGTATAATCATCCCCAGAGCACAGTGGCAGGTGTTGAATGCCAAAGAAGTGCAAGACTGGGCCCCACACTTGCATTTTGATGTATCTGCTACCTTCATAAAGCACAGACACAGCTCCTCAGGTTTTGTTTTGCACTGATACATCGGCATTTCTCCCATCTCATTGTAAGGATTCACAAGAGTTGAGTTTATCCTCAGAAGGGCTGGGGTGATATGGAGGGAGGAATTACTCCAGTTCTTTTAATAAAGTCCAGAAAAATAAGGCAAATCAAATTCTGAGTCCTTGATGAACAGATTAAACTGTACTCTAAGTCTTGCATAGCTGTTTGAGAATTCAAACCTGCCATTCACATCCACAAAGATCTCCCTGACTTTCATCTTCATTTGAACAGCTGATATGGGAGCTCTAGTGTTAGAGGACAAGGGGAAGGCAAGCCCTGGAATATAAAATTAAAGGATTTACTGGTTTCCCAAATGGCTCAGTCGAGCTCTTTACTGTACATTCACAGTTCCAAATGAAGGCCTGTACAAAAGCAAGTTATGAACATTTTTGAGAAGCTAGCCATCAAATTAGTTAGTAAGCTCTGTACAGAATAAAAAAGAATTCAGCTCCAAAATTCAACTCTATGTCCATTTGCAGGCTTTCCTAGAGTTAAGCACTATCTGGTTTCTGGACTGGGCAGTTGCTGTTTCTCCCCATCAGAAGAGGTACCAGTCCCATCCTTTAAATTACAAACTGATTCTGGAACCCAAGTTTAAAGATTCTCAAATCTGGTATCTTGATTTGGGCATAACCGCAGCTCTGAGGCAAAACAGCAGCATTTTTCCCTTAACAAAGCTATTCCAGTTCTGTTTTAAAGAGAGGAAAGAAAGAATTATTTTAGTTAACATCTAATGACATCTGCAGGGTACAGAGACTGCTAAAGTAATTGCATTTTATTTTATTGCAGAGGCAAAGGAGAAGTAATGAAAGTAGGAAAGGTCTGTAAATATCCATCTTTCGCAAACATGTTCAGCATATGCAAGTGTTGCATTATATTGTATTAATGAAAGTGTAATGTGTGAATCAATTGAAATCATTCTGTGGTGTTTGGGCCTCATTTGCAGTGTTAGATCCACTTTAGAAGGACATCACATTTTATTTTGACAGCAAAAAGTAACCTGGAGAGGAACAAAACATTGTGAAAGGTGGTTTCATTACAGCTTATATGTTGCCCACCACATTAGGAACTCTTTGGTCAAACACTTTATCTACACACAAACACACAAGACACCTTACCCTTTTCAGGCTTGCTCTGCAAGGAAGGGGAAAACTACCAGTGAATAATACCACAAAAGGAATGAGACACAGAAGGTAGATGCCGTGAGCGGCCTGAGAGCCTTTAAGTAAGGCAGGACCACCTAAATCCTTGGGGAGCATCCATCCATAGGCTGGGGATTCTGGCACCGCCCTATTATCAGCCCCAAGCTGCCTTGTTCAAAGTCCTTTCCCATGGTGCAGGCAGTCAACTAAGACAACTGAAGGGAAACGTGGAAGAGTGCTGCAGACATGGGTGGCAGTGTTCAAAGGGAAACTAATTCTTATTAGACAACAAGGACACTCACTGCGAGAATTAAAGGATCTGCTGTTGTTTAATACTGATGCTTCACAGCAAATTTCCCACGGCCAACAGTTTCAGTTACAGACCAGACTGCCAGATAAAAATATATCCAAAAAAAAATACCTGGAAAAATAACCTGACAAGTAGACTAAGTTGTCGCAAGAAATAAATATTTTCCTTGGACTTTTTGCCTTCTACCATGGAAGGGGCTAACCTATGTACAAGAACCATTTTCTGTTCATGTGTTACACCTGATAGCGCATGTTGGAAGTTGCTGTCTTGTACTGATACCATGGAATCTGAGCCCCTTGCAGATGATAATGAATTCAAATGCAAGACCAAAACCCTCTCATAGACTAAGGGATCATTAAGATCTCCAGTTTGAAGATGAGACAACTGAGAAAAACCAAGGTGAAGTCACTTATCCACAAGCATGCCAGGAGACTGCAAGGTAGGAACTGAGCTCATACTTTGTGAGTGCCAGGCCCATTGTCACCCCAAAGCCCTCCTTTTCCCCTCCAAACAGGAATATAGTAAAGCTGTTATACCTAATTCAGTACTCTAGAAAGTTTTTCAGCGAATGCTTTTGCCACAAGCCATGAGAATTACCAGAATAGGGGAAAATTCACAGCGGCCCTGTAAATTTCGGCAGAGATCATGAGTTTGACACTTCGATCCAGAACGCTTCCAAAGAACAAGCTCACAGGTAGCAATGCACTAAGCACTTGCACAAGGCACAAGAGATTCATCTCTATTCATTTCCCAGAGCACAAAAGAAGCAATCAGAAATCACCCCAGAGTATTTTTCAGACAAGCATCTTTGAAAAGGCGTCAAGTATAGCATAGTAAAGTCAAGTATAACGCAAGTCATGCTAAACACAGAGCCACTCCAGTAACAATACACTCTCCACTGCTTTTATTTTACTGGAGTCTCACAGAATTTAGCAACAATCAAATCATTTTTAAGTTGATCAGTGAGCAAAATTTCCAAACCATTTTAATTACAAAACACACTCACCTGCAATTTGTCAAGGAGACTTGACAAAAATGGCAACTAAAAGCAGCATTACTGTGGATCCCATAATTCTGAAATTGCCCCATCCAACAAACCATAAAATAAGACGCAGAGCAGGAGAGAGACACTTACATAAATCCATTCACAGCATAGTCCGAAGCATGACAGAAGAATGTCAGCACTTGTCGAGTTAGATATAACAGACATGAGAAACCGGCCACAGATAAAAACAGAAGTGGACAACTGAATTAATATTAACATGGAAAAAGTGTTCCGTGCCTTTTACCTTGCTGCTGTTTACGATGGTATAAAAACAGGAGGAAAGGTGACACTGGGGAAACTGGCACGGCTCTGATAGCCGGCTATGCGTACATTTGGGTTAGACCAGGATGAAGGCAAAGCAAGCTGGAGTGTGCCTTCAGATCTGCACGACCTCCAGTGCACAGCAGACCCAGGGCACAATCCAAGATGCAGAAGGACACTTCCAAATCCCTTCAAGGGGCTCAGGCCTCGCACCCTAGAACATCTGCCACGGGCATAAAGAAAGATACCAAATGCAATGAAAATGGTTGGCTTCCTTCTGATTCAGTGAAGTACTCCAGGAAACTGGTCTGTACAGTTTCCTCTGTTCTGTAATAAGTTTCTTTTTGCTAGCGATTTAACCTTTAGATGACAGTAAAAAGCTTCATAAGCCCGCATTATGCGGGCAGCTAGAGTCTTTCTCCACCCACCAAATGCTAGAGACTGATAGTCATGGTTCCTCGTCTGTCACCTACCGAAATCTTACTAATGACGATCGCTAATAAACCTCCAAAAAAATCTGTAAAGCAGACAGCCTCCAACTCCACAGCTTCAGCCTGTCCAGAGCTCTCATATACAGATAGCTTTTATCTTTAGGCTTGTAATGGAAGCCTGGAGATCAGGTGCCTTGTGCTGATGCTCTGTTATGCTAGCATAAATCAGAGTAAATCAAATGAAGGCCCAGCTGCACCAGTAGCAACGCTGCTTCTGCCTACCCAACCTAACGCAGTTGGTTACCACCCGTGAAGCATTAAACATGCACACGTTTATCAGGTTGTTCTAGTAAGGATGTCTTTCAAAGTCTCCACTCCTCATTTTTAGGTTTTCACAAGGCTAATTCCTGATGACCCAGCCCATTTTCTAGTTTAATGTGCCAGATGACGGGATGTCAATTTTGCCTTGGTTACCCTCTGAAAATCAGATTATACCTCTGTTTCCCATACTGCGTTGATCGCTTATAACCTAGTATTTGGCACAGAGGTTGATATCTGCAGCAGGATGCTTTCCTGACTGAAGAAAGGGTTTTGTCCGTAACGCAGGCAGGATTAAAAACAGGTCTTGTAAGGAACAGCAGGAACTCTTTGCTCATCCACAGAAATGCTTGTAAGGAAATACTCAGCACTGAATAAAGAAATGAAAATAAAAGATAGTAATGGGGTTTGGTGGTTGTTTTTCAAAACCAATGTATCCATATGTGAATTATAAAATGTGTTAAGGGAATGTAAATAGAATCCAGACATAGATGCTAATCCATGCACAGTACAGGATACATACTGAAGTCTTCTGCATTTCTAGATGGGAAATTTAGGTATTAAATGGCAGATGACGGTCAAGAAATGACACGTCTGCAAGTTCATTTTAGGTGAAGAATTTTGCCAGAGACAGCTCTCACATGAAGACAGGAAGCAGGCACTATGTGCTTGGCCTCTGAATTCGAAGTGATAAGACAGTGAAATGAGTTCCTTCAGCTGTATGAAAGGGCTCAAATTAATTAATGTTTCAACTTGCTTCTAATGCATGATAAGATGCATGCAGTGAGGAGTGAATCAAATGAGAAAAATGTGAAGGACTAATTAGGTTTACAATGCTGTGCTGAAGAACAGCAAGAGAAGAGATTATCTAAGCACCAGAATCATCTAAGAGAGATTTTTTTCTCTCTTATTAACAGAAAACCCGAACAGTGTGATTTGTGAAGTGGTACAAATCAGCTATATAATTCTTCTAAGTTAGCCTCTTGGCCATTAAAAATGGCTAGTCGAAACCTAAGAGAATTCAAGTTTGTTGGGAAAGAACTTACTTATCACTAGTACAGTATATCACAAATACTGATGCTTAACCTGCTTAACTTTAGAAAGCTAAAGTGATATTGTTATCCCCATAAGCAAGATGGGGCACACACCCCAAAACAACTCACTTGGCCCAGGTTGCCCAGCAAATCATTTATCACAGCTAGTAAAACCAAAGTCGCCAGTAAAACCAAACTTGCTTTCCATGCGTTACTGAATTAAGGGGGAAAAAGAAAAAAAAAAAAAATAGAATGACAAAGGGGGGAAGAGGGAGGGGAGAGAAAGGGGTGGAAAAAAGAAAATAAAAACCAGTAAGTTTTTTGTTGTTAGAAAGATGCAGCATTTACACTTGCAGCTCCTTGGAGTTTCCTGGAAACACCCCCCAGCAGCTCCCACCACTTGTGCTGTGTCGAAACAGCTCATGAAAGTCACTCACCCCTTGTCTCAAAGCTCACGACTAGCAGCTCACTTTCACCTTTGTCGAGCTGTCCCGCTCCCAATGCACCACTAGCCACACTCCTCTTTTTGAAATCTTATTTTCTTTTGTTTTCTCTGGGTTTACCTGTTACGCCTTTAAACACCTCCCTGGGCACCTCTGATGCAGCCATCGGCTCCATCACGCTCCTGTTGCTTTCCACAGTATTGGGCTCTTTTGTCCTGAAAGCTGAAAAACGCGTGTGAAGCATGATCAGGCTGATGAACTGTTCAGATTTCTCTGCAATTTCTGGCAACTGGTCTGCGCTCCCCAGCGTACTGGGCAAGAAAACTGCATGTTCTGCTTGTATCTCCACTCTGCAGCTATCATGACACCAGCTCCCTTTAATCCATTAGCAAGCTTGTCAACAGTGTTGTGCAGGTGCAATTACACAGTTATAGCCAATGTACCGGTATGAAATAGAAATTGAAATTTATCAGCCTTTTCACTAGCAGCAAGAACCTCACTAAGAAATAAAATTTTACAATGCTCATTGTTAAGAGCATCACTAAAAGTGTCTCTTCCATGACCTTGAGATTTTATCACAAGACAGCAAAACAAATCTCTGAGAAAAAGTTAGGAATAAATAACACGGGGGGTCTACATGAATAATGCACATAAAACACAGATGCTCCCCCTCCACTAATACCAGCTTAATCTTTAATGAATTCTTTGGTTGCAGCACAACCCCTTTTTATCATTAATAAAGGTTTATTCTTATTGCAGCGTATTCTCCAACCTCCAGACCACATCCAGGACACTATAAAGACACATAAGAGTACCCTTGACAAACATGTTCTGTGAGATGGTCCCTGTCTGCCCTGAGGTATGACTAAGGCTAAATAGATAGTGTGGAAGGACAGCATTATTTTCACATTCATTCTGAGCAATGAGGGTCTGGATTCTCCTACTTATTTCTATGGAAATTACATATGAAATTATGCAGTCACGTTGAAAGCCAGTAGCAGAAACGGAACCCAGAATTAATTCCCAGCTCATTTTTCTAATCTCCCTTCCCTTTACACTCATCTTTTAAGATTCAAATTATATCTATCAAAAACGTGACAAGAACATGCCACAATAACGTGCATCTTTCCGTTCATTAAAGAGAAGGGAAACAAGACACTGAATAGATTTAGTGACTTGCAAAACTTCACAAATGCAATATTTCCTTAGCCCTTCCCAAGGGACTTCTCCCAGGAGCCCTGCGGATGCTCTTCACGAAGGTTTCTGCAGGAGGTGCTCTGTGGAGCACTGCTGATTCTCCATTACTGTATGGTGGCCACTATACTCGGTCACCCCTTGCCAGCCCACGGCCACTGTTTATCAGTGCTGCTGAGGCTATGCAGCACTGAAAGATATCCCGGTACTTTGTGCTACCTTCCCTGGGGGGTTTCTCCTGGCATTCGAAATAAAACAGTATCGTTTCCCACACCTCTCACACTGCTGCACACAATTTGGGTATTTTTCTGCCTATCTTTTATGCTGGTTTTATTCTGGAATGACAAGATCAGGACCCTGCCATTCCCACGTGTCTCCTAGATCAGTTTCGCTTACACTTGAGCATTTGATATTGCATATGCGATTGGTTTAACCTTTCTTAGGGTGCTCTGACCGCCTTGCTCTCTAGACACACTTCCTTAGGGTTGCCTTTTTCTCCCCTTAAAACCTCTTCAGTATGTCAAAATTGCAAGCCCATCAGTAGCGATCCCAGCTCTCTGGGGAAGTTCACTATCCCCTTCATCTGGGAAGTCAAATACACAGAAACCCTACCTCATATGCACACAGACTTGTTTTGTTTAGGGTCAACACCCACTCGACTGCTTCAGACATTGATCCCCCACCATATTGCCTCTCATCCACTTTCTGAGGAAACGAATAAAAACAACTTCATATTTAGTTCTTCATCTTGGTTTGTCTGGCCAGCTCAGTACACAGACACAGTGATTGCTTCCCCTGTTGCCTTGCTTAGGAAAAGATCTCTGTCAGGAGCAACACCTCTACCAGCATCATGGAGACACAAGTTTTCTGCAGGAGGTGACAGCGTGGAGACACGTTCCACAGCACAGCAGTCCCAGCCCAACAGACTGTCTCTAGCGCTGCTGGCATCTGCTGCTTGTCTCAGAAAGCTACCTGGTCTATTGACATATTTCCTAGTGGACAAGAGCATACAAAGCTCTTCCATTTTGAAACTAAATTTCTGCACAGGAGCCTCTTGATGCTGCTTCTACTCTTTGCTTTCTAGTGCGTGGTGCTCCTCCCTCTGGGTTCTTATAGGTTGCAATATCATAGAATCTTCATGGTTGGAAAGGACCTTTGAGATCATCGAGTCCAATCATAATGAGTAACATCATTTAAAGAAATGCACCCTCAAAACCACAAGAACCATGTTTCAGTCTTAAATGATGCATTAATCTAGGCAACAAAGCATATAATATAGGCTGACAATTCTCAATGCTAACTATGAGCCTAGCTTCATCAAGACATCTTCCCTTTATACGCTTTATAGCATAAAAATACTCTCTCGTGTGGGACTAATCCCAAACGGGTCATCAGAAAAAAAATCATCAAGTAGCTGACCATTTTTACTCATTTGCTGAGTAAAACACTCAAGCAACTTACCAAAATCAAAATGAGGATAGCTCAAGCCACCAAGCCCTACTGAACATTTGCACGAGTAAAGCCATTTGAAACTTGCATTGACTAGCTAAACTTCTGGCACTAAAGATAAAAATCATTTTCTCCAACTCTAAGTGCATTGGGTTACATCTGGAAAAACTGAGACCAGAATGTCCTTGAAGCAAAATGTCAGAGACCCATCATTCCAATTCCAAAACCAGTTCCCATTTCAGAGAAAAATCCCAGCGTTGCCTCCTAAATATAGATAATTATTCTCAGGAATAACTGAAAAAGCGCACTGTATGGACCGCAAAGTCAAAACAAGAAATGCTATTTCAAATTTAAGGGAGACAAGCTCATAAGACCCATTAGGAGTTTATGTAGTGTTAGCTTCGTGATTCTGCTTCAAAGTTTTTTGCTGCTTGAGACACCAAACTCTAACAACAATTATAGTCTAGATAGTAACAACATTATAAAATACAACAGCATTTCATACTGTGTTCTCCACCATTTTGTGTGGCTGAGAGTCATAGGTACCATGGTCTCGATCTCAGGACTTCTTGGGACATTGACCTGTTCTCAGCATACAACAGAGCATCCTTATAGTTTCCTTTCCTATCTCCTCAGAGAAGACTTTAAACCTCTTCCCTCATGCATGGGGTTGGCCTCAGCTGTCCCGGTTCAAGCTTCCTCTGGGCTCTTAAGCTGAGACAAGTTTTGCCTATCAGTCCCTGACCACTCCAAAGAGTGATATACTGCACCTTACTGACACATTGCTTAAGAAAATGCACCCTATTGCCCATGATGAACAATACGGTGCATTTTCTATCTTGAAATACAGGAAAACTCCAGTTTTGGAAAAGGCAGTAATCTAATTCAGCCACTGCCCAAGAAAAACATCATACGTTACCCACCTTTTTTACTTTCAGTAGTCTTAAAATGCTGCCTGACCGCAATTCTCAGAGGATACTGCTAGAGATAAATTTCCAGAATGCATACTGGAGACAAGAAAAGCACACTGTGAAAACACATGTGTTATTTTTATTATCAGAATTGACAAAATATCATTGCTAGTTTTATAATAGCCTGTTAAAGCCATAAAAAAAACCAGAATGATGGGGGACAGCTGTGTGTCAGTGCTTTGGTGTCAAGTTCACGGTATGGAATATACAAGCGAGCATGCTCCTACTCTGGTCTCAAAGCTCACTGCAGAATAACATCCTACAGAGCTATCTGTCAAGCTGCAAATACTTCATTTACAGCTGCCCTGAAGAAGAGCTTTTTCTCATTCTAGTATATTGAACTTGTGTATGGGCCTGCCCATAATAAGATCAGCTAATGGCTTCTTCTAGCACCTTCTTTGAAGCAAATGCTATTGAGTTTGGGCAAACAGACAGACTCTTTACCAGGCACAATATTGGTTTTGTAAAGGCACGTAGATCTGTTCCTGAATTTTCAATGTGCTTCATAGATTAAGGACAGAAAATGCCATCTGCTAATGCGCTTCTGCGCACACAAAGGGCCACTGCGTATGCTGTTTCTGATGGTTTGAGGTTACGGCCTTTCTCTGCTGCTCAGGGAAAAAAAATGCAACGCATCTCAAAATCAGTTACATTTGGTTCTTTGTAGTTTATCCCGCAGTGCCACTGTCTGCCAGGGGGTTTCCTGCTCACCGTCAGCCAGTGAAATGGTTCTCCAGTTACATATGGCGCAGTAACCTAACCAGCCGTAATGGTTTCACCAGACACTGGTATTTAGCAACGCCTGCCAACTGCTCGGCTACCTGCTGCGCTGCCAGAAGCAAGTGCTTATGCAATTCACCTCCCTTCTTCTGGGCTTCAGCTTGTCCTTTCAGTCTAGAATGTAAATGTGTGACATACAACGCTTCAGCACAGCATTGCTGTCTGCAGGCAGTCAGCCATTTGTGAGAAAGCAAGTGGACATACAGTACAGGAAGAATAACACAAGCCTTCACCTACCTGCCCGTGGCTTGAGAGACCCTGATCTTTTGCAGGAGAACTCACATCAAGTGTACATAGCAGTGGGTGAATACATCTAATAAAACAGATAGCACTGCCTTAGGATAGCCAGACAGACGTAGTGAATAGCAGCCGCAGGGACACAAGAGTGAACTCCATATCTTCCCCCCTCCCCCCCACCAAGCAGTTCAGATATTATTCCAGGCTATATTCTTATCTTAGGCCTTTTATTTCTTCATGAGAAATAAATCAAACCACCCATCCTGAACTTCTGGTCATCATAAAAAGGTAAGAGAGGAATCAAAAATAGAACCCGTGAATATTTCAGAAACTTAACTAGAGCAGGTGCATCTGGAAGTGGGATGGGCAGAGAGGGAAGATTATTATTTTTCTGATTAGTTGCCTATCTCCAGTGCCCACCTGAAAATCAGGCCTCTCCAAACTGTCTCATGGTGAGCATTGCAAATCACTACTTTGAAAATCTTGACCTAAAAAGCAAGTGTGTATTTTTAAATAATTAATAGCATTCTCTAAATGGAATTTTCCAGCCCCAAATGAGATGTACAGCTGAGTTCCCCTGAGAAGAGGTATTTATAATGGAAACACTGACACAACTGAAATGGTAATGTACTGAGTAGCAATAAAGCTTAGCACATCCTTAGTCATTTCATTCTTCTTATCAAATTGGACCTGGTCCCACAAAACCATCATGGCACTTTGCTCGTTTGCTCGACCTCAGTTTAAACACCTCTACAGCTTCCAAAAAAACATTGCTAGTCCAAGTGCTTTCAAAGTCTAACATTAATAAAAGCCACAACTTGGAATGTATATAAAGAGCAAGGCCTGCACCCAGCAAAAAGGGCAGTGCTTTGGTTGCCTCTGATGTAACTTTGGTAGGGGGATCTGGGAATCTCCCTCCAGAGCTATCATGTCCTAATGACTTCAGAAGCAAGGCAAGACCCCGCTCAACCTGGTCACCGGCTGCTCTGCTTTGTCTTACATATGTTGGCTCAATTGTGCATTTCCAAAAGAAGTAACACCATCATTTTGGTAAATGACCTTTATATATTTAGTGCAAAAACCTGCCTTTTGCCATATACATGCACAGATACAGATATATACATATATATACCCACATATATTGACAGTATCAAAAGCAGCGCAAAGCACCTTTTGGAAGGCTGTAAGTGGTCAGACCCACACCTGGACAGCATCGTCACATTTTCTCCAGCCCTACAAATGTCTCAGCAGGATCTGTCCTCCCTGCATGTTGGAAGATGGGTAACCTGGACCTTTACTAACCGAGGTTGCTTTTGAAACTGGATCTCCTACCTAAATCTTATGCTATCTGGGTCAAAGCTGGACTAGAAAGTCCCTGAAAAGACACAAGATGTGCTATAAAACACATCCTACTTTTAGGACGGATCAAATAGGAGAGAATGACAAGGAACCAGGGACAAGCAAACTATAGGCAATAGTTGACCAAAGCATGTGATTACTTGATGTAAGATACAGAGATATATGTATGAGTGAAACACCTGCATCCTTGCAGGCAATGGGATGTCTTCACTGACTTCCATGAGGGCGCCTTCTCTGCATTTTGTCATGACTTAGACACATGCGAAGAGAAGTCGAGATGGTGATAAAATTTGGAGAGAAGAGAGAAAATGTCCACAAAAAATGCCAATTTTTTAGCCAAAGATCAAAATACTCTAACCCAAACCATTAACAGCATATATACTTTCTACATTCAGGAACCAGAGGAGATTCCACCTTACATTAGCCATATTCCCTTGTTAAAACATGTCTCAGCTATCTACCAGATTCATCATCCTGCTCTCAACTACGGGCTAGGCTTTTAGGTCAGACTACCTTTCCCACAACAAACCAAAGCTCCTTTTGTTGAGGAGAACAAGCACATCCTGATAAACCCACTGATTCATTCATCACATGAGATGAAATCGTTTCAACAGACATGAATGAGGTATTTCCCCTCAGAAACTTAATGGCCTTCCACAGATATAAAATGAGGTGGCTGCAAAAGTCTGTCTAGTTATCCGTCATCCTACCCATTCTCTTCCTATTAGACTATATGCAAAAATTTCGTATTAGCTCAAATGGGAGGAAGAAGACGGCATTTCTGTATCTTAAGTATGCTTTTGTTTCTTTCAGGAAAACGCTCTCCTTTTGAATGACGGTGTTCAGCACTTCAGAGCCTAAAAGCACAGACTCACCCACCCTGACAGAGACCATGAGTTAAGTTATTGACTGAAAAAAAAAATCACTGGTTTACAATAACACGTTTATATAATCTAATACATTGTAACAATAATTCTTTAATGTATATCACACTGGCTCCAGGCAAGAAATTCCTTGAGTGTCAGGGAAATGGTGAAAGATGAGTCAGGAAACTTCTACATCAGCATCGTCTTGAATAATAAAATGCATGTGGTAATATTTCCCAGCAGTACTCTGACACCAGTCAATAAGGGAAGAAGAAGCCCTGCATTTTTAACTTCATAACAACAGTCTTTAATATACCATTTAAATTATATTAGTGCTGCATGCCATAGATAAATAAATAAATAAACAAACAGAAGATTTTAAAAAGTGCAGCCAGGCAACTTTTATCGTGACGTAAGGCCATGATGTTTTATTCATCTGATGAGAAGAGCAGCTTGCAGCTACGCAGGAAGAGCTGTTCCAGACATGCGGGGACGGTGAAGGACAGGACGCAGCCCAGTGAAGCTGTTAAGCAGCAGGGAGGCAGGTGGGGGAGTGGAAGGGGAAATAAGATTTTCCCCCTAGATGTTCAGGTGGCTTCACTGGATATTTATTAATCAGGGCAAGAGCTCTTTATTCCAGACAGGAGGAGAGACAGCTGCTCTGTCAAAAGCAAAATAAGGGACAGTCAGGATGGTGCAGGCTGCTGTTCCTGCCCGGTGGCAGACACGCGGTGTCTCTCAACAATGCTGTTACTCAGACCAACAGGGACCAACTGGACAGCACTGGGGCCAACTGCCCTTCCATCTTGTCGGAGCCTTTGCTTTCTGGGATGCTTCTCCAGTTACTTGTCAATGCTGGGGTGGAGGGGGATCCGAGCACAGCATAGACCTCTGTGACAGATCCTGACAGTGACACTATCTTTGCCACAACCGTCCCAAAGAGTGTGGACTAGGAGAGCTGGATTTACCTTACCTGCACAAGCTGGGCAGCACTCCACAGAAAACTGCTGCTACAGGGGAGGGCATACATCCTTTCCCATGCCATTTATTTTTACAGGGCCATTTGCCCTTACTTTCTCCAGCATACAGAAGTATCTTTCCAACTGAGGGAAATTTGAGACACATTTCTCAGGCTTGTAACATCTTCCTGAATAGATGCGAGACCAGCACCCTACAGCCAGGCCACTGAAGCAATGAGTGCTGTTTACTGCTCTGTGAGATGCAAGTTTGTGGGCAACCACTACATACGTTCCCTGCGGGGAAAAATGCTGTTTAATAAACAGAGCATGCTGAAGTGACAGAAGGCATCATAACTTCTGTAGAGTAACATCATTTCAGAAACAACAGGCATTTCTGAAAGAAATTCAGAAAGAAATTCCTGAAAGAAGTTCAAGTCAAACTTCCCACTGAACGTGAGAGCAGCTGCTAATTCTCAGCACTTCTGAGAGGCAGGCCACGCTGCAAAAGCAATTGTGAACCTTTGGAGATTCAAACACCCCAAGTCATAAGCTGAAAAATCCAGGTGATAATAATAAAAAGAAATAAGCAAGAAAATCTTGGCTGTGAAGGACTGGCAATAGAACACAATGAGGAGCTCGCTGCTGATTACAGCATCAACTAATCTCCCTTGTGGACTAGAGGCAATAATATCCATAAGATGCAGAAAAGATAACTCTGTCTCTGTTGACCTTATGTTCCAGCTCGCTGATCCTCCATTTTGTTTACACTAGCCGCACACAGGTATAATTGATTGTGGGGACTTCACACCACAATTTAAAACAAAAAAAGGAAAAGAACCGGCAGAGGGTAAAAAGCAAATGATCATTCTGCCTTCAGACATCTCTACAATTCACATTCATAACCTCCCTGTCCAAGTAGCCAAAGAATAAGGTGTAACAGGAGGAGACCATGCACTTTTACAGGAGTTCTGCAAAAACATGAACTGTACTCCAATCGCTGCAGCGCCTAAGCCAGACTTCAGGGTTTCCTGTGTCAACTCAGAACCAGAGAAGAAGGAAATGGGTCAGGTCACCTACCTCATCCAGGGCTGGCAGATTCTGGCTTCACATATCACCAGCAGGGAAGAGGCAGCTTACCCAGGTGCCCCAGAGGTACCGACATTGTGCACCCACCTCTCCTCTCTTCCAGGCTGAAAAGACATTGTCTTCCAAGTTACTCCTCACACAGAAGTTATTCCGTATCTTCGGTAACAATTCTATACTTGCTGCCCCTCTCTGAACCTTTTCCAGCTTTAATATATCCTTTAGAAATGAAGGGAATTGCACACGGTAATCAAAGTCTGTGTGAATCACAGATTTATACAGTGGCATAGTGACATTTTCAATTTTGCTCTCTGTTCCTTTTCCGATCATTGCAAACATTTGATTTGCCTCTTCAACTGCTGCTGAGATACAGGTATCCCCAAATGAGTGTTGTGAGAAGTTTTATTCTATGCCATTCTTAATAGAGTTCACCACGGGCAACGCTGCAGAAGAATGTTATTATTTCAAAAAAGGAACATTTCCAGGCAGATATTCTCCTACCTCTCTTTGGGTTTGAGTATAAAGAGACAATAAACATACTAATTAGAGCATTCCAAGTGTAACAAGGAAAAATACCAGATGACCCTCTGCTATCTAGCCCTGTCATAAGCTAAAACTTCGGAGGACAGAGTGGTGATGTGAATAGGCAACTTTAACTTGCATCACTAACAGAAGCCAAAGCAAAAAAGCCAAGTTTGGTGTGGCTTCATTCTGTGCACTCCACCGGTTTGCCCAGCCCTCTGCCCTCCTCCACACCCACAGGCCCCTGTTGCTTCCTCTGGACAGCAGAGCTGTGACTCGGGACACTCGGGCCCAGGCAGGGCAGAAACATGGCATGGAGGCAGCGTGGTCACAGAGGCACTCCCCAGCAAGGGTAGCCAGGGTGAGCTCACTCCGACCTGTGACGCTTCAGGTCTGGCATTCAGCTTCTTGCAAACAAATTACAAAAACACCCACATTAACATTCCCAAACCCCCCGAGTGTGCTCTCCTGTGTGAGGCACTGAAGAGCACGCTATGATCTATCAGCAGCATCACAGGGAAGATTTCATATGGGTGCATGGTTGACTATAAATGTTTTTACACCACTTATGTTGCTGTCATTCCCCAAGAGTCGCAATCACCAAGGTATGTGACAATTTCCAGACAAGACAATGCTATGCCGATGCACTTAATTTACAACCTTCCTGTCTCAGTACAGTGTGGATTTAGTTCCCTCCAGCTGGGGGATATGATAGAGCAATGATCAGCGAGTGCCAAAATTTGGCAATGCAGAGACAACCTAATAAAAGAGATAAAGAAGCAACTGACAGAAAAAAACCCAGTTATCTGCTGAAGCATTTCCCCTTAGTGCACATAGGAGCCAAAGGCAAGAGACACAGACAAGAAGCACTCTTGGGTGATTAAGTCCAGGAAGTCAGTGCTGAGACCAGCACCGGTAGGACGATTCGAAAAATATCTCGTTTCATCAGATTTCAGCAAATTAATTAATCTTTTGCAGAAATGGACTTGTTTTGCCAAAGCAGGCATAGCTGACAGGCAATTTTCCTTCAAAAGCCTGGTTTCATAGCATTAGCCCTCCCCAAGTTTCTGACGGTCCCTATAGTCCCCACTGCTCAGGAGGCCAGGCTTCTGGAGCCTGACATTTCCAGAGCAAAGAGCCACGTAGACTGTCGCCCATTCCCGGGACACCAGAGGCTGCAGTACCAGGGAACCAGCAAGAGGCAGGCAAATGGATTGTCCCATGGCTTTCCACAACCCTGTCCGCTGCTGGTCCCATTGTGCACTCTGATCAGATTTACTTCCCTCTGAAGGGAAATCAGGAGAAAAGGAAAAAAAAAAATTCTTCTGTCAAAAAAAGTCTGCTTTCTGCACATGCACCTTAGTTCTGAATGGCATTAAACCTTTCTGCTTGTTTCTGGTGACAGGACCCGGGTTCTGCTCCACACTGCAGGCAAATCGCCTGTTCCCTCTGTGCGCTGTGTTCCCCATCTGCAAGGCAGGCAAGATGCATCACAGAGAGATTTACAAATTTAAGGACTGGTGCTCACAGTAGCGGAAAGACCAATGAGTTACTATGAATATTCTACAGAGATCCTTTGTCCACCTAGCAGCTGAACATGACCAGGTTCCCAATGACCTCATCTTCATTTATGTTGGGGTCCCTTATGCAACGCAGGAAGTACAGATGGACCATAAAGAAGGAACAGATTATACTACTTGCAGTTCAGAGTCCCTTTAAACCAGCCTGAGTGACATAAAGGGGCTTTTTGTAAAGGAGAATCTGGTCCATCAGTCTTTTTAATGCCTGTAAGCAGGTGATAACAAGCTGCAGTGCACTTTACAGATGGCTGGCAGCACCTAATACAGAGTAACACACTGTAAATAGAGCCACTACCTTGCGAAGCCATCACATGCTCTAAACTGTCAGAGGAATAATGCTTTTAGCAGTGAACTTTAACATGGGGTTTAGGTTATGTACCAGCTCTGGGCTTTCATACAGGAAACTGTTCTTAACAAATGCAAGATCATCACTTGGCTTTAATTGCGTAGTCAGATCAGATAGCAAATATAAGGAAAATGTGTTATTTATGCTGTTTTAAAATGATATGTGGTAATCATTTTGCTATAGCCCTTCAGCTTTTAACCTCTTCTGGGCATGAATATGATCACCATAAAAAGACATTATTCAGCACTACAGAACACCAATATTGTTTTCTCTGCCTCTGTGCTCCGACTCTTGATGGGTTGTGTTTGGGATCTGATCCAGCTGAGGTCATCAGATCATGTATTTCCTTCTCCTTTTTTGTCTCACATATCTTTCAGACTAGAGTTGCATTCCTGTAATAGTCAAACTATACAAAGGGAAGTCTGAGCAAAGTACCTGGCGAAAACCCATGTACGTAAGTCCCACGCACACATACAAAGAGGTACCAACAAAGCCCTGGTGCTTCAGCAGACAGCTCTCTTCCTCCCATTCAATCCATCCTAACTTGACAGGAGAAGGCGCTGTGGTTTCAGATTGTCCATGTATTTCACACAGAACAGTAAAGACAATATATCCACTTGCTTTAGAAATAGTTAACTACTTCAGGTTAACTGATTATTTCAGGTTTATCTTGAGCGATAGCTCAATTTCAGTAGAAAAAGCCAAGTGTAAACATACCCAGAGAGATAAACCAGATAGATAAGATGGGGAAGAAAGACCCATCTTGCATGGTCTCTAAAAGGATTGCTGATACCTTCAGCAAATCCCGATGCAGCTTCTTTTTGCCTCTGAGTTTTCTCCGCGTTGGTTCAGTTACAATCCTTCCTTTCACAAGGAAGGCTCCTCTGTTGCCATAGCAGAAAGTGACCTTCAAAAATCAACCATGACAACTTTTTACAGTAGCAGGACTTTTGTTTTATGAGCTTAAATTAATCAGTTAATCTTATCTACTGTGTAGACACGTTCATGCTCCAAAGCTGTTACTGTCTGCAGTGAAGTTTGTTAAGGCTCTGGGATTTAGGTTCAAAGCTCAGGAAAAGGGCATCCACAATTTGAAAAGCCCCTTGCTGATTAATCCCACTATAAATAACAATATTATTTGCTTATTAGAAGCCTTCTTCCCATGGGTTTCCACCATACCACAGAGTCATCAGTAACATTTGCTCAGAAAATCTTCTCCATGTGTGTGCACTTAAAGACCCTCCTCCTGTAATCTACGTGTTTCATTTGGCACTCTCTGGTGCATAAAGACAGAGAAAGCTCCTCTTTTACAAACAGCCACAAAATCTCAGCCAAAACAATTGAGGCTGGACTTGCATGATGTAATGGGAAGTGGTCTGCAGCTGGTCTTAAAGCCATAATGAACATTATGGTTTACATTTGATTACAGCAGTAACAATAAAGGGGTGCTGTGATTCCTGGGAAAATTTCTGATGGTTGATAGAGCCCACTGGTCTGGAAAAAAAAAAAAAAAAAAAAACAAACACGTGATCTGAGAAAATACATGGCCAAACTGGGCTTTCTTACTTTGACTAGAATAAGACTTTACTGAAAATAAAAAGCAAATTTTGAATGGATGTTCTCATTTCATCCTCATGTGAGAAACCTGGCATAAGATGAGGCTGGTATGACTAGTCCTCCTAGAAAAAAACCAAAACCTGTTCTTCTTAGTGTGAAACCAGGTTGACAAATAAGACATAGCTTCCTGAATACATGAAGTAGTAATGTATAATTTTCAGAAGTTATTTTGCCATTTGAAGTTCTAAATCCCATTGACTTTCAGTGAGAATCATCATCAAATTTTCATAAGCACTTATGAAAATAGTACATAAACTCCTAAGTCAAATTATTATGAGCTTAAAATTATGTACAATGATGTAAGACCGTAAAACTGAGTTCCTTTACCACTGTATGAGAATAAAGCTAAACGATCCTAAGCCATCTCAACAGCTGTGGAAAAAATTACACAAGAACCTACCATGCTAATTAACTCAACCACTTGAAATATTCTGTTCTCCTAATTGCCCTGTATAAATCTGACCATACTGGCCAGGTCCTCACAAAGAAATTAACTTAGAAATCACAATGCAGTAAGACAGATGTTCTTAAAAATCCAACCCTCTCTTTTCCAGCTCCACCTCATCATGCTGATCTATTAGCTCCATACATCATCCTGGCGCTGCTCTCCTAGTGATGGCTCATAAAGCATTTGGCAGCACCAGAAAGAACCCCCAGGGAACCTATTTTCTTTTGATATCATTATTTTTCAATGTTATAAATGAAGTCTTTAATTAAAAGAGAAGAACACAGCTTGAAGAAGCATGAGAGAAGGACATGTATTAAATCTTGGTCCGTACTCTAGGTGCTTCACAGAATTGAGATGCCTCAAGCTGATGACAAAAAATGAAGATAATGAAGTGGTAGGTCACATTGTGAAATGCTTGCCCACATTTCACCATGGACAAAAATCAATACATGCCATGTATTTGCAATTCTCATTTAAGCTACCTGTCCACTCAGTAGTAGTCGGGGTGGACCTGGGGTGTACAACTGAACAAACCATACAAGTTGTGCAAACCACTGAAAACACCATGGGCAGCAACATCTCCCTCCGCCACAGCCAAGTCCGAACTGAGCTTTTCTGACACACCAGAGTACATCAGTGCGCAGATTGATTTTCTGGTGATCAGTTTATTAAGTTAAAAATATCTTAAACCATATTTTCAGATTAAACTGTGCTCTTGCCTTACACTAGCCCTTCATCTGTTCTGGTAAGATAGCAAATTGGGTCAAAGTATAAATATGCAATAATGAAATATAAGTTGTTGATAATATCAGTACTTTAGTTTTCAGCCCTACAAAACTGTGTTTCTAGTTCACATGCTGGAAAAAAAATAATCTTCTGAGGCAGGTGCTGTTGTAACATACTTATCTTGTTTACATCTGGGAATTAAGAGCTTTTTGGTTATCAGTATAGCAAACAGCAGTGCTTCTCAAGCCCTTAATCTTAGCATAGATCTGTTTTCTATCACTAAATTTCTCTACATCATTACTTTCCCCAATCTGATTTACCAATGAAACTGATCTTATCAAGAGATAAAAACAAGACTGTGAGAAGACAGCTACGCTGAAAAGAAAAATACCAAACCAAAAACATATTTCAGAGCATACTCGGGAGAAAGAACATATGTACTTAGACAGACAGTTCTCCAGGGACAGGGAGGAGAAATATGCTCTGAACCAACTTGCCACATAGATGATAAAAATAAAATTGGATTTCATTGGACTCGTCGTTTCAAGCCTAGCTGGAGTTAAATCTGTTTAATCAATAGTACACACATTTTATCATGAAAAAATTAGAAAGTGTTGTTAAAGCCTGCATGCATTGCTATTCATTACAGTTCAGTTTTAAGAGATCTAGATTTAAAATCTAGAGCCCTCTTAAAAGCACTGGTCACTCTTGTCTTACTTGACAGTTTCCAGCCTTTACCTATTTTCTTAAGTCTTCTTTAACCTAAAGCTCCACTCTTTCTTTTTAAAATTAACCTTTTTGAAATTTTCTTAAATTTTGACTGTTTATTTTCATAAATGTGTGCCCAACTGTAGACTCGCAAATTCCTAGCTAGATGTCTAAACAAGGACAGATTTTTTTTACGGGCAAACCATTCAGCAGTTACAATTACTAGAAGAACCCACCTGCTGTCAACTCCACGTTTTAAATCTTAACCTATGGCTGGATTTCACAGAGGAGCTCATGACATACCACTAAGCTTGTGATATAACTCAGCTTTAACTAGCCATCTCCTTGTCACTTCTTAAAGTCATTTGTCTGTAATCCATGTAAATCCATTTAATTACAGAATCAGTCAAATGAATGTAACCACATATTGACGGTGTGGAATTTTAAATAGCTCTATTTCTAATCATAAGTCTATACAAACCTCAACAATCAACCTGGAAGACACAAGTATGGACATGCTGTAAATTCCTGCACGTTTGGAGAACTATAACATGCTGCCTTAAAGTGGCAGCAAAAGAAAGAGACTGTGATCACAGCATCCTTTATTGTTTGCTCCCAGAATAACAGAAGTTGGGGACGTAGTAAGTTTCACAAGCCACAGATTCACTACAAAGCTTGTCTTTTTTGGACATTTTAGTTACAGCTTGGGTTAGTGCCTTCACTAATCTCTCTGTGAAATAGCAATCCATTATGTCCCAAGGACCCAAAAGCACCACTGTAGCCCCTTTTCTAATTTCAATTATCCATCCAAGAGCAGGTTACTATAATTCCTCATTAATGTACAATCAACAGAGTCACCACCATTTCAAACAGTGTCAGGGGCTGAGCCTGTTAAAAATATGCTCACACATTTTATCAAGAACTTTTTTATTTAAACAGAAGAGGAGTGAGCAAAGAGTCCCTCTATGTTAGCTAATCCTCCAGGCTCTCATTTAAATAACTTCATTAACTTTATCTAGAAATTAGACTGGGTAGTACCAAGTCACAACACTGGCTCCAAACTAACATGAGACACTAAAAAATACATACATTATCAATAATTACCTACCTGTATTGGACTGGATCAGGCACACATCTAGATAATCTTATCTATCCAGTGCCTCTCCTTGAGAAATCTTACGCGACAGCTTCAAGCTAACCAAGCTAGAGTCTCAAAGTAAAGTAATACATAAAGAACTTAATCCATAAAGAAAGACACGCTATTTTCAGGCTAACAGTAACTCCTTATTTGAAAAAGACCAAAGTTATTTAAGTGAGAGTACAGATGATTTATGGACAGGGACTAAACTACTATCAGCCTTGTAACCGGAAGCTGCCTTCTTTCTTAGACTACTTCATGTAACTAATCAAGAAAGCATCTTACTGGGCAGAGAACACAAGCATGTCCCTACCTCCTGTAGTTAAAACTCTCTTCCCCATTATCTTCAGTCTCTGGTGCTGGAAGAGCTTGGTCTTGGCCCGATTACTTAATCCAGCATGAGCTGCGATACTGTGAACAGACCATCTAGATGAGGAGTGAGAGAACTACATCTCTGCAAATTAAATATGCCTGAGAAGTAGCGTATGGCAAAAGAAGCGTTCTACATGTGCCAGTATTGTGGAAAGTTGGTGTACAACACACCAATCTAAGTGTTAAGTGTGCAGCATGTATCTGAAAGACATTTTCTAGACACAAGATGCAGGAAAGATGTATTTCTATCCATCTGCATGTTGGAATAGAAGACATTTGCACCATCCCTGTTTCAGTATATGGATGGCTTCCAGCATACCAATTCTGTTTATCTGCTCCCATCTACTTGTATTCCACAGAGAATGAAAAAAACATTATCAGATGAGACTTCCAAAAGTCATTTACAACATGAAACATTCCACAGAGGTCTAGTTAGAACATGAATCCTTCGCCATCCATGCTGCTGTGTGAATGTAGATTAAGATTATATATGCAGTCAAGCCAAAATACTTACATTAAAATAACTGCATCTGATGGGCATTCACATTCAAGATCTTGGATAGGGCCAGGAAACAGAAATATCTAAGCATCTGAATTTGGATGCAAATTTAATACTGTCCTCCAAACTTTCTCAATGTTCTGAAGTGAGAACGATCTTGTGGTTCCATTCAGGCCTAATTTGAAGCAACGATGTTTAAGTGACTGCAGATTTCATGCAAACTACTTTGTTGTCTCTCTGGACTGTATTTGTATTGCCTTAGCACACAGCAAGGTTTTGGCAAAGGATGTCCTCTTAGCTTTCCGTCTCAGTTATTCACTCTTTGGTTGCACCCTATCGAAGTAGCTAGTCCTATTCCTCCTTCCCCAAACAGCTTCCGAGGTAGCAAACACTGTGTCTATTTGCAGTTTTGTTCAACCAGGTCTATGTGATAACTTAAGGATAATAGATTGAGAGAAACATTTTTACCTGCAGTGCAGGAAGCTGCTGAGGGCAGATGGGGATGGTCAATGCTTTTTCCCTCCATCCGTAACTGTTCACTTTTGACCCTTTTCTTTCAGATAGCAGTAACTTCTTGCTGCTTAGTCAGACGGCACAGGATAAACACAAGTCTCGTTCACTGGAAAATTATTTTCCATGTCATCTTGCCAGATAGCCCCAAACACTCACTCAGTTGGACGAGTACTTGAGTGAATTTCAGACACTCCAGTGATTGTCATCATTTATCCTCCAAACTATCTTTGCACTCGGAGGCCTCAGATGAGAGCAGCTCCCACTGTACACCACACTAAAATCCTCATGCTGGGACTTAGTCCCTACACTGATTGGCATAAAGTAAAAATGCAGTGAGCGAGTTAGGAAGTGATTTGGCAAAGTTCACGCATCCAGTGTGCAGCAGAACCAGGACCCAAACCCAGCTCTCCAGAGCTCCAGTCCCAGCTTCTAACCACTTCCTCATTTAAGCCATCCATTTTGGAATGACCTCTCCACATTTTTTCCACCTCCCAGTTTAAATTTCAAATCCTTTGCTGCATTTCATTTGAAATAATCCAGCTCCGTTATCATTTCCAAGCTGTCCTTGAACACGTATGCAATTAGCAGCTCTTTTACCTCACTGTGATAGCAAAAGATGCATTTTAAATACAAAGACAGACCTATGAAAAATGAAAACATATAGAAAGAGAGGCAGTTTTGCTTCTCCTCGCTTGAGACACAGTAGTTCCTGTGCACAGTAAGCAATAAAGACAGCTCTGTGTTTCCTGACATTGTGCCATTTATGTCATAGGGACACACAAAATAGCACTAAAAATTGTGGGTACATACAGGCATAACTGAGAGAAAACCGTATGTGACAGTTGAGCGGGGTCATATAATGCGGTGGTGTTTTTTTTCCCTATCTCCATACTGCCCTTTTCCCTATCACTTCTATTCCTTTCGTATCCTGTCTGTAAGTAGCACTCTGATAAAGTTAGTGGTTCAACTTCCATTGACTTACCATGCCAGAAGCCAAATTCCTGAAATACTGTAAGAAAAGCTTGTCTTACAGCATATCTTCCTTGACCAGAGAAATACTAACAAGCTATGAAATTTGCTCTAGTGGGAACGTAATACAAAGTTTCTCCTTGTCTCCCTGATTTTCATACGCTTACAGCTTCATTCTCACAGAGTCATCCTTCAAAACAAAGCAGAGTCCTCTGTTTCCATAGTGTTTTCTCACCATTGTCAAAACCAATGAAATTCTTTAGACCAATGGACTAATATCAGAAGAAGAGTGATTTGATTACATTTAAAATGGCTATTTGGCAATATTTTTAGCACCGAGGTAAAGTTTTCTCATAAATTAATATGATAGCTTAAAAAAAAAAACATAACTGAATTTCTTTCCTTTACACTGCAAAAGGGTTGTTTTCTGTTAGCAAGCCAGTGTGAAATGCAAGAGACTAATCCAAGATGATGGCACCATCTGAAGAAACATGGCAAGGGTCATTTTTCTTTAAGTGGAAATCATTCTCCATTTACCAGACGATCTACTTGAGACACCCACTATCATTTTCCTTCCCCCTGGGGCACAGGATATAGAAAAAGCAAGGCAGCACGATGCTACACCACAAGCCAAGAGGAAGAAAACTGGATTCTATAGCTTCACCCTGTTGTTTTTCTATGGCATTTTCAATCCAAGGTTCTCAGGCTATTCCAATTATTAAGTATACTCAACTTCCAGTTAGTTATAAATGTACCGCTTCTACTGTTTGTACCCCATTTTCCCAAAAAAGACAAATGACTTTCCAAAGCACACATAATAACAAGGGACCGGTGGCATCCAGCAATACATAGGGCTGGCACTCCCCACTACTTTCTCTCATACTAGATACAATTCTCTCTACACAGAAACAAAATACAATATATCATCTGTAAAAGAGGTATAGTCACACTGGAATATGTCATTATAATCAGTTAGATTACTACTTACATTTGTCAACGCTTTGCAGTTGTTAGCAACTTGCTTACAAGGATCATAAGGAACTATTTGATTAGAATCTAATTCATGTAATTACAATCAAGGTGATATCTATTGCATAACTATGGAACACTTTGTATTTTTCAAAATACTGAATTTAGGTCTACTATTTGGGATTTTCTGTAATTTCAACTAGAAGATCCCACTTTTCCAGGATCTAGAAATCCAGCTTTGTTTGACCTGAAGTTTCACATAATGCACGTTGTGTGTTTGCTTTTGGTTTGCTTCGTCACACGCCGTGCGCAGTGCCCTGCAGAACTTTGGAGCTGACCCTGCAAAGCAGCACCTGGATTTAAGACCCTCTTTTTTTTTTTTTAAAAAACAAGCAAACAAAAAAAAAACCCAATCGTGACTCCATCACCAAAGAGACTGGCAGAATCACTTGGCTCTCGCACAGGCCAGCTATCAGCAGGGGAAAGTCTGACGCTCTCCTTTTCCTCATCACCCCATCACTACACTAAGTTTTGCAGGAAGGTTGAACATCTCCTACCAGCTTAGGGACAAGCAGGTGCTTCTTTTCTGGTCACTACTGCTTTTTTGACCAAAACAAAACATGAGAACTGGGTGTTCTCATGTACCTATGGTGCCCAAACAGGTGTCTATGGCTCTTTTGTAGGACAACTATAGAGAACAAGTCTAGAAAGAGGACAGAAGGGCAGCCTTGCTCATCCTCTGTCCCATTCCAGTAGCAATAGTACCCGTTAATTTTTTCTCAGAAATTTGTTTACCCTGCTCTTAAAAATCTATATGTCGGTAGTTTACATATCCCTGCTGTTAGAAAGCCTTTCCCTCTATCTAATACAGATTTCCTCCAGTGGGGTTGATGCCTACCACTTCTTGTACTATCTGTACCACAGACGGAGCAGACCTCCTTCTTTGAGGTAGTCATTTTATTTTGTGAATTTTCACCACACTGCAGTTACCTTGTCTCTAGATTAAATAAATTAATTCTTCCAACTTTTCCTCACTGCCTGTGTTCTCCAGATCTCTGATCTCCATTCAGTCCAAGTCTCCGTGTGGGGCCCGGAACAAGACAAAATGCTCCAGCTGTGGCTGTACCAGTGCCAAACACAGCACAAAGGCCGTTTCCGGTGTTCTGCATGGTATGGTCTTGTTTATGCTTCCTTACACCACTACGATAGCCTCAACTAGTGTTTGTTTGTTACCCACTATAACCCCACATCCTTTCCTGAGAGACTGCCTGCTAGCCGTTCATTCCTCATCTTTTAATCTCGCAAATAATTTATACCTCATCGTAGGACTCTGTACCTGTCCTTGAACTGAATCCCACTTAATTCAAATGAGTTCTTCTAATTGTCAAGATTCTTTTGAATGTTAATTCTTTCATCCAAATGCTTGCAGCCTTTCCAGGTGAGCGTGGCCTAGAAATGCAATAGGCATATTTTCTAGTTCCTCGCACAAATTGCTGCTCTAAGTAATGCACTAGAGCCACTACACCCCCCCAAGGAATCCCACACATTGCATCCTCCCCATTTGACAGAAACTCACAAATGGCTACTCTTCAAGACTCTCCCCCTTACACTACTATTCTCATTTCATGTCACTCTGTGTGTCTTTATCTTGTTCAGTGGAACGTCATTCAAAATAGTATCAAGAAGCTCTCCTGCAGCGAAGACAGAAGTTGTCTTCCTTATTGACACAGTCTGCTACCTTAATGTGGAAGGAAATTAAGGTTGTTGTCATGATTTAATGCCGTTGGCTGCCTATTAACACCTCATTATATTCAAGATGGTTTGTTTAAACTTTTTGTCCCACTCCTGAAAACTGAAGATCTCTGCTTCCCTCCCTACCTCACTACCTCCATTTTCAAAGCTGTTTCAAACGTTGGCTTCATCCATCGTTTACCAGCTTACAGAAGCTATTCCTGCCAGCTCCTTACTGAGTCAGGCTCTTAACCCTTTCAACTCCCCTCCAATTTGCTATTTCCCTATTTTAATCTAAGCTGTTACCCATTTTCACCGAGGGTAGCTGTAGCACCTACCTGATGATTGTTAATATTTTTATTTTTTTCTAAATGAAGCCTAGGGAGAAAAAAAAAAAAACAAACAAAAACATTAAACACTCTTCCCTGATATCAGTCTGTTGTTCAGATAGAAGCTTTATTCTGGTTTGCCATCCATCTCTAGACAATATAACATCGCCTTTATTCTTCACCCTGAAACGTTCTGCTGGCCCAGCTCTCACCACACTGTAGGTCTCTGAACAACCCCATGGGCTCCCTAACTCTCCGCCACCTCCTCCTCCCTCACCCCTCCACCCGCACGCTGCTTCCTTTCACAGCATCATTCAGCCACGTGATTTATCCCACTCAATCTCTGTTATGCTAATTAAGCCATCTTTTTGATTGCACATAAAATGCTCGGGTCCTGCTGCTAGAGGCAATGATCTTTTTTGAGAGAAAAAAAATTGCTTCTGTAACAAAAGCTCTATTCAAGCCATCTATTCTAGGAGTCCAGAGCAGGGTTTTCAGAAGCCAGAACCTAATTCACCTACTCTAATTCACCTCAAGCATAGGTGAATTAAGTTCTCCTATTACTTTACTCCTGATTATACGCAATGGAAATTCCTATAAAACAGTACATAAGCTGCTTTCTTCCTTGTTATGTTCCCTTATCTGTAATGTTTAAGCCATTCGTATTATTTTCTTCACTAATGAGCACATTTGTCAAAATGACTTTGGCAAGCAATTTTAACTAGAATAACAGAATTATTTTTCTTTCAATTAAACCTTCCTCTCCACTCCATTTTAACCCTGACAAACGTGAGAACCAAAGGCTTTAAAAGCCTTGTTGTCCTTCCATCTGACATATCCAACAATCATGACACCACTGATTTAAAAAAAAAAAAAATCTTGAGACAAACTAGGTAACCAGCTGTGAACTCCTAAAGGGAAAAACAGCTAAAGAAGTTAAATACCTGGTGCTTGGTGTAACTACCTTTGCCCTCCTTTCCCACAATTATTTAATGTTTTTTTAAATTAACTCCTCCAAGTTGTGAACAGCTTGGTGTGTTCACACCTTGGTGTCAGCCTTTAGGGACACTAACCCAGAAAAGTACACAAGGACTCCCACAGTTACAAACCCTCGGATATAAAGAATTAGCAGCAGGTTCATTTTAAAAGAAAAAGGTGGTGCTTGTCTTGGCAGGGAGTGGCCATTAACTCCCATGGTGTCTCATCAACAGGACAACCAGAAAGGTTTGCTGTCACCTCAGACACAGCACACCTCAGAGGAGACCAAGGACTCTGTAAACTACCTTTTCAAAGGTAGTTTCAAAGGTACCTTTTCAACGCCCTCCCACAACGCTTGGTGCCACCAACATCCTTGACACAGTACCTCTCCTCTGCCGTACTAAGCGGACCTCCCATGCCTCTTCCCTCAGCCAATTTTACTGCTAATAACAGTGTTATCAGGAAAGAAAAAGCATAAACTGAAACGCTGATGGACTGAGGCACAGCAGGGCAAACACAGGCAGTGAACCTAGAGCCTCTGCATCCACCTCTTGGGAGAGCACAGCCCTGAGCAGGGAGCTGCAGTGGGGGTGCTGGCAATAAATCCTTGCATTAACTGGGCCAGAGGACCCTAGGTCAGGAGGTTCTGGAGCACTGACTAGCGCCCGACAAGCCTGGACAGATTTTTTTTTAGCTCCATCTGGTGGGCAAACAAGCCGCTTCTGGGCCACGACCACCCACTCCCTTTTGACAATAGTTACTGCTTTTATGAGAAAAAGAGATTATTAAGTGAGGCTGTCTTCATTAACAGCAATTCTCTTGCTAAGAACTCAATTTAGAGAGTAAAATACATCACTGCTGGCTGGGATTATTTCCTGCACATCCCTTTATTTCTACATATTTCAGTTATACGGCAGTGTTTACCCTCACAGGTCCCAGACAATTGAAATGACAGTCCTAAAAAACAGCATATATTTACAATCACCACTCCTGGGACTCAGAGTACCCTGGTGATAGCAATCATCAACCAATTCACGAGCAACTCCTAGGCAGAAATAGAGCAAACACACAATTCCTGCAAGCCTGCTGTTACTACCAGTCATATCACAGAGGAATACCTGGGCTCAGTTTCTTCAACCATTACCCAGGGTTTTGATTCCTCTTGGAAGAGTGGAAGGAGTTATAAGTTGTACCCCTACTGCACACATTTCCTCAATAGAGGCCTCACCTAGCTCTTCTCCAGCACGATGGATGAGAAGTAAATGAACTATAACAGGAGCTCGTGACAAAGGATTCAGCAACTCCTTGAATTTGTCCTTGTACTCACACTTCAAAAAACATATAAACATTACACAGGAAAGATCCATGGTCCAATGAAAGGCAGGAGGTTATAATACATGGCTCCATTTAAATTCATGATGGATTTCGTTTGTTCGTCCCACTGACAGACTTTGGAATAATTTTTCATCCTCTGTTGTCAGATTTTTATATTCAAGAAACAGCAGAGGTCTATTAATTGAACTAAGGAACAAGATAGTTCCAGTCATTTTGTCCATGCACCCCAGCTAATGACAGCAGCAAAAAGAAAACGTTTAGTTAAGTATCTTTGTCTGCAAGCTGGAAGCAAACCAAGGGCATTAATAGCTCTCTTTAAGACAGACATATGGACTAAAGCCCAAGATTATATCTCTGTAATTGTGATTACAATAGGTTTCTAGTCACTGAAATATGTGTCCCAGTTTAACAAGGTCCCTGCTGTCACTATTTTTTTGCTGAAGTTAAAGCAATAAATAGTTCTGCATTCTCAATTTCTGACTTGAAAAGAAATAATCCTAATAGTATTGCTATGTCCTTTTCAACATCAGAGTTCCCTTCTGTCTTTGCCCTTTTTATTATATTTGAGCTAATTTATTACAAGACAAAAATATTTCTCCAACTCACACCCATCCACTTGCAACGGCAATTATATTTAATTAATTCCAATATCAACTTATTTCATTTAATACTGAGTAAAAATCGTTTCCTATCAAGCAAATCTGCTCCTTCTTTGGAGCATTATCATGATAAAAATACATTTTGATTTTTTTTATTCCTGAAGATGCAGGCTTAGCTCATCTTAGACTTGTCACAGAAAAACATTTTATACAGGATGATATTATGCCTATTGATGGGGTAGTTGAGGCACTAGAAGATGAAGTATTTCACCTCTGGAGGTGAAAATACAAATCGAACGCAGCTCTGTGGACTTCTGATGCAGTACTATATATACACCCCATAACGCGATTTAGATCCTTAATGTACTATAGTGCTAAAGATGCTTGCTATACCCACGTAAAAGCTCCTGTTTGCAAAGGTTTCTACTGTAAACTCTGCAAAAAGAACAGATTCTGCTTCAATTCTGCTACAATTTCTGCTTGAGCTCACTTTGTGGACACCCTCCTGGAAAAAAGGGGCTCTGCCTCTTACTTGCTCATTAAATGACACGCAGCTGTTTGTTATCCAAGGTATCTATATTTCTCAGAGGAAACAGACTGCCTAAACATGCAGATATGTACCCATATGTGAACAGCACTGATGAGTCACGTCATAAAATTTTACTTGTCTAACCTAATTGAATCTATCCCAGACGCTAATACCGCTAAAGACAAAGAGGAATTACACAGCCTCTTTTCCCTTTCCCTTTTTCATAAAAAGCTCAGCTCTGAGTGTAATACACCAGGGCAATATTCGAATGCTACAGTGCACAGATGCAGTCACACAGAAAATTAGAACTGCTCCAAATAAAAAAAAAAAGGCAGCTATAGTACATAGCTGCATCAGTACCAGCTCAACAGTGGAAAAGTACTTCATCTGCTTAGCCCCTTTTCTTTCTACTCTGTTGGTGACGTCAGTCAAGCACTAATGAAAGCCCAATTAGCATATCACCTTGTGTGTTTGAATGTACAAGTGGAGCAGCTGATGATTCTCTTCTGAGATTTTAAATAACCACCAAAGCTGAGCCAGAGCTGCTGCTTGGTAGGAAAGATTTAGCTTCATAACATACTCAGTTCTCTATGCAACACAAACAAATAAATGTGCCAACGGAGGCAAAAGAAAAAAAAAAACCACCCAACCCAGAACAGATGCATTTCTCTGAGGAAAGCAACACAAACCAGCTTCAATTTTGAACAGCATTCATTTGGCCATTATTGCAGAATAAAGGTTTTAATTCCTAATTGAGTTTGAAAACGACATTGATTATTTGTTTAAAAAAAAAAAAAAAAATCAGGGTACAGACCTTGGTTAGCTTTAAGGAAGCCAGCGACCTTGCTAATACCCTGGCCATTTTTCATATGATAGTGACTGAAAAGCAAACAGACGTGGGACAGAAAGTGCATCCTTCTGCTGTGAAAGAACACGCTGCTATCACCCAACACAGAAAAAAAAAAAAAGGGAATTTGCAGACTGTTTAACTTCAGACATTGACTGGAGCCTTTGGTGGGGACTTGGTTCAGGGGTCCATGACTCCCTATCATCCCCATTTAGCCAACGGCGTCCAAGAGAGGACAGCAACGTGTGGCTCTCATCCCATCTTTCTTACCTGAACGCCTGCACCCAGCTATTTGTGCCAAAAGCACAGATATGAGTGCTGCCATCCAGGGAGCCACAAGTCATTTTCAGTACAGCAATGCACCAATAATTGGCACTAGATTTCAGTCCTGATCAAAATTAATAGTGAGGAAGGAGGTGAGATGTGAGGTCAAAGAGGCATCCACTAAGGCAATGTAATATTGACAGAAGAGAGTGACAAAATGAAAAGCTTAAGCCTGCAGCAAGGAGTTCTCTATTAAACTCCCTGTACGTGGCCTGAAACAGGACCAGAGGCTGCTGCCAGACCTTACAAAAATCCTAAAGGGCACCCCTGTTTTGCAGTATCTGGGGGCTAGAAACTGGAAAAATCTTTGTCAATCTAACAGCAATGACATCATGAAGTGCTCTGAGCAAGAACCTCAACCCTGACCTAGATAAAGACTATCTAAAAGAAACAGGAATTCAAGCCCAGCTGGACTTCCTTGGAGTCTCTGTTGAAGTGACAAGCCTGTTTAGAAGGTTCAACTGATTTTGTAAAGTGCTAGTGTTAATCGTTCTGCCTAAATGAACAGCCTCTATGGAAATCAAACCCTGAACACAACACCATACACCCAGAGCAACCCTTCAGTTCCCATACAACTCCAAAGAGCTTCTGCCCACTCCCTAGTCCCCTTCAGGTACCAAGTCTTCCCGTCTGACTCGGGCAGTCTTAGGACATAGAACAATCAGTAACCATCAGTGAATGCTTCACAAGCAGGCAGAACTTTAAAAAGGTTATCTTAAATGAGCTCGTGACTGATTTTCAGCCTCAATCCATGCTCTTACTCAAAGTCAATCACATCAACAGGTGCCAGGTTTTGCAGATAAAAGGCAAAATGCTAACAAGTTAAACATGGCTACGGTGTGCACAGATGTAATTAAAGCCTGGGCTTTGATTTGGCAAGCAGCCTTTATAAGTAGTCTGTTACCCTGTTCTTTCTCCTCCATGCTTCATCAAAAGTAAGAGATGTCCTTCAGCTCCTCCCCCACCGCTGGGAGGATCAAATGCTTTACAGCTCTGCAAACCTTACAACCGCCAAACACTACAGCAGCAGTATTTAGGTAACTCATTGTGAGAAGAAAGAATTATCTTCAAGGTGCTTTTCTCTCACCAGCATCTTTGATTTTCTTGCCTGGGGTGGGGAGACTTACCAGATAGTCAGAACAAAAGAGCAGGGCCCCATTCCAGAGTGCAGAATAAGAGCATAGACTCGATATTGTGGCTCCTTCCAAGCAGTGATCTATGGGAAAAGGAGACAATATTGAAAAACTTTTAACACTGGAGCTAGCTACTTCTTGCCAGCTGATACATTTCATCTTGTCGTTTCTCATGAGAGATATTATTTTTGCTAATTATGTCTAATGATTTTTTATGGTAGAAATTTTCCAAAACATTTTACATTCATTCTCACAGCACTGAAGAGAACCTGTCATGTTGATCTAAGCTTATATTTAAGCTTTGTAGGAAACAAAGAGGGCCCAAATAGGTTTAGAAAAAAAAAAAATCCGTAGATCAACAGAAATATGTTTTATTTTCAGTTCTGCAAAAAAAACAAATCTTTGTTTTCTTTTGAAAACTTCCTTCCACTACACCATAAAGTAAAGCAGACCAGAAATATGAGTTGAGCTGACCCCTTTTAGCATTCAGTAAACTCAGTAAACAACAAAAATAAGGAAAAGGAATACCAGCTGCACAAACAAGAAAGAGTAAAGTTGACATCTAGTGCTATTTATTTTAATACTTGAAATAGCATCCAAGATCAGCTTTTTTAAACAATCACTCTGTAAAGTGATTGTACAGGAATGTCTCCTTATAATACTCTAACACAGGAGAAGATTAAAAAAAAAAAAACAAACCACAAATATTCTTTATGACTAGATCAGTTAGCAAATCATTTCTGGTAAAAGTGTAGTTGAATGGAGCAACAACCCCACTGGATCTGATCAGAAACCAAACAGCCTTACAGTCTCAAAATTCCCCAGGAATTACCTACACAAGAGCAAAAGCAACAGCAATAACACAACCGAGAGAAACATCAGATCTTCTCCCGGGAGTGATTTAGAGGAGACTTAGGGTAAAAGAGATTTATAAGTGCTCTTGTCCACTTCCAAGTCTTTAACACCTCAGAGTGGGAGTGAACTGCTACCACATCCAAAGGCAACGGGTTTTATTGACTTTCCTACACATCAGTGGCTCCAACTAAGCCTCCAAAACGTCTCAAGTTTGCCTGTCCCTAATATGCCCTGCAAGAACACACAGCCAGCTATACCCTCCCTTATTCTAGGGGAAATAAAAACTGAATCCAATACAGTCAGCAGTTTCATTCAAGTAAAATGAAAGGAGAACCGAGCCTCTCCTTTCAAAACTGACAGTGTGATTTGCAAGCTGTAATGCAGAATTCCTGCTTCCCCTTCCTGGGGGCTGGATAATGCATCTGCACACAGAGTATCTGGGAATCCAGAAGGACTCACTTCTCAGAGACCACTACTTAAAATTACTAATCTGAATCAATAATAAGGACACAATTGATTCTTTGTTTGCTTCCAGTGGCTGCCCTTGTCGACTTACAGTGTAATACTTTTCTAAAAGTCATAGGGTTCTTTGTTTGCTTCCAGAGAAAATACTTATTTCAGATAATCTTGCATCCACAGAGTTATTTTTCAATTTTCTTCAGTCACTGCAGGAATGTCTGATTATCCATAAAATGCCTTCTGACAGCTCAGATTCATTACTAAATTACCACATTTAAATTTTTCATGTGCACAGGGCAATTACTTTTATGAATGACTGCCAGCAACATTTCACTAGATCTGAATGAATTTTTAAAGGATCCTAATTGTCACTTAGATGCCCCTATAACTCGTTTTAAAGGTTTTCGTTTCTTTTAGTCATAGAGTTACCTGTGTTCAACGCAAACGTGTTCCCTCTCACACTTTATATCACTGAAAGTTATTTACATCAGAAACAAAGAAATATGAAACTGGTGGTGCTACATAAGCAGTTAGACTGCACAGTAGAAGTGATTCATAGCCAAAGTCTTGAGCATGAATAATTATCTGTAGCCCTCATTTGGAGCTTTTGCATCAAGTTACATTATTCATTTAGGTTTGGCAGGGGAAATTAATGAATACCAACTTGACAGACACCCTAAAAAAAATTCTGAATTTTTCAAGTAGTGGGGCCAAACTAAACCTTTAATATGTCCAATGAAAGAAAAAGGAGAGGTGCGCAAGGAATGTTTTTTTACCACTGGAATTAAAAGACCACAGATACAAATAAGCATTCAGAGAAGACAGGTGAGCTTTTGATTACACCGCTAAGATGGGCTGGAGTTCTGACATCTCCCAGTGGAGTGTCACCAGGGAAGTTCATTAACACAGTCTTTTTTTATGTCAAGGTTGTTAATGACAGTGATAAACAAGATTAAAAGTAAACTAATCATTGATGAACTCCCCCAATAAACTCCAGCTAGACTGATGTTTACCTTTGAAGTGCTACATTTTGTGTCATGTTTGTCATCCAAGTGCTTGTCCACTTCAGAGATTGTTTTACTTCTCTTTCCATTGTCCCTGTTCCCTACCAGTTTGTAGGGACACATCAAATCAGTTGTTCCCTTGAAAACTGGCTGGATGAATCCTCCTTTGTTTCTTTTGCCTAGGAAGTCAAGGATCAGGCTAACAGAAAAGAAACATAAACCTACATCTACAGTATCCTCTGAAAACTGTCATGAGTTTGGTCTTGAAAGCAAAGCCACGTGCTGCATGAATAGCAAATGCGAATGCAGAGCTCCAAGCAAAGCCAGTTAGAGCTGGCACCACTGAGAATTCTCGTTCAGATCATCTACACTGCATATGGCACCAATCTGGGCAGAAAACGGAGGGTATCCCCGGCAAGTCGCAGGCCATGGAGATACCTGTATCAGTGACAGAATCAACAGCACTGAGATTCAAGCATAGGCATAACTGAGCCAGTTGCAAACCCTAAAAAGACTCAGAGACAAGCAGTAATTAAAAAAAGACAAGAAGTCTAAGAGAGATGCCTGAAGAAGGTCCCATCAAAAGGGAGATGTTTAAAAATAACGTATAAGAAGGGCTTCAGTTTCTTAAATGACACGTGAAGCAAATGATCTGCCACAATCCAAGACTCTTGGACTGCCTTGCTGGTTTTGCCCCAGGTGACTGCAGAAATGTGGGCAATCCAGTGAACTCCTCCATCTCTCCACTTCCAATTTTCATGGGGAGGGAATGGGGGAAAAACATGTGGCGTATCCACTTCTGTAAAGATTTTGAAATCTGCAGATGAATGTGCTGCAAGTCATTTTTAAGCAATATTAATCTTCTGCAACAGCAATCTATTTCACTGCGACCTTCAACAAAGGCCAAAACCATCTGAGGGATGGTTGCCAGCAGTAAGTTACACTTCAGCATTCAACCTTGCAGAAGATCCGAGAGGGGTTTCCATCTGCATCTAAACTCTAATTAGCAGCTCTCATAAAGCTGCATTTGATAACTTTATTCCACAGATATGTGTGAAGAATTGCTTGAAAAATGTGATTCCAGTGAAACAACAACAGGTCAAACCTGGCTGAGGCTAAGCCAAGGAAGCGGAAAGCTGCCAACGCTACTCCCTGCTTCCCAGTGGTCCCACTGATCCTGGTCTTCTGCTCAGTTCCAGTACAGCTCAGCTGGGCTCTGGCTTCAGCCTTACTGGCATGCTTAGATGCAGATAAACGGTATGTAAGTGTATTTCCACTCAGCAGGCAGCGGGTTATGTTTTGCACTTGTTATGGATTGATTTAAAAGAATTCCAGGTCGCTGTGAAAACTGCATATATACAGGAAGAGTTGGGCTCTTTTTCATACATCAGGGTACCCAACATTTCCAAAGATCCTCAGCAGTACCCTAAATACTGAAAAAGTCTGAAGAAGCTACCTCAGCACATTCTCTTGCTTTCCCTCTTCTCCAGCTTCCCACTTCAGATTCCTCCCAGATGAGCAATAATGAATGGCTCTCCAAAAGCCTTGAGAGTTCTGTGTGTTGTCTCATTCTGAGAAGGTCTACATTATAAGAAACACTGTGCCAGTTTACACCTTGTGAACAGTCCTAACAGAAAGTAAACTCCACAAAGTTTTCTAGGCTTTCACCGAGACATAATTACAACGGCAACTATTTGAAAGAGAGAGGCTGTTCCGCTTTGGTCTGTCAATCATGTTGCTCAGACATTAAAATAAACTGCATTCATTTATTTGCTAAAAACATCACAATGACAAGAAAAGATGCCAAGCCTGAATGGCGCCTATCTTTACTTCTCGTTCCATGAGAGAGGACCACTTCCTTCCCACTACTGATGTAGTGTAGCAGACTGTCTCAGGCAAAACAGAATAAACAACAGCAAGTAGTAGATCGGGATACTGGGATTTATTTAAGAATCAGAGAGATAAAAGCTTTTACCGTACCCTATCTCACATGCATTCCCTTGCTCTCCTCCAAACTTTATACGTACACTAAGTCCTGTCTGCCCCTCCCTAGAGGAAGATCATCGCTAGCCTGAGAAAGATAGGCATGAAGTTCTTTTAGTTCTTGCTGTGCAGCCGCATGCAGTCACCAGCCTCGGGCATGACTGGGCAAGGTCCCTGCACATCTCCAAGCATTTTTCTCCATGCACCTCTCTGATCTCCAGGATCTACGCACACTTCCAGGATTTGTACTCCATACGGGATCTTTGTCACCTTCTTTCCAAGTCCCCTTCTTTTCAAGGCCACTTCTTTTTGGCTTCCTCTTCTTTCCAGCACCCCAAGCCTCTGATTTTCCCAATCTAAACCGTCTAATGCAGAAGCACAACATATGTCAGCCTCCTCATTGTTGGTTCGTTCTCAGGCCTGTTTATTAATTGTAAAGTTTGGGACATTAACTGGAGGATTTGAGATGTCCCACTACTTGTTAGTCCACGTTGTTGATTTTTACAACCCTCCCGTACCTATTGCAGCTAGGAAGTAGCAGACTTCTGCTTGAGAGTTCGAAAGTTCAGTTTCAGACATTCACACACACACGCCCAATTATCTGCCAGCTGCACGCGCTCACAGTTTAAGCTATTTTTTCACCTAAGACACAGACAGATATGTTAGCCATGTTGAGACACACTGAAATCTGCAGATCATTTCCACATAAGAGCCATCTCTCCCAGGAGACCAACATGGTAACCAGATTAGGTAATGTGTCATCCTCTAGTCTCTGTTAACTCCCCTCACGTGCTCTGGAATCAGTTCAAAAGAAAGCAAATTGCCTTCATCCAAAATGCACTGAATTCTGTGGATGGATTTCTCTACTGAGAACAACTAGATCAGGCCCCAGTCTCAGGCTATCGTAAGGCTTATGCTTTTACGTGCCAGCAGCAGAAAAGCATTGGCAAGGCAGCACAAAACTGGGAGCCCCAATTCATTTTGATTTTGCATATCACAGTAGGAAAGAAGCAATTAAAAAATATCCTAAGAATATTCCCAGGTGCATTTTAAAAGTTTTGAGGCTGGTTATAGGTTTTGGTGGTGTTTTTTTTTTTTTCCAAATCTGACAATGGTTATTCTTAATAGCTCAGGGTAGGAAGATTTAATGGCTTATGTAAGACCAAATGACATAGTCAGAAAAAACAGAAAAGCTTTAGGCCTTCTACAGGATCTATTTTGTTCTACCTAGATCAGTGGACCTAATAAAACTTTATCTGCCTCATAACCTTAGGCTATCAAAGCTATAAGAATGGTATATTCTTAATAACGTAGCATCTTACCAACACAGAGAATCTGACTTCATGAACATGTTTCCTTTTAGAAAGGCAAGATAAACAGAAGGAATCATGCTCTGGAAGACTTAACATGCCATTTATACTTCAGGAAAGTTTTTTCTTTCCATGGGAACTCAGAGCTATCCAACGGTATTAAGCTTATGAGATAAGCGTAATTTTAAAGTTCTCAAATATGACAACAGATAATATAGCTGGTTTAACTGCTTTATCTCCAATAGATTAAAAGATTCAATCTGCTGACTTTATCAGTGGCAGAAACTTTTGTTAACATACAAATAACTGCATATTATACAAAGAACAGAGAATAGACCACTTTACCCTTCAGCTTCCATCTGTCGAGCTACAGTTGCAGTACCGCAATACCCAAGCGGCTTAGAAATCTCTGACCGTAACTCACCTTCTTGAGACTGGGGATATACCATCATCCCTGGTTTGCAGGTCAGGCATTTAGGCAGAGAGAGATGAGTGATCAACCTAAAAGACACCTGAGGTCTACAGAACTGCTGTAACTTGAACTTCATTCACCTGTGCCCCAAGCTGACGGTCCTCCTGGGGGATGGTTGTTACCCTCCGCAGTTCACTTTGGCAGGCCCTGTTCCTACATTGCTGACAGAACTATTATCCATTACATTATTTGTCCTCTGTTCACTAAGAACTGAAGAAGCAGTCTTCAGTGCTAAAAATCCCCCAAACATAGCTACATACATCATGGACAGTCACAGCTAATGGCCTTGACGCTAGGACAAACAAGAAACAATATTAACAACATTGAAAAAAAAAAAAAAAAGATTATCCTCAGTCCAGCAAGGCACTGCTGTCTCCTCTTCTTTTTTTAAATAGCACATCCCTGTTTCTTTAATTACAGCAGGCAGGATGTGAACAAGATGCTTACTGCACCCAGCAGCCCAATGATTCAGGCAAACTTTTAGCTATTAGCAAATCCTTTAGGTAGCTGACTCAGGCAAACAAGATGTGCAGATACCCCCCAACTGATTAACACTGGGTTTGCACAAGCTTGGCTCACTGACCACAGCTGTTGGAGATAGAAATGTCCTCAGCTGACACCCCTGTTCTCAGTTTCATAATCATTTTGGGTTGAAAACAAAAATGTCAGCATTCACTGACATCTTGTCTGGAGTTGGGGCAAAATATCCCAAATCAGTAGGTGAGGAATTACTTCATGAAATGAATCACAGGTTGACGTTATTCAAATAATGAAAAAGAAATGCAGAGAACAAGAAGTGGGCTACAGCAATACTCAGCCTGCAGTTTGCTAGATAAATCCTATGGATTTATGCACTGCTTACAGACATCTCAGTTATGAGGTCTGGCTCTGTAACTACCTCCCAAGGAAACAAAATCCACAGAGATTTTCAGTGATTGAATTCACATGCTGGTTTTTTTTTTTTTAATTTCTTTAATAATCAATCCTAAGTCCCCAGCAGCTCCTGATGTCATGTACATTTCTAGTTTTTACAGGCACTTCATCAGTCTTTACTTCCAGAGCTGATGTCACATAACACATCCACTGGTTACTGCTGCGAAAACATCTCCAGCTTCACACCTTCTAGAAAGAAGATCCTCCAAAATTCCTGTGCTACAACAGGCAGGTGCCTCTTGACAGCCTTTCCAGCACTAAGTAGGCACAGTTCTAGAAAAACAGAAGTGATCTTACAATCCTTCCTCTCTCATCACATCTGTCTATGTCTGTTCCTGCCACGTCTTTTACCCTGCCTTCTCCCTCTACAGCCTTTCTCTTATCCACAGAAACAACGCTCTCTCTGGTAATTATGATGCTCTCATAATCCACTTGCTGATGAAGAAAACCAGAAATGGAAGTAAGCACACATGCCTTTTTCCTTGTTTACTTTTAGGCTGACACAAAATTTATCTTCAGGTTTGACTGGATAGATCTGAACACTGGAAGAATACAGACAAGCTTTGGGGTTCTTGCTGTAACCAAACAAGCATTTATGTTTCGTGTGGAGATGCTGGAAGAATGAAGTCATGTTAACGGTCAAAGCTCAAATTCCCCAGAGTTTTAAAGTTTTCTGAAGTTTCACAGCTAATTATATCTAAGTCCCAGACTTTCATTAGGGAAATTTAAAAATGTATAAACAATGTCAGAATTTAACTTAAGCTGAAGACTCTGTGTAGTCCGTTTGCTTGGAGGACAAACATTTGCTCTTGATGGTAAAAAAAGAAAGAACGGGCAAGATGAGTAAGTGGGAAGAAAGCTTTTTTCCTACAGGACAATCAATGACTCTGGATTAGCGACGGGAGTAAAAGAGAAAACAGCACTGCTAGTCATCCTCTCTCTAGAAAAAAGAAAAATCTATATTCTCACCTTGCATACACAAATGCAGAGTCTGGCAGTGACTTTTTGGGTTAGCAGATTGTAGTGTCACTATACCCACTTATCAATTAGCCTCCAAATGATTTGCCAGGTCCCAAGGAACCAGATCACAGAGTTATCATCAGTGCCCAGCGCTAATACAGCATTTCAGCACTCTGAATATTTAACAGGAGAAGTGACATAAATAATTATAAGAAGAACTCTACAGATTCTTAGCCTTACTAAAACAAACAGCACTATACACTATCCTATTATAATACAAAGACTTTTAATTTTGTATTTTATTCTGGTGCCATTTTTCCTCCTTCTGAATGACTGTGAGGTCAGGTTGGAAGAGGGGAAAAGAATCTTGTAAGATGCTAAATCTATGAGAGCTGAGGGTGCTTAGCATTCCACAGAGTGCAGACAAATAAGGATAAAACAAATAGACTCAAGGAAGAAACTGACGTTATTATTCAGCCCTTACCAAGGCAGTCTTACTGGTATCTATTGGATTTTTACCGCAGAAAGGCCGAGCAAAGGTGTAAAAGGATTTAGCCCTGAAGAGTTCCACTGCAGAATTTGCTGTGTTACAACCAAAACTGTTTTCTAACAGTGCTACTACCACTGTACCTATGAACCTCAGTCATGGACAAACCCCACTGTGCTAAGCCCCATACAAGTACAGAAGAGACAGTTCCTACCTCAAAAAAGAATTAAACTGGACACACCAAATGAATATGAACTAATGAGAGGAAAGCAGGGAGACCACACTGTCTATACTGGCAGGCTGTCACAAGACACCAGTGGCCTGGCTTGACCACTATAGACACCAGTGAACAAAGAAAGCCTTAAGGAAAGTTATGAAGGGAGGTAATGAATGTTTACGGAGAGCTCCTCCCAAACACTAGAATTAGCGTGAGTCCGAACACCAAGATGGGAATGGGGAGCTAAGTCCAGCCTAAGTGGACAGCAATCCTGACGTCTCAATAACAAATGAGAGAGGAAAGATGAGTGGGCCTTCAAAGTGAAAGTGAGCGATTTAACATTTAACCAAATGGACAGCACAGGGAGAAACACAAACAGAGACATGACATAGCCAAAGGGACAGACGAGGAAAGTTTGTTTGACAGCGAAACTTAAATGGAGAAAAAAAGAGAAGGAAATAATGGGCAAAAGAACGCTGGTAACAGAGAAACAAGGAGCTGTGTGGTTGAGTAGGGCTGTGCTGGAGATCGTACACAGACAGAACCAAGGCCAGGACACAGACCTGTCTTGTTTGTTCACATCCAGGCTGAGCAAAGTCATTCTGCTTACAAATCTAGCTGACGGGTAGAAGGGCAGCGCCCTGCACAGGCATCAAACCTAAAGCAGGACACAGGCTGAAAATCTTGCAGGGGAAGATGAAAAGCTCCACATAAATAAGGTTCAGCTTGAGGTAGTAATGACTGACAGAGTGATCAAAACTGCAGTTTAAATAGAAGACTATAAGTGCAGAGGTAGGTCTCTGATAGCAGATAATCCACTGTTTATGGAATTTATTACTTTTTGGCCACATACAGAAACAAAAGAGAAAGAGGGAGAGAGACCAGACAACTATGAGACTTCCCGAGAAACACAGAGCGCGTGGCGGAAGAATAATCCACTCACACTGTCCTGTAACTAAAGAACAATGGAAATCTTTGTGAAGACGGAGATGTGTCCAAGACACAGCGCTTCTGCACAACCAAAGAGCACTAACACAGAAGCAAACAGGGTTTGAAACATTTTTGTTCCCTCTGTGATTCACCACTGCACTCCAAACCATGTACTGACATTATGTGTAACAGTCTGAAGATTACTCTTAAAACTTTCCACAGCATCATTCCTGAGAAAAATACCCGTAGATTAAGAATCTGAACCTAGCTACCTTTTCCCTGGCTATGTTCCCAGCCAGCAGCAGAGAGAAGATGGTCACACAGACGCTATCAGAAAAGCTCTGCGCCATTCGCTGCAGAAGGCAATTCTCTGTAGTAGGAAATCCCCGCAGTAGGATGCTTTGCCTGCCGTGCGTCACCAGCATCCTGAGAGTCCAGACTAACCTTTGCACGGCAGTCTCATTCTGAACACCTCCAAAGCCTCAGGGCAGCCAAACCCAGACAAGAGCACATTGGTAGAGAAAACTGAAAAGCACTAAATGAAACAAAGTAATGAAAAATGAAGTTTGAATTGATCCTATACCCGATGTGAATGCTATTAGAGGGAGTTACGGCGTGGTCTTTGGTATTTACGTGGACTGTTCTATTTGATCGTTGTTTTGTAAATGGTTTCCATCAGTACGTATGACTCACTGATTACAGGGTATGCCATTTCACTGTATCAGGCTATTCCCCGTAACATATATAGCTATGAATTACTTTCTTCTGAGATTTGTGAGTTTTTTTTCCCCCATTCCCCTTGTTTTACAAAAAGGAAGTTTTAAAGTCTATCATCAATGTGTGACACCCCTAAAGACACACCTACAAAGATATTCTTAAGCTAATTAAGAGTTTAAAAATTTAAAAATTAGAGTTATGACAAAGAGCAGCCTTTGCAGTTATCCGAAAGGGCATATGCTAATCACCAGCTGGAATCAACAAAGAGCTTTGTCATACACATCTTTTCAACACATTGCAACACCAGGTACCTAGAAAGCTCTTCCTCCAAGGCTGTAAAATTCCTCAACTTCCACTGGAGTAAGTGATAGTTACAACCTTTCACTCAGACATCGTCCTTAGCCACATACGCTCATACTATTTTAATAATTAAGTGTAATTAAATATTTTCACAATTTCAAACTCAGTAAGAATTACTTACTTAGTTTCTTACTCAGTATTTCCGAATTTGAAATTTCTTACCAACTATGGAATCCTGAATCACCAAATGCTCTGAATCATTTCAAAGAATAAATATTTAAGATCTTTTTCCATATGTATATATATTATAAAACATACCAGAAACAACCTTGTGGTCAGCAGAAAAGAACTACTTGTCTAACAATGCCAAGGAAAAAACCTACATTGCCCAGCCAAGCTGTATATGGAAATAAATTTATTCTAAATGGGACTGCTCTCGTGGTTATACACAGGACCTAGCTTGAAGTGGACAAACAGTATGTTACTGAAAATAATTTTCTCAGCTCTACTCACCACTCAAGCAGCAAATAGTAGGTTTTCTACAGATCTGTCTTTATCTTCTTATCTAATATGCTCCAGGGGAAATGAGCTTTTTATTTTCTTCGGTGCACGGCCATAGTGAAGAGATTTCAAGATACATACCAAGAAAGGATCTCATGGAGGCACGAGAACCTTGAAGCTGTCTACATTTATGCATCAACATTTTATTTTGATAAACGTCAAGACTTTTTTTTTTTCTCCATGGCAGATGGGCCCAAAACACCTGTACGTGGGTTCAGATATGGATTCACTGCTTGAATTGAGTCTGTTTAGTTTATTTCACTGTTCCAAAGAATTAGCTATTCCAGAAGGATGATGTCTTGACTATTTTTGGTCATAGCAGTATGCACTTCTGCCATTTTTGGGTTCTCATACTGTAGTGCACTGAGTGCTGGCACAATGGTTATTATCACATGCTGGTTTTTCCCTCCTTCACTTCCTCGGGCAAAGGACCATACAGAGTAGAATGCGCCAGTCAGGAGAGCAGTCGTCAAAGCGGAGGAGTGAGACAGTGTTGTTTGCAAATCAGCTGATGCAGGCTAATACGTATTTATTTTATAGCAGGTTCCTACACTAATAACAGAACCACCAAAAAAATGCTGCTGGTAACAACCTCAAGAGATCATATAGTTCTGCCCTACGGAAGAATCAGCTGTGCCTTTGTCCTTTGTAACAAGTGTTTGTCTAATAAGGTTTTACTGTCTTCCAGTGGCCCCCACTGCCTCTTCATGCAACATCTCTGTCTGCTCTATTTTCTTGGTTATCTAGTACCTGTCCCAAATCTTTCTTATTGCAGATTGAGCCCACTGATTTAGAGAAGAGGTTATTCTCCTCTTCTTTTAAGGGTGTCATTATTTCCTCATTACATGGATGGCTCATACGCTCCTTTCATCCCTTTCTCAACAGATGTCTGATAGCTCAGATTCCCTCAACTTCCCTTAGCACCAGCTCTGTGCTTCAGAGGATTCTCCTCAATATTCAACAAACCCCACAAATCCTAATCGATCTGATCTTCCTGGTAAACTGGAGTAGGTCCTCATCACAAAGTTGTCCATGTTCTTCCCTCTTTCAGTACCCATGAGTATAACTTCTTTCATATTTTGTATTTCAAAGCAAGCATACATACTGTGGATAAAAGGGGAAAACCCTCCTCTTTTGTCACATCTCAATTCTCTGAGCAAGTCATATTCCCTTTTACCCCAATTCACATAAAGTTTTCCCAAGAGGTCTCAGATGGGCAGGTAACTCACACTGTTTATCACATATCAAGATTTCCAGTTCCTTTTATTTATTCCCTCACTTCAGTATAGCCTTCATCTAAGAGACCACTTATTGTAGGCAGGCATTATTCCTAGCATGTGTCATACCGACAGAAGTTTTCCCTTGGGATCTTCAAAATTCCATCTTTTTAAGAGCTTTAATTTTATGTGACTGGGGTCAGAGAAAGAAAAAGGTATAAAAGTTCTACCTTGATAAAACACCTCACCTCCAGTTGATCCTACATAAGCAAAAAGTTATAAAAAGCCTAATTTACACAAAGTATTTTTGTCTGCCTGTTCAATGTCATTATAAACTTTAACACTGCTGTTGAAAGGTGGGTGTTGCCAGCAATGGGCTAAGTGGAAACATTAATGTGACAGTTTATTAATCAGTTCCATCTCACAAACCCTAATGTAACAAAAAGAAGCATAAATAAATGCCTGATCTGTTAAAGGAATATATGGCCCTCACACTGAGACATACGCTTACTTTAAATTTCTTGGCAGTTTTAGTTCAGGCTGCTAACACTTTGGAGGATAATAAACTAGCTAAATGCATTAATGGTTTAATTTTGGTTTGTGTTTGCATTTAATTTTCAGTCAAGCTGAGTACTGTTGAAAGGTGCTGGATCAATAGTGCTGCTTTTGAGCATATTTATCTTAAACTTTACCCCCGTGGTCTTATCGGCTCTCAGATGTCAAACAGGATTCAGCTTAGCTGGTACTTAGTTAGCACTTGCTGGTTTCTCAACTTCTGAAGACCAATCCTAATTAAAAAATAATGTAGAAAATACTAGACATGAGATAGGTGCCTTCCAGAGAGGAATTCAGCCAACTAAAATCTGCACTCTCGCTTCCTGTTAACTACAGGGAAGCTCAAAAGCAATCTTTGAGCTTTAAACTGGCAATACTCACAGCTCTGTGACCCCCTTACCCCAGCTACCCATCCCTGCTGCAGTGCTGCCCCTTCCCTTCTGCTGCCAGCGGAGGCTCTGCCTGCAAGCGGGGAACCAGAGGGGAGAACTGGGTGAAAACAAACCTATTCATCACACTTGGCAGTGCCGCAAGGCAGAGGGCTGTATGGGAAGGAATGATGGGGAGGAACCCAGCAGTTCCTACCAGTAGCTGTGCTGGCGTCCTCCCCAGTTAAACCCTATGTCCATGAAACCCTAATGTCCATTTACTGCCTAACATCAGACAAGATGAATCCATATCTGCCTCATTTTCCCTCTCTCATCCATACACAGACTGAAAAGGAACTTTACTATTCAGCTTGGACATTTTAGCATGGGGTGAAAGAGAACTGAGCAAGATAAAGCCTGTCACATTCCTTGTCATAATCGCGTGCAGATGTTCCATATTAAAAACTAATATTTACTGAAATACTTTCAAAGTTGCATCAGAGCCCCTCGGAGTGTGTTAAAAATAAGCACATGCAAAATATTACATTTAGCTGGGAGCCAGATTCCTGCACCAGAACTACAGACAGCTACACAACCATTTCTCTGATAATATGATGAGCCAAAGCAAACCCCTTCATCTGAACACCTCTGAAATCTGCCACTGGTTTTATCTGAAACTATATCTGGCCAAATGATTGTTACCCTCCAGTGAGTACATGACCACATACAGAAAGTTAACTGCATGACCGGTTTATTATATGAAGAAATGTAATAAACTGTGATTTAAATTTAATAGCCTCAGACAAGTTTGCCTGTTTGTTCAACAGAGTGAACTCTCAACCTCCACTCATTTACAGAGATCCAAGATCCTTCCACTACACACAGCAATCCAAATTGCCTCAGCAATTTGTTAAGAAATATTTGTTTCCCCTAATAATGATAAGTGAAATAATAATAATAAAACAGCACATGTGGTTCTGATAAGAATGAGCTAAATAGGATGGCCTCAAATTCCTATCCGATTAAGAGACCATCATATGACAAATCCAGCAGAATCAAGTATCTGCCTGAAAACCAGGGAAAGTGCTTGATTTACAGCACTAAGTGGATGTCTGCCATGATTTTCGCACACTTTGCTATCTTGGCTGACCTCTTCCAGACTTATTTTCTGCACACCAACAGATTTCACATGTTTTTAAATATGGTGACAACCGGGAATTCATAAATAATATATCTCTCCTGAAATATAACTGCCGTGTCTGAGCAGTTCCGGCTCCAGGCTTGATCTGCAGCAAAAGCCAGGCAGCTTAACTTTATAGCAGCTCTCGCCATTCTGCCGCTACACTATTAAAATGACTCCACTTGTACTCAGCTGCCCAGACGTAGACACAGCTCAAACTAATGGTACTTAAATGCAAGCATGAAATATTGCCTCTTTTCAGGAGAAGTTACAGTCATGCGTGACAAATTTAGGTAGGTAAAACTTCCGAAAAAAGCACATCGGACAAAGTGAGTACATGAACACCTTGTTTCAGAAAAACAAATATGAACTAGTTGAATTTGTGCTTGTTTTGTCAATAGATGTCTTCAGCGTCATTCACGCCCATCACATAGGGCTGTCAAACGTCATTCACGCCCATCACATAGGGCTGTCAAACGTCATTCACGCCCATCACATAGGGCTGTCAAACGTCATTCACGCCCATCACATAGGGCTGTCAAACGTCATTCACGGACTGGAATATCACTTCACTCTTGCAACACAGGCCATGTCCCCTGCACCCCTTACACAGTAATTTAGGGAAGCAAAGCACAGAGGTATCACTGTCAAAGGGACTACTAATTTTCTGTTTGGGTGCTAAGTGTAAGAAGTCTGGCTTTCTGGCAATCACTCTACTCTCTCTTGCCTCTCAATTTGTCTGACCTGCTACCCTGGATCAGAAATCCTAGGAAAAACAGGATTCCCTCTCGACCCCAAATTTGCAATTCTAGCCTTCAGTATGAAAAAGGCGAAGTAAGAAATAATGAACATATAGGGGAAATTTCACAAAGGCAAGTACATACCAGTAGGTATTTGGTCTTCTCACCATCTCCCCTAATCTATTTTCATTTTTCTTCTCAAGTTTTTTTTCTATGCTTCCTGAGCATCTACGCTAAAGGCACTGTACATTGCTTGGGACACCTGAAAAGGTCCATCCTGATCTGAAGTCACTAGTCACAGACTGACTGATGCTAAAAACCTCTTCCTCTGCCCCCCTCCCCTCCCAAATCATCAGAAGCCACCATGTTCTGCCTGATTACAACCATAAGGCACCATCTGAAACAACTGAGACCAGACTCCCCCCTTCTTACTCACCCCAGATTCAACAGACTTGCAAATATAAAAAAGTTCCCTCTCTCCCTTGTAAAACACACAACATAGCTCACACAAGGAAAGCTGCTGAAAATGCTAAATCAACCCCCTTCAAACACCCACGTGAGGTAAGACTTCTCAGTACACATGAAAATCTTATAATCTTTAGTATCTCAGGTGCTCAGAGCAACTTCTAAACTTACTTTAAATATTCCATGTAGTCACCCACACACAGGTGATTTATAACTCTCCTAAAAGTTTTTAAAATACTTAGAAAACAGTTAAAAGCAGACACCGAGGTACCTTCACACGCAAAAGCCTGGTATTCTGTGGGTGTGAGAAACACAGAAGACTGCCAAGACCCTTTTGGCACAGAGAAAGGGAGTCCTGTTACTCTCCTCACTCAAACATACAGTCCTTGAAATGAGAAATGGGAAAGTCCAAGTCCATCTCCCAGCCTAACAAGAAGGATCATTCCCCTGGGCTTATCCACCCATCAGTTTCGAATTACTTAAGCCATGGATTCTTCTACCTCATGTCCTGGGAAAGTATCTGTTGGCGTAATGAGTCTCACAGCTACGCAGATTTCCTACTTGCTTAGACGAAGTTTTCCTTTCCTTTGTCTCATTCCATCACTTCTAAACACCACTCTCAAGATGTCTTCTCCTTCTATGAGGAGTTGTTGACACCCCTTACATGCCTTCTAAACATTACATGTGCTTTTCTAATGAATCACATGGTTCTTTTCTACTGTTACGTTGTACTCTGACCATTTTAATCTTTCACTGCAATTACTAATAATGCAATCTCCAAATCCAGCTAGGGCGGAACCAGGGTTGAGAAAACTTTATAAGAAAAAGTAGAAAGATAGGCTGCAGGTCCTCAGACAGCATGAATTATTCTGCCTTCTGAGAACTTTGTAATGAAAGGAGAGTACAGCCTTCTAAGCCCCAGAAAAATCCTAGATACGAGACACTGAGGGACACAATCAGTGACCACCTCACAAATGCCTGCCCTCAAGGGTCTTCCCTCCCGCCTGCTCCATGCTCATGTTCTAGATAAAAGAAAAAGCTGCTCCCAGCAGCAGCTCTCAGCCTTTTGAGTCCTTCCCAAAGCACCAGTGGACTCGCCTAAGAGTTCCTGAGAAGACTGTACCTGAGCAATTCAAGATATCTTTTCCACAGGTTCACTGAGACATTTGATCTATAGCAATCTTTGTGTGTTGGCCCCACAACAGCATTTACACTTGCTTAACTACACCAGCATGGTCCATGGTAGAATTTGGGTACAGAAGGACAACGGCACAGAAGGGCACACTGTAGCATCTCAGTCCTTTCTCAGCAGTGACAAATTCTCCCTCCTGTGTTTTTTCCTTCCATTCTGTTCCAGAAAGAACAGCAATATAGGAGGCAGCTTTGCTTTGGTAGAGCTAATGATCTTGTTTCTTTTAACATGCCCCTTGCCATGCATATGCGTTACTCAAGGAAATGCATGTTACAGTAGGAGGAGTTTGCAAGAGTTATGCAGAATCATAGAATACCTAGGTTGGAAGAGACCTTTCAGATCATCTAGTCCAACCATTAACATAACACTGACAAAAACCATCATTAAACCATATCGCTAAGCACTACATCTACCCATCTTTTAAATACCTCCAGGTATGACGATTCCACCACTTCCCTGGGCAGCCTGTTCCAATGTTTGATAACCCTTTCGGTGAAGACATTTTTCCTAATATCCAATCTAAACCTCCCCTGGCACAACTTGAGGCCATGTCCAGTTGCCCTATCACTTGTTACTTGGGAGAAGAGACCGACCCCCAGCTTGCTACAACCTCCCTTCAAGTAGCTGTAGAGAGCAATAAGGTCTCCCCTCAGCCTCCTTTTCTCCAGGCTAAACCCCCCCAGTTCCCTCAGACGCTCCTCACAAGACTTGTCCTCCAGACCCCTCACCAGCTTCGTTGCCCTTCTCTGGACATGCTCCAACACCTCAATGTCTTTCTTGTAGTGAGGGGCCCAAAACTGAACACAATATTTGAGGTGGGGCCTCACCAGTGCTGAGTACAGGGAGATGATCACTTCCCTAGTCCTGCTCGCCGCACTGTTCCTGATACAGGCCAGGATGCTGTTGGCCTTCTTGGCCACCTGGGCACGCTGCTGGCTTATATTCAGATGGCAGTCGACCCCCAGGTCCTTTTCTGCCAGGCAGCTTTCTAGCCACTCTTCCCCAAGCCTGTATCGCTGCATGGGCTTGTTGTGACCCAAGTGCAGGACCTGGCACTTCGTCATGTTGAACCTCATACCATTGGCCTCAGCCCGTTGATCCAGCCTGTCCAGATCCCTCTGCAAAGCCTTTCCACCCTCAAGCAGGTCAAGATCAGGAACATCACCAAATGGACAGTTAGCGTAGACCTGTGAAATCCAGGGCAAGGCCAGACAAAGGGAATGAGTTACAAAACATACACTCTTCTACACTTGCAAGCTAGCAGAGTTCACTCTGAGCACTGTCTTCCCTGTGGAGGATTGGGATAACTCATGATGATATATGAATGCCCAAATGCTAGTGCAGACACATTCACGTACTCCACTGAGCTCAGGACAGCTCAGATGGTGCAGCCACGTGACTGGCAGAGTGCAGTTAAGTGCTTGCTAATACCCTATGCATGCACTGGGAACTGTAATGGTTCTTTGCGAGACGTTTTCCAGATACTGCCTGACTTCCACAGAGTAGGCAGCTCTTAGTAACATTTTAATAAATTGGGTCAATAATTGCAGCAAAAGCCCCAATGCTCTGCTATAGTGCTAAGCTGAAAAAGGACAGGGACCAGCACTTTGTCTGGAGCGTATCCCAATGCTACACAGGGCCACCTCTGCACTCGGCTGGGTGAGTACTTGTAAATCTGGTCAAACGCAGTCTGAAAGTCACATTCATCCACTTGAGAAATCCCATGACAGTGGGAGCTGCAGTTCGTTGGGGAAGGCATGTTTCATGGTTTGATACTAGCAAACAGTCAGGGACTGAACTGCTCTAGAGAAAGGGCTGCAGCCAAGCAAAGATGGGCAGAAGTTCCGGGAGCCCAGCAGGCCTGTGTGGCTACACAACAGGCAGCTCTCAAGAAGGTCCAAAAAGCAAATGTGCAGGTAGGCACAAGGACCTGCAAGGGCAAGGTCATGCTCTTCTCTGATCCACGGCATGCCTTGTTCCTTGCCTGTGACAGGCCCCCAGACAGAAAGACAGACCCTAAATCCCACAGTTCCTGCAATATGTGTTTCTCCCTGCTGGGGAAAATGCTAGGACCATCTGTGGGATTAAACCCGTTTTCAACTCGGAGCCTGTATCTCAGCCTCATAAGCAGCCAGACACCTTAGGATACCTAATACTTTCCTTGACATGGCAAGAACACAGTACATACCATGCTGCTGGACAGTAACCTTTATGCTGTGAGACAAACCACTCGAGGTAATTTAACATGATAAACTATCTTTCCAACGTTGTAAACCTTTACTTCTGTAGGAGGTAGCCAAAACATACGTTTTGAAACAAAAAAGCTCTTGCTGCCTTTTGAAATCAAAGCTTTCCTCCTCCTTTATACAGCGTCTTTCAGAAGAGTCCCAGCGCAGGTGGAAAGACCAGGTATTTCTACAGTACAAATAACAGTATCAAGATCAGCTGTGAAGCTGCTGGTAACTATTTGCCCTATGCTACACTTCTTCCAACAGCTGTATTTTGCCTTGTTGGCCTGGCAAATTACCATGTACAATCTCCCCTCTATTCCTGTGTGTCTTTTTCCCTTAACTGCTGCTGAAAAGGGAATAGAGAAGCTTTGAGTGTCCAGCCCATATGAATGATTGTCTGTACTAGCCAACACCTCTTCAACAGAGACACTCTTTGCTTGAGGGGATAACAGAAATATGTGCAATCAAAGCTGATGTCATTATGGCTACCTAATTGGGGAAACTATATAAGCTTTGATACACTACTGCATTCCATAGAATAGAACATTTTTCTTCTTTTTTTAATATAGGTAGACATTTAAACTTTTTTTTAATCTATTCCTTATATGCAAATCTCTGTTACTAGTTTGTTTCTTCTGTTCTCTCTCACTTTCAGCCTTAAATCATTCTGTAAGGAAAATAACTGTTGTTGGTTTTTTTAAGATAAGGTAGTCCAATTTTACAGGAGGCTATTCTAAAAAGTACAAAGGAGAACCTGACCATTTAAAGGTGTTAAAAAGCTGAGATTTAGACTTGTACCTTCAACCCCCCCCATCAAACTACAAAAGTTTATCCTATTGCTCAGACTATCAAACATCTCCTCTCTAAATAGTTCAGGTTACAGAAGTGGTCAGAGTCAGCCTCTGCTGTAAATCTGCAAGATTTCCATTGCTATCTTGCTGTAACTGGCAGCAGAGTTCAAACTTTTTGAAGCAACAACTAAAAAACCTCACAAAGAACATAACTCTAACCAAAGCTGTCGCTTTTCTAAGTGTACATAGTGAAAAATAATTCAGAAAGAGTGGCAGTAAATGTGATATCTAATAAGGAAACTCCTCCTGTCAGTTAAACAGTTTAAATAAAATCATGCTATTCAACATATTGAGAATCTTCCTTGCCAGATGAAAAATGTCCCTGCTTTAAAGCATCTGATGATGCCTGCTCTCCTTTCCTTGTCTGACACCTGCTCTGATATTCCAGTACCTTTATAAGCATGTGACAAAATTAGTATTTGACAGAAGCAAAGGCATCCTTTAAAGAAATTCACTTCTTCCAACGGGAATAAAACCTAGCATCCACAGGTACGTCTACAGTGGATTTTCACCATCACAGACTTGGAAAAATGCCCTTAAATGGAATTCTGAGTTGGAGGTATGAGTTTAAAAAGCAGGTGTGTCTATTTGCAACAGAAAATTGATATCCACAAATACACACAATTTACAGAATCAAGGCACAACAATGCTTATTGCATTTTACTCTCACATAAGCTGCTTACCGTGCTAGGACAAAAGGGGAATATAGGTTGAAGCCCCCGAAAACATCAATGACAAGGATAAATAACAGCTCAGCTGATGGTGATGAAAAAGTCATGCAAAAAATCAGAACAAACTAAACTAAATGTTTTCACTGGAGCAATGCTGTCATTTTCTTTCTTCTTGACAGCTTACCAGAAATGTGTCCAAATAGCAATTCAAAGTATGTTTTTACTTGAGTGCTTTTTAATGATAAGAAGCAACTAAAAGTAATATAAAGGATGTTCATATTCATTCACGTTGGGTCACAGCCAAACTCAGCTCCAGATTTGGACTCCAAGCATGCCAAAGTTTAGACATAGTCGGTGTTGTTTTCTTCTATTCATTCTAATTTTAATAAAATGATTTCTAATTCCTATTCCACTTCTGACTTCTGCTGGGAACTGGAAGAAGAAATCCCGAAATAGGCATACCTTGTACCATCCATTTATACACTTAAACAGGAAGGGAAAATACTAAGCCCTGCACTGTGCAACCGAAGTGTGAGTCAGAAGTGCAACTGGAACCTGAATTTCATACTTCCGGACTTTTAACTCTTTTAAACATGCAGTCTTAATGCAATCTCTGCAGAGTTGGCATGAGATTTTGCATTTCTAATATAAAACAAGTACTCAGGACTCAAATACAACTCTATTTTCAGAAGCTGTGTAAGGAAGTGAAAGCTTTCCTGTAGCCTTGCCCATATTTGTTTTGTGGGCAGCTAAGCAAAAGATGTCTGACCAGGGGAGTATCCATGGATTGCAAAATGGAGAAAACAGGTGAGAGGGTAAGGAAATTAGGCTTCAGGCTTTTCTCCTTATTTAATAAATACTTCCATTAAAGCCCATGTCTCTCTCCTTTCCCTTTCTCACACCCCGCCTTTTCTTTGCTTTTGGACAGAGAACCAGACAGCCCTCTTTTCCCCCAGGAGTTCTGTATTAGCCTCATCATGAAGTAAAAACCATCTTTTGCATAAGAGCCCCTTTTAAGCTAGGGCTTTCACCCTCGGCTCTGCCAGAGCTGTGCTGCAGCAGCATTACAGCCATGCCCGTGCCTGGCCACATACCCCACTGATCTGGACCCTGATACTACCTTGCAGACTTGATTTCCCAGGTTGACCTCTGACATGCCTTGCCGCTATAGACTTGCCTGGTAATCACTGCACTGTGTCTGACCCCAGCTACTGTCCTGACCCGATCCTGGCCCTGATTCGCTGGCTAACTCCTCAGCTTGATCCGCAGACCTGCCTCATCACTGTCCTCATCCACCAGACTGGGCTCTTGCCTGACCTCAGCTGCCATCACTGGACCTCTTAGCTTGCATCACCCCACCATTGCAGGGCTGCACCCTCACTGGTAAGGATCCTCGCATCTGCCAGCCTTGTCGCTGTGCCCCCCTGTCCCTGCTGCTCCCTGGCACTGCTCGTGGGCTTGCACTGCAGCCCCATGGCTTTCCATCAGAGCTCTGACCCCAGCTAATCCCATACAACATGCAAGGTCTTACAGGATCTTGCCATAAGAGCAATGTGGCTCAGGAGCCTTCTTTTCATCCATTACTATTTTCCCAGGGATTCACTTTTCTCCATATAATAAGAAAGGAGGAAGAATGCAGCTGTTGCAAACAAGGCTGTCAAATCCTGTATTCTCCTAAATTACCACTGCACTGAGGTCTAGAGCTGAAAAATCTCTCCATTGCTGATTGCTGTCTAGAATAGCTCATCTTAACATCTCTTTTCTTCTGCTATAGCTTAATAGGTTCCCTTAATGAGCAAGTACCTCAGAAAGCAAGCTAACTATATGCACGGATGATAAAAACACATTCAGCAAGAACATCTCATACCACTTCCCTCTCCCTATTAGCATTAAGACAACCGTATGCTCTGTGTTTTAAGGATTAAAAAAAACCCAACCAAACAAAAAAAACCCCAAGCACATTATTTTCACATCTCATTTGCATAACAGATGAATAGTTTTTAAACAAGATCACATCAGTAGCCTATTACCATCCATTTTAAGACACTGGGAGGACACACGCTACAACACAAAAGAGGAAGAACTCTCACTTTTCAAAGATACATCTCTCACTAGACCCCTGCCTACTCTAGACAAGGGTAAAAGAGTCATGAACAAAGAGTCAGGAGGCTAAAGCAACCACGTATCTCATGACATGCAGCAGACACTCATCTCTGTTCACTAAGAGCCTTTACATCCACCAGAATGGTGTCTATCGGACAAGAGGCAAGATTGTCCTCTGGCAAGAGACAAGAATGACTGCTGCAGAACGCAAGACTTTATATCTAGGACCTGCCTTCTGATGTATCTGTTGTCAAACTGAAAGATGGCTTATTTGTAAGGAGCCAGCAGTGTTCATGGTGCTACACATACACAAGCTGTAGGAAAATATAAACAAACTGATACGAGTCAGCATAAAAGCGCTGCTGACTCATACTGGCTGAAAATTGGCCCCAAAGATTTTGTTACCTAGATGACGAGAAGGAAGCTCATTCTTCTAGCACCAGAGGAATTGGCAAGACTGAGCTGTTTTCAAAGCCTGTTTATCAAGATTTTCAATTTTTGGTTTATAAATTATTTGGGCCCCTCCACAATGAGATGAGTTATGTCTGTCTCAACCCTTACTTTTCTGATAAATTCTCCAGGCTTACTAAGCAAAATAAAATATTTAGTACTCAAAGCAGGTACAAAACCTGACAGTTAAAGCACTATCAGCATCGGTCTGCATCAGGCTTCTCAGTTTTTTTTTCAGATAGATGTAGTTGACAAGGTGCCTGTTTAAACCCAGTTTGCAGTTGGAACACAGACATACGGCCCTAGAGCTCAGCGTGATGACAACCTGCCCCTGGGACAGGGGTTTCTGCTCATTGGTTCTGCTGCAATGGAGAAAGAGGGAGCTGGTTTCCTCTAACTGGCTATACTTACAGCTATCAGTACCAACACTGCTCCTCAAGTAAATCTCTCAGGGATGCCTACTCCACAGAATAGGCTGTCAGGACGAAAAGATGTGTCTGTGACTATTCTTTCTCACTTCTCTAACATTGACCAATACAGGAATTGATTCTGAGCATAGAAGAGCACTAAAATTCAGCCAGATAAACAGCATACTCTTCAACTTCTGCATTGCATCAGGGAGGAGCAAAAGGCAGAGGGAGACAGGACACATCAGATCTTGGCTTTATAAAATATGCATGGAATTCGTAAAGTCCATAGCAAATCTTGTCTTGAAAGACTCACCACTCATTCCAAAAAGTAAATTGTGTGACTGACTTTCAGGGAGTTATGCTTCAGAAAACTAGAATGGCCTTCCTTGAACTTCCATGAGTTCACAGAAAACACACATCTGCAGACAGCAATAGAAAAGACTGGTCTGGTTCATCCCTAATCGTTATCTGACCTAAGTAAGGGACAGCCACTGGCTCCAGCAGGACCTGAACAGAACAGCAAAGAATCCAGCAACGGGTCCAAAACTCACGTCATCCTGTGGATGAGCACAGGCCATCTGAGAGTCCTGTGGGATCTGCATGAGAGTTTTGGAGGGAAATTCCCCATTTCGGCTAGAAGGGACATACTCCTGCTATTCTGGACAAAGAATGCAGAAAAAAAATATTTCTAAGCGAGTCCCATCTCAGTCCCTTGCATGCCCATTTCTGTGGGAGAAAGCAATTAGACCCTTGATATTTAGGTCAGCAAGCCATTTCCTCCCTCTTCCAGTTGAGACAATGCATTATAAGCATTACAGCAATCTCCTCATGAGATTAAGGAAAAAACCTACAAAATTCAGTACTTGGAACAAAAACATAGGAAAAGACTAGAAATAAAATTGTTTGTGGATCTAAGTGGAAAATGAGAATTTTTTATCCTTCCAGTCCAGCAATATATCTACCTGTTTATTGTATTTATACAAAGAAAGTTATAAAAAGAAAATGGAGAGGCTATCAGAGTAGCACAGTGGCTGCTGGAAAACTGTTTCAAGCAGTGCATAACCTTTGCTATAGTGTTGACACCTTGGAAAAGCAGCTTCACTGTGGAGAAGGGGCATGAACGATATTCTTGTGGGCCACAGGAGAGACCTCAGTCCTCAGCCTGCTGGGGAAGGTCTGTGCTAATTATATAGGGCAAAGTGAGACACAGCTATCTTAATCTTCATTGGGGAGGGGAAAACACTGTTTGGCTATGGCCAATGTGCACCTCACTGAAGCAATGAGGCTATTAAAACAAAAAGTTGTCTGGAGCATCAGCTCATCTTGTAGGCTGCTCTTGTTAATCCATCATGAGACCTAGAGCAACCTTGAGGTGCCTTTACATGACACCCCTCAGGTATGGGATTGCAACAGATTAATTTTCACTCCCTTATGTCCGTGACACGCAGCAGACAACTAGACCTATATAATAAGAAGGGTTCAATGTATTCTTAACCAGGTTAGTGCTGATACTTCATGTTCAGACAGGATGCTTTTCTCAGAAACCCACACCACACTGCTTGAATATTAAGTGCAGAACCCTGTTACATGCCTCTGTAACGGAAAATTCCTTTTATTGCGCAAAACTATACGGGCTTGACTGAAGGAAAGCCCAGTTATAAATAATTCACCCAAGTAATGAAGCAATCTTAAGACTTGGGTAGAATGCTTCATGTGCAGTTCTTTAATGAAAAACGGCCTCTTTTTCTTTGCTTTGCAACCCAGACACTAAAAAAAAAAAAAAGAAGCAATGCCATATTTTCTGTCAATATACCCCCAGAAAATTATTAACAGCCAAAGTCTTTTCTTAACCAACCAAAATGCTAAATTTTTTTGAAGGAATTGGTCCACATAAAAACAATCTTTGGCTGACTTCCCTGAAAACCTTTGAAGAACCTGTTTTCTCTACAGCTCATCTACCTGAGGAGTGGGTGAGCAGCTCATCAACGTATCCATTGCTTCTTCTCTGCAGCTTCCCACCACTGGTATTGCTGCACTGGGACACAAAGCAAGGCCTTAATTATATGCTGAGCTCGACAAACTCACAGGAAATTCAAGTGTAGCTGGAATACCTCCATCCTCCTTCTTGCCACCACCGGACAGACAGCAAAACTTGCCCCCAGTAAATTAAAATTTTGGTTCTGTAACACCAAAGTTCATAGACTCCAGCCCTTGCAACACCCCAAAGAGAGAATATAAGCATTTTACAGAACTGAGACCCATTTCGGCCTTGCCAAATGGCAAGCTGGAATGCTCCAGCAATACAGCAGCAGCTACAGAGCAGCACAGGGCCTGCATAGATTTGTACAGTGCCACCATCTCTGTCCTTGGCACAGGGGCAATGTCAGGGATGTGATTGAGGCATTCCGTGCTCCAGAAACAGAAGCAGCTGGGTAAAGCGTCTGCAAGAGCACCCACGGGGGCTGCTCTAATTTAAACTGGCCCCTGAGCAGCTGAGAAGCTGAGGAATAGAAGCAGAGATGGCCTCAAGCCACTGTTGTACTCTCTTCTTGAAACTGCACCTTCTGAAGCACAGCAGAAAACAACAGCAGATTGTAAGAGAGCCAGGAATGAAGCTGGGCAGAACAAAGTCTCTTCACTCAAGAAAGTCTCTTTTAACCCCGACACCAAAACCACCAAAGCTAACATTGCTTCCTGCTGCATCACCTAAATAAGGATGAGGAAGAGGGAAATAGCTCAGTTTCTGATCATGCTGTAGCACTGAATAATGTAATTTCACTTCCGCAGCATTGCTTTTGAATTACCCCCAGGAAACCAGGAGCAGTCAGCCCCTCAGCATACAGAACTCATCAAAATTTGAGTTTTGATCTAGGAATCATCCCAGACAGTCAGAGCAATCACTTTGGGACTTTTCCTAATCAGATGAAGAGGGTTAAATGGGTAACAAGCAAAGAACTCCACTATGCCTTACAAGTAACGAACCTTACTCAAGCCCAGTGCACTGACAGCAGGATTGCCCATGTCTGATAGATTAGATTGGTTGTGTAAATGAAACTGCTTTTCCCTAATAATACATGCTCTCAGTGGGAAGAGTTGGGAAAGGGGTAAGAGCAGGAGAAAGAGAGGGGAGCAAAGGGGAAGAAAAAGTAATTCAACATTTGTCCCACAACATGGTAAACATAGAGAAGCCAAAGCAGGGCGCTAGAAAGTCTCCCGTTTCCCACACAAGCTGCAAGACAGTCTCCTGGACACTCAGCCCTGACAGTGAATGACTTTGGCAAACCCGGAGGGGAGAAAAGCATTCCTTCCTGCCACTGTGTATGTCTGACAGTGGGGCACAAGCTCTAGCTTAGCAGAGTTAATTTCTTATTTGGACTCACTTACTTTGTATCTTAGAATTGGGAGGAATGGGGTGGCCTTCAGATAAGTCTCCAGATACAATTCAGGTTCAAGGACATGGACAGTTCAGGATTTTATTTCAAACTAAATCAAAGTTAGGCTTCTCCTGTAAATTTAAGAGTGATTCTCTGGAGATTCAGGCCTGTAGAGCCTTCTGTGATCCACACCATTTCTGGGAAATATTGTGTATTCTTGGGCCTGACAGATTCAAGCATACAAATAGATCCCTCACCTCCAAATAATTTTAAATAGAAACGCCTGGTTTATTGGCCAAAATCATCTTGAAAACTGAGTCTGCAGTGGCTGCAGTATGCAATTGAAAGCATTTCCCTAATTGCCTCTCTTCCCTGTCAGTATCAGCCACCCTGGCTCCCCTTGCCAGAACGGAATACAGATAGCTACAAAAGAGAATGAAAACCTACCTATTGCTGAGGATTCTTATATGGAAGGCCAGCAACCTCAAACTGCCCGAGATGGCCAGCACAGAGCTCACTGACCACATGAGGAGAGGGCATTAGTGAGGTCCCCCATTGAAAGAGGGCCTTTTCCCAAGCCCACCACACACCACGTGTGCACACTCGGCCTGGGAACAAGAGAGGCTTCATGGCACCCAATCTCCCCCTGGGAATCTCTTAGCAAGTTACTTCCAGAGTCCCTCTGCCTCAGGGAAAGAGAGTGAGCACACAGGAACCAGCAGGCATGAAACGGTCACTGAAGTGGCTTTCATGCAGCTGGTATAGTCCTCAGTGAAAGTCACCTTCTACATGACCTTATTTCTCTGTACATCCTCCCATTGCTACTATGAGGGTAACCATACTCCCTACCTCACGTAGGTGTTGCAAGAGGAGGTGCATCAAAGCTTCTAAGTCCTGTGGTAATCAAGTAAACAAGTATTAACTGCCTTAAAAGACATTAATTTTTTTGGAAAGCAGAGTGGGCTTTGTAGATTTAGAATAACAAATACAAAGCCACTAAAACAACAATGACAATTTTTATGGTTTGGACTGAGGGGGTAACTAGTCTTTTTGCAAAGACAAGAAAGACAAGAAAGCTGTATTTTTAGTCTAATTAGTCAAACCTAATGAGCCCCTAAAACCTTATGTTTCTCTCAATCAGCATTCTATCAGCAGTGACACTATACTAACCTTTCTCCATAAAAGAGCAGCCCAGGGGCCATCTAAAGACACTCCAGTGTGACTGACTCAGAGTTTCTCCATAAAGTAAAGCTTGCCTAAATTTCCAGACCAGATGGTTGAACTGTGAGACAATCCGTCAGATGGCTCTGAAGTGTTTACTACAATTAAGGATATGCAATCTGGAAATGCCCTGGGCTCAGACAATTTGCCCGCAGATTTCTGTAAAGCTTTCAGAAACAAATCCACACAGTCTCCTTCTGAACAGGCTTAATGATATCTGAGCCAAAAGCAAGGGAATCAGCCATTATGAGAAGCAAACAGAACCCCTTGTTAATGCCTTCTCGCCCCTGTAATGGGCAAGATAGCAAAGGAACATAAACTGTTGACAAACATGAAGAAATAAGATCAGTTTCTCAATAGCAAACATTTCATGTGCATAGTGCTTTTCATTCAAGCAATGGAAACATTAATTCCCTCTGTGCTCCTCAAAGACTTGCAATTATACCTACTGTGCTGATAGGAAGACTGAGGCACATTGCTACATAGCTTGTGTCCATCCAGGGGGTGGGAGAACAGCACAAACAGGGTCTGCCTGCCTCTTCACTCACTCTCTTCTTCCTTTCTTTGCTTTCCATCTGCACCACCATCAGCCTAAGGAAGCAGCTCACAAACCCCTAACAATTTCTCAAGCTCAGGAAAACAGTTTGCCTTTGACACCAGGAGAGACAGAGGACTCCCGCTGCAGGGGACAAGCTCATTTTGAAACAGCAGAGCTGAAGGGAGAGTGACTGTGAACAGAACCACACCAATACATGGTCCTAACTACCCTTTGTTGATGGTCACACCAAGAAGAGTACCTCGGTACCAAGAACATGAGTACCTGGTAGCAACCATCCCACGTGTGTTTCCAAAACAAGCAGTGAAAATCCAGGATATTCAGTTTAACGATATCTATCTATGACAGATCTGGAAAAAGCAGATTATAATTCAATGGCTACAACTAAAACCTGTGAGTGCCTAGAGTCATGAGCTGTTCCATGACTACTTTAAGCCAACATAACCACCAGCTGCTGACAAAAAACAACTCTCCATCTTCCCCACTCCTGTCACTCCTTCCCATTCACACCAGCAACTGGGAGCAGCGTAGAGCTGTATTGGTTTATGAATGCTTGTGCCAGCACTGGTAGCAGGATGGGAGAAGCAGAGGTGGTAACGTGAGGCTGGAGGTGACTGTGGCATTGTCATCCCAAATTAAATTCATCTGCCTTTAAAATATACATGTGACTTTCCCTACCCCTCGCACTGACCTCGCAGCCCACGGGTCTGACTCTTCCTGCCAAAATGGTGCATGCCATGCTTCTGCTAAGCCCCACGGCCTCCTCTCTAAGCTGAGCTTTACAGCACACGTTTCCTTTTGACCCTGCAGCTCATGGAAGAGGCTGCTGTGCAGCCACACAAGTACTGCTCAACAACCAGAGGGGGAAAAAAACCATGAGACTGCATAGTTGAGAGCTGTGTTGAGAATTACATTTGTTGCACGTGCTCAGATGGACAAATGAAGGCTGTAGAGCCTTCACCACCAAACAGGCCTTACACCACCAAACAGGCCTTACACCACCAAACTCCTGGGTGTTTGTTTTCATACATCTCTTTGTGACGTAACTATGCATACACAGAATATCCTCTTCCATTGTGCGAGATTCCTGAGGTAGCTATTCCTGGTCAAATGGCTGCGCACTACATTTGACAGCATAACTAAAAGCAAGTGAAAACCTCCTACTACATATTTTATTATGTATAATGAATGGAAATTGTGCCTGTTAAGAACAGAGGGGGGGAATCTGATGCTAGCGTACAACTGAAGAGCAAACAGGATGTGGAAGGTATTTCTGGGTGGAAGATCCCATCCACCTCATGTCCCAGAAGGTCTGAACTCAGTTCAGGAAGTGTATCTTTAACAAAATAGGATCACCAAGCCTGAAAATGCTAGTGAAGAATACCTTGCAGCCTTTAAAACCAGGGGTTTGTGGCAGATAAAAACTAAAAAAAAAAATAAAAAAAATCACATGCATTACTGCCTTAAATACCACATTTTATATATCTCTCAGAATGCTGAGAGGATACAACACAACTTTCAGTGTTTGGGGTGTTAGGCTTGCTGCTGAATGCAAGGGAAGCGCAGAGGGATTTAACAGGAGCAGTTACGGCGAGACTGCATGCCTCCTTGTATTACGCTGCACATAAGCCCACATGAAGCGGTCACCAGTTGGAAACCTCACCTGCTCAAAATGAGTTACAAGCTGTCTCATTCAAAGACTGGATATAGCATGAGCTCTCTTCCAGTTCCTACACCACAAATTCACCATAACTCTTTGCTCAAGCTGGCAGATGCAGGAACAGACACAAGAACTGCAGGAGCCACGCTCAAAGCGTCACTGTTCCCACCAGTAGACATTCCCATGCTTCTCCTTGAATCGGTGTTGTACTAGGCTGGCAGGTTTAAGGGCATGAGAAGTGACCTGCTATGATCTTATACATAAGCAAATGATTCCATTCTTTAGAGCTGTGAAGCAGTGTTAAATTTATAGAGTTTTCATGCAGATTATTTGCAAATGAGTTCAATAGATACCAGAACTTTCTTTAGTGTTACATAGGCAGTTGCACAAAGCTTGGCAGGGCTTGAGATAAATTCTTCAATTTCTCCAGTACATACTTGTAATCTTCTCACATGACCTGTCTCACACATTGCTCACCAGTTCCCTGTGCTCCACATTCTCACCACCCAAAAACCTCATGCTGCACGTAATGTCTGCCAAAAAACCCCTACGCACATCTCCAAGTCCACTCTCAACCTGCTATACTACCTCTCTCCCCAAAACTCATAAAAAACACCTTCCCTAGGCAGCTGCTTCAAAGAAATTCTTGTCTACAGGTGCTTGATAAACAGCCTGTATTACCAGAAGGACGTATCTATTAGGTAACATAACTGGTAATTCTGAGATAGGGTCCCCTGGTACACTTCCCTAATGTTTTCTTACTGCTATTATTCAGCAGAACTACTGATGAAAGTCAGTTGGATCATGAAGATAAATAGTAAAAGGCAAATCAAGTCTTCATGCATTGTCCCATGGTCTTTCTTCCAAAGACAGATAGCAACCTGTAAAATGCTGAGCTTCGTATGGTATGTGACCCATCAGATTAGTGACATTATACATTATCAGCTGCCTAAATCCTGGCTGGAGTGTCAGAGAAAGGCAGGTGGGATTATACAGGGAAAAGGCTTATTTGGCCCCTGTGAGTAGTATGGAGGTCAGCAAATCACTTCATCCTGCTCTAAATCTGCAAGGTGTGACATTTTGGCTGACAAAAACTTCTCCCTTATTTTCTTTTTGATAGCAACTTTGGAAAAATTAGTGTATGTGCAGTTTTATATATTCCAACTCTGACAGTTTCAGATGATGTCCTTTCCTGCACAACAAGGGCATTTTCAACCTCAGTGTGTAATTCAAATCTCATAATTTCATTGGAAAATTGCAGATTAGAGCTCTGAAAAGGTCTCACTTTCTTCCCTCTGCTTCTGAGGTGAAAATGAAAACCGGAGGGGAGCACTTGAACATTTTGCTGATGGGATCACCTACAGTTTTCTCTATTGGTACCGATCCCAGCTTATAAATTCAGACATAAAGAATTATTTTTGTTAAATAGCATCCCACAAGCCAAACGATTTTTCCATCCAGCAGCAGCTATGAGTGACAGAGAAGATGTTAAACATAAGCAGTCTAGTTTGAAATATAAGCACCTCAAAAGAATGTCCAGATCCTGAATTACACAGCTCAAATTGTCATTTAAAATCATCAGCTTAGATAATCATATGCTCAGATTGTCATCTAGCATAGTTTAGAACAGCATAGTATAAGGCAGAATCTGGGCTTCACAGTGTAAACACGGTACACAAGTTGCTCTGATTCGCTCCTAGAAGAAAGAAATTACGTCCTCCACTTCTACTCTGACCTGCTGTGCAACTTATGTAAACTGATCATCTTCCACAAGGCACATCGACTGGATGTACCATAGCTCTGTCTCTAATACAGGGACTAGCTGAACTCATGATGTGCCGGAAGAGCTTTGTGAAGCTCAACCTGTCATGTTAATTGAGTGAGAGATTCCACATTTACAATGTAGCATAATTGATGCTGCCAAGAGTACAAAGTGCCTTCACCTGTGATTGTCACAGGAGCACCCAGAATCTAGGGTACGCCCACAGGGACCTGCAAGGCAGCCACTGTCAGATAAGGTGATCATCTAAAGTCTGACAGCTATATCCAAGCGTAAGGAACACTTAAAGAAGCAGCTTCCTCAAGGACAAAGCGTTGTGGCCTTCCACTGGTGAAGACTGGTACCACAAATCTGGGACTCCTTGCACCAGACAGTGCCCACCAGCACGAGTAAAACTCATGGTAAGGCATTCAAAACAGATGGGAGGACATACGCTCATGCAAACACAGTTCCAGCCTCTGAGTCTGTATTTGGGCACTATGTGCCAGAACAACATCTACGCGTCAACTCAGCCTGGGCCACAACACACCGATCCACGGAAAAGATCATCAGTCTCACTGATACTCCTTTTCCAAGCAACGCTTAAGAGAACATGAGCTTTGAGGTTCCTTCTATTGCACCACATGAGAGACACTAAAATGGGAACTGGGAGAACGCGCCTGAAGAAGGCATTTTTAAGGGAATAACCCTAGGTTAGAAGGATGAGATAAAGATTTTCAGACTCTGCCAATTCATCAAAACAACGCTGTGGTCAGGGCCCAAGAGCTTTGGGATTTTCACCTACATAATTTCCAAAATTATTAGACTGGCGAGTTTTCAGTTTGTTTTTTTTCTTCTTGGCAAAGGTGCATTTGTAAAAGGAGAAGTATTCCAACTGAGGTGGAAAAAATAGTCCCTCCCTTCTTCCCCCAGACGCACACAGATGACACTAAATGCACACTGCAACAGACAATAGCTGGTGTTACTGATATTTTCTAACCTGTCCCCAGCAGGTGAAGTGGAAAGGGTCACTCTGGAGTTTCTTCAGATGAAGTTTGATTGATCAGCTGTTGCTGAACCAAATAGTTGCTCTAAACAAACTTATTAAGAAACCCCTAACAGATTGTATTTAGTTAACACATTTAGCAGTGGCATCTGCACTAGCTAAATCAGACTGGAGCAAGCACACCTACCTCTGGCACAGCATCTAGTGGAGAAAGCATATTAGACTTCTTTTTGTTCACAGTTTTTTCTCCCTTCCCTCAAACCCAGTGACCCCCTGTGACAAAGATTTATAGAACTAGCAGTCTAAAGGGGGTCATTGCAGAGCAAGCAAGCGTAAAATGAAAATGGAAGAGGTAACTGGAGATTAGCTTAAACCTAGATTCATATTGTACAATTATCACTGTAAATTCAGGAGTTCAGAGGAGACAGCAACGTGCTATTACTTCTCACTAAGCACGTCGGAGTGATTTAGAATAAGTGACCATTGGTTCAGCTAGAAACAACAACTTGGTCTTGAAATTACCTTGACTTGTTACTTGCTGCTTTAAACATGAGTTGCAACGATCTACCTTCCAGTCCGCAATTTGCAATTCTCATGAGGAAAACCAGCAAATCTGAGATTTTTCAGCAAGAGATTTGTAAAAACATCCCTTTGCTGGGACTGCTGAGGAACACTCACTGGGGAAAGAAAAAGGAGAAACGAACACCGAAGAAGAGAAGGTCTCTTTGCGTTGATTTATTTTCCAGTTCACATTCTTAAGCACTGAATTATCCATCTTCCATATAAAATGACGTATTTATTACTATCTGTTTTCCAGACACCCCACAATATATAGCAAGAATTCCCCATATAGAGAACTCTCAGCCCAAGGACATGTCTAAGGTGATGGGTACAAGCAAACCCATGCTTCTTTGCCTTTCTTTCTCAGCTTAGTACACTAAGAAAAACTTGGGTCTCTACTCTCATTTCATAGACACATTCAAGGACTCTAAACGTTAAACCAGTATGTGTGGCATAAGAATGGTTTAAGACTGACTATGTGCACTCCAGGCAAACACAAAAGTATCTGGTGGACTGGAGATTAAACTAGTGCTTCTGCATTACTGCTGATTCTTTTTCTATTCTCCAGAGGGCTTTAAAAGTGTACATATTTATTCTAGGAAGAATCCAAACAAGTTTCATTCACTTGTCCTACAAAACCACAATAGCTGAGTCAGTCTTTAAAGGCATTTCTCTATTTACTATTGTTTCCTTCATATAGTACTTATTATAGTACTTATAGTACTTATAAATAGGAATGGATCAATTTTTATTTACTTGAAGATATGACCATTTTTTTCCAGAACTGCTTGAAAGAGACACTTCCCAGCTGTAATCTCTTGTACCATATTAACTGGCACTACTACCTTCAACCTTGAAGCAAGTGTCCTTCAACTGTGGAACTAAGTGAAAAGTTAATATTTTTTTTACAGGAAAACAACAGTCCACCACTGGCCAGATTTATCCCACTGCCAGAATCTCTTCCACCAGAACAGCCAATTAAGCAAAAGGTTAAGTTTAATTTTCAGTAAGTTTTCGCCTAGGGTTGTACTGGTGGAAAGGTCACCAGAGCTGGGTACTGCGTAGGTAAGAGACATCTCATCCTTTCTTTTCACGATTTTTCTGGAACACCAATACAGAGCTTTTCCACCATGCAGAGGAAGTGCTAGCAAGAAAACAAGAATGCCTCATAAACAAACCCACAACACAATCCCTCAATCCAGTAATGTCTTAACTGGATGACTAAGAACATTTCATAGATAAACTACTAAATTATTCCCTACTTTGTAAGGCAAGATGCATTTGGTAGCCCAGAAAATATAAAGCTACTGTAAGACCTAACAAATACCAGGCAAAAGATATTCCATGTAATCTATATTTGAATTGCCCTGCTGATAAGGCATGCGGTCTTGGAATTATAGAATCATAGAATGGTTTAGGTTGGATCTTTAAGGTAAGACCTTAAAGATCATCTAGTTCCAGCTCCCTGCCACAGGCAGGAACACCTCCCACTAGACCAGGTTGCTCAGAGCCCCATCCAGCCTGGCCCAGTCTTAACACACTAGGTGTCATGCTCTGGGTCACAGCAGATGACCCAACTCCATTTCACAGGCTGCGTTTCAGTGAATGGAATGACTCCCTGTTCCTCTCCTCATTCTCAATGGGAATGACTGTGGAAATTTTAA